>NC_137148.1:85491622-85881937 GCF_951394435.1 Stenella coeruleoalba
ATAAAGGACATGCATCTAGGATATATAAAGACCTTTTATAATTCCACAGTAATAAAAGCAACCAGATAAGACATATTTATTGAGCAAAAGATTTGAATAAATGTGTCACAAAATAAGATATAGATATAGGAATGGCATATAATCACGAAAAAGGTGCTCAACATCACTTGGAAAGCAGAGGTTTGAGCAAGTCCCAGACCTCCTCAGGCACAGCTGCAGACACTTTTCACGGAATATTTCCAGTCTATCTTAAGCAGGAAAAGAATGGCTAAAGGAAAGGAGTTATTTGGACTTTGTCCTCTAACAAAGAGCTAAGATATAAGAAAAAATTAAAAGAGAAGTATAGTAAATTTTTAAAAATACAGTTTGTGATAAAATATCACATTTAAATAATTTCAACCTTGTGCTTTCTCTAACATGTTGAAAAGATTTTAAAGGAAAACTAAATTTAAAATTTCTATAGCTTTGTAAATATCACTTTGAGATAGTTTGCTCAGTTTAAAGAAAACACTAGGGGAAGGCTTACCATATTTCTTATAAATAAAGTTTTGTTTTCATTAATTAAATTATTTCACATTTTGATAAAGTTCATGTAAAAAAAACTACGTATGTAGTTTAGTTAATAAATGTTTATTCCCATAAACCAACAATGTCCAGATTCCAAATTATTGTCAATTACAGTTCAGGTTTTTCTACCCCTACACTGTTTCCCAGGTTAATTGGCTCCAGCAACCTGTGACTCCCTGTATTGGCTACCTGTCTCCTCAATTTTGGGGGCAGAGGTTTGCCCTCTATTACAGATATAAGAAGAGTCTTTGATATTTCAGTCTGTTCAGCTCTTTACTTGTTATTAGGGTGGAGTGATGCACTCTGAGCTCCTTACATGCAGAACCATGAATGATTTTTCAGTAAAATTAAATGATTATTTCCAGATGATACAATTATCTGTACAACTCCATATGTGGGATTTCTCTGGTGATGCAGTGGTTAAGAATCTGCCTGCCAATGCAGGGGACACGAGTTCTATCCCTGGTCCGGGAAGATTCCCACATGCCATGGAGCAACTAAGCCATGCGCCACAACTACTGAGCCCATGTGCTACAACTACTGAAGCCCATGCACCTAAAGCCCACGCTCTGCAACAAGAGAAGCCACCACAATGAGAAGCTCATGCACCTCAATGAAGACCCAATACAGCCATAAATAAATAAATAAATTTATTTTTTAAAACTCCATATGTTTAATAAGAGATTGCATCAGTTTTGAATAGAATGTAGAATACATTTCAGATTTTAATAAATGAGTGTCTTAACTAAGAAGTAATATTCTTGAAATTAAAAAAATATATATAAACTTGACTATACTAAAATGAATAACTTTGTTTATCTAAAAGAACTATAAGTAAAGTCAAGAAAATTAGTACAGTGCTGGAAGAATATAGCTGAAACATATAAAACCAACAAGGAATTTATATCTAGAATATAAAAAAGAAAATCTACAAGTCATAAGGACATAAATATCTAAAGTAAGATATTTGTGGGGTGCAGGTAAAGCATAAGAAAATGCCATTAACACAAGAGAAAATGCAAATGACAGATAAACATATTAAAGATGCTTAAATTTGCTAATATTAGAGAAATCCAAATTAAAGACACAATTACTTACTACTTCAGACTAAAAAAATTAAAAAGTATGACCATAACAAGGATTAACAATACTCATTTTATGCTGTTGGAGTATAAAACTGGGATCACAGCTTTGGGGAAAAATTAGCATAATCATAGTAAATGTATAGACATAAGACTTTCTTGGTAATTACTCTCTTATTTTCACAAAGTTACAATAACTTGTGCACCTGTACAAAATTCATCATGAACATTACTATCCAAAGTAGTTTTGCTTGCAATATTAAAAAATATAATAAAATAACATGGTGACAAGGAAATGCCTATTAATAGAGCAATGGACAAGTAGACTAATATACAGAAATAATGAATGAATGCCATATGCATCAACATGATATTTTGTTTTTCAAAGAGAAAGGAAAGACAAAGATATTTGTTGTACAATTTACTATATGTTTTCAATACCAGAAAGCAAGGGTTGAGGAACGTTTAAGTGGGGTTAAAAGACATACTAGCATTAAACTGAAATTTTTTCACTGAAGGATTGTAAGGAATTGAAATGGGAATAACTTTCTCACTATGTGATGTACTCCTATCTAATGCTGTTGCCATGTACAGCTAAAATCACCTTGAGAACTGTAACTCATCCAATATCCCCATAATCTGGGAAACAATAGTGTGAATACAAGACCCAGAAGACCAAGGTCCTCTACTCAATTCTATCCTTTACTAGATGTGTGATTTTGAAGCAAATCCTATCTCTGCTTTGTCTCATTTTTTTCCATCTATAAAATGAACTCTTATAGGCCCTTCATACTCTACAATAATAAAACTTTCTGACATTGAATTGAAGTCACACTTAGCCTTCAGAAATTTCCCTTTCAGAAAAGATTTTGGGGGAGAGGAAGGTACAGACATGGAGCTTGTGTTCTCAACCTTTTGTTCCCTCTGGTATAGCTTACTTTACTCCTCTTGTCTAGAATATGAGAAAGATAGACAAAGCAAGGTCTTAAGGGAGAAAGGCAGAGGAGAGCAACGGGCAGGGCAGGAATGGTCAGTATGGTGATATCAGTGGAGTACAGGTTCTAGAAATCAGCAAAGGTGGATTTGAATACTGGATCTCTATAAACATAATTGCATGGGCTTATGCAAGCTACTTATTCTCAAAGCATCTGTTTTCTCATTCAATCCGTTGAGAGTTTAATAGTATACAAGACTGTTGTGAAGATTAAGTGAATCACAATGTAAGATAGGTTAAAGAAGGCACCTTTGGCTCCAGTAGGGGGCATACATATTTGGATGCCTGAAATAAGGGATTGTGACCTCTTTCATCCTGTCAGCCTCGGTAACTTGATTATTTCATTTCATTTCTTGTGAGCACCAGACTTAGAGTGGGTATTAAAGAAGACATTTCTCTTACTAATATTATTGTTTTTAACAACAGAGGAACATAGAAGTGATATCAATTATTAAGACTGAAGAAAAAAATAAAGCCTAGAATATGGTGATTTCTGTGGGGCAAAATAAATGTTGAAAGAAAATAAAATAAGTTTTTAAGTTTATATTAAAAGAAGATAACAGAAAAGAAGGCGTAGATTAGACAGGTGCTTAAGACTAATGTTATAATGCTATTAAATGATATAAATTAGAATAAGGTGATTCAATTGATATCATGTGTTGGTTATTTATGAGAATGGTAATAGTCGTCTTACTTTAAATTATGGAATTAATATTAGAAACAGAGGAAAGATATTCACGGTAGTTGAAAATTTAAATATTGCACTTCTCCGTGTGTCCATATTTTATATATGCTGTGCAAAACAACATAATAATACTATCTAAATCATGGGTTTCTTTTGGTGTTTAAGTGAGATAAATTTTTTAAAGAGTTTTAACATTCATGTCAGTTACAAAAATAAGAATCTAGAAATTCTCCATGAATCCCAGAAACCACAAGTGATTTATCTGCAAATATTAGGATAACTATAGTAACCTCTTCCTGAGATTCTGGTGAGAATGAATTATATAATACATGTCAAGCACTGGTAATAGCACTGACACAATAAGAACTTACTTGGTATTATTTAGTGAAACTATTTTTTTTTAAATCTTTATTTATTTGGTTGCACCAGGTCTTAGTTGTGGCAGGCGGGCTCCTTAGTTGCGGCTAAAGGGCTCCTTAGTTGTGGCTTGTGGCATGTATGTGGGATCTAGTTCCCTGACCAGGGCTCGAACCTGTGTCCCCTGCACTGGCAGGTGGACTTTTAAAAACTGCACCACCAGGGAAGTCCCTATTTAGTGAAACTTTTAAATATGACTTATAAATCATTATCTATAATTTCTGAGAAATCATGAAGAATAGGTGCGGTATTTCATGTCAGAATGTGGGTTAACATTGTGATTTTTAAGAGAAAAAGATAAATTTGGTAAATATACACCAATGAATCTGATGCTGATATACACACCAAATTATGGAAAGGTTTATGGACTCTATATAATTGACATTATAAAAGTTATATAATTGTCAATTTTGACATCTCTAGGTTTTCATTAGCCTATAAAAGGCATGACAGTTTTTTTTTTTTTTTTTGAGTACAGGGTAGTGGTTCAAATGCAGCCTCTGAAGTCAGACCATGCGGATTCCAGACCTTGCTCCACTGCTTTCTAAAAGCATTACCTCTAGTAACAATAAATCTATCACTCCCTCAGTTTCATCATCTGTAATGTGAAAGCAATAAAGGTACCTACTAAATTTTCTGGTGAGATTTAAAACAGTTCCTGGCATACAAGTACCCAGTAAGTATTAGCTTTTATTGTTACTTTTCAGAATTATGAAATATTTTGATAAAGTTCCTCTAGATTTCTCTAGATGGACTAGATGTGGTACTTACTTTTTAAATTTTAGTATTCCTAATTCTAATCTTTGGTTTCTAATTAATTGCCCATTACTCTCAGATAGAGCTCTTATTTTCCTTCTCACTTTTCTTCCTATCCATTTTTAAACCCTTAAAAAATATATATTGATATATATATTTAAATATGTGTATGTATATATATATATACATATATACACATATATATATACATATATATGTGTATATATATAGAACAGATCTTAAAAAACCTAGTTTTAAACAGGTGGTCAGAAAAAGTGGACAGATTTGAATTTGAAGACACTTTTACTTCCATTCATTATCCACATAAATTTACAATTAGATCAAAACTGTAATTATTGTAGAATCACTGAACTTCAGAGTCTTAAATACTATTTGGAAACCTGTCTTTATGAAATCCAAATACAATTCTACAATATATGATTTAAATTTCAGGGTGTTTCATCCTAGCATACCACTGAAAAAACTTACCTTTGAAGAAATGGGTAATAACCCAGCTTCACGTTGTTGAGGCTCTTTTACTGGGCTGTTCCTATGAATAGTTTCTAATATGTAAAATAATGATGTAAATTATCACTCAACTTGGATAATTTGGAGCCTGGGAAAATTACACTGGGATAACGAATGTAAACTGGGGCAATTGTGAGGAAAGTGGGAGGTATGCTAACTCTTCTATGATGCATTGAACACTAACAACAACTAGTAGTTTATGATATAATTATTTAAAAAGCCCTCTGCTTTCAGTTCTATCCATAAAATTACTATAGCCTCCCAAATAAATACTTTTATATTTTCCTCAGTATTATATTTACCTATTGGCAGCCTGCTGAGTGTCTAAATCAAGAACTTTCTCTCAGAAGCAAATCAAAATTGCTATGTGTGAATTTTTAATTTTCCAGTTCCAAAGCTTAGAAGAACCAATAAGCATACAATCAATTTTAATTTAAATTGAAACCCACTGCTGTATTTACTGCAGATGGTCTTTCAGGGAACTGAATCTAATATAATTTCTTCACTTATCTAATCGTATTGAAGGGATGTTTCGGCCAACCTGTTACAAGGAGAATATGTAATGAAATAGGAAGAGATGATGTTATGTTTTATGATGTTTCATATTGTTCTGTTACTCTTCGATTGTGAGAAGTAGTGAGTCATTTGGATTAAACATGTCAGAGTATATAATGACTGCTGATAGTAATACAAGTAAAACCTGACATTGTGGTTCTGAACAAAAATTCAGGCAGGGTTGTTAGAGAGACACACACATGTAGTGCACTGTCAAACTCTTGGATATAATTAGACACATAACTCACAAAGTATAATGTGAAGGTTCCCTCCTCCCTTCAGAGTTACGTGATTCAGCTGTTCTATCCCCAGGCTTTAACAAACTGTTTCAATAGGAAATCAGGAAAAAATCTATCCTTTTTTACTTATTTGATTTAGGTTTGTCCTAGAGCCTTTCAGGAATAAAGTACTATACCTGGGGATTAAAGAGGGGATTGATCCCAAAACTTAAAAAGCTTTAAAACTTTCCTAATGGAATAAATGAGTAACCTATCATTTAGGAAAAAATGATAGAAATAATAGGTGATAGATAAATGATAGATAGTTGATAGGTAAGTTGATTGATTGATGGATTGATAGATAGGGATAGACTTAGAATAAAGAATGTTGGTTCTCAGTGATTACCATAAGTGCTCACTAGACATGTAGTAAAACTGAAAATGCATAGCTCAATAAGCTAAATATAAAATCACAGAATCAATTGTTTCCTCTTCCTCCTTCCTCCACAAATTATTTAACCTATAAATTTGATTATTTTCTCACTAGGACTAACCAATGATACATATGAAATGGTTTTCTAAAAACAAAGTTGTATGCATAAAATAATGCAAACATACAAGAGCAAAACTCTATGAAAATGTTTAACTTATTTGAAAAATAAACTTTAATTTTTAAAATAGAGATATTGGATTTTAATTTACAATAGGCAGAGCTCTTTAGCTACATATTGACCCAGATATTAGATGGACTTTTATCTTACTTTTTAAAAAAATACCTTGGGCCACTGAACACAAGCATGATTTAGGATTGGGTATAGAGCCGTCCCAAGGGTTTCTATGCCATCTCTGAAACTCAACCAGAATTTTCTGGTATTCCCCCTCTAACTCTGCCATGGTTTTAATGCTCCTTGTCAGAGTTCTTTCTTAGCAAAGACCTAAGGAAGCGGTACGCGTACGGTTTTACGTACGCGGGCCTCTCGCTGCCGTGGCCTCTCCCGATGCGGAGCACAGGCTCCGGACGCGCCGGCTCAGCGGCCATGGCTCACAGGCCTAGCCATTCCGCGGCCTGTGTGATCTTCCCAAACCGGGGCACGAACCCGTGTCCCCTGCATCGGCAGGCGGACTCTCAACCACTGCACCACCAGGGAAGCCCGAGATGTTTTAAATCAGCTTCTGTTATATTACTTTTGTAGATACTTCTGAAAAATTGATTTGTATAGCAGACAAGTACTACTTTCTTTTTCCCCCTCTATGCTCTGTGGTGAGGAGGATGCGAGAATAGGAAGGTGCCCTAAATGAGCTTCTGAATAAATGTTACAGCATCGATGAAGCTCCAAATAACTGAATTTAAAAAATCCAGAAAAAAGTGTACATACTATATGATATTATTAGATGACATTTCCTAAAATTTTAATTTAACATATACTGTCAGAAAGCAGATCTGCGGTTTCCTGGGACAGGAAAGAGTGTTAGGGAAGGTGAGAAGGAAGGATTACAAGGGGACAGGATAAACTTTGGGTGATGATGATTATGTTAATTACAGTGATTGTTTTGTCAATTTCACAGACATACATGTATCAAAACTAATCAAATTGTACACTTTAAATATGTATGTTTATTGTAGGTCAATTTTATCTCAGCTAAACCATTAAAATGAAATTAGATAAGGAATTGAAAACAATT
This sequence comes from Stenella coeruleoalba, assembly GCF_951394435.1. Classification (NCBI taxonomy): domain Eukaryota; kingdom Metazoa; phylum Chordata; class Mammalia; order Artiodactyla; family Delphinidae; genus Stenella; species Stenella coeruleoalba. The sequence continues at coordinate 85,499,108 of NC_137148.1, forward strand.
AGAATGGTATTAGAAACAGTTTTAACAAAAACTTTGTACGCCTACTTTTGAGATGTATGAAACAACCCAAACCAGAAAACAAAATTAATGCTCTTCTGTTAGTAAATATTGTTTCCAGACTTTTCATGCCATTTTCACAGCATCCCCAAGATTTTGCTTCTATTATCATCAAAATACAGGTTATCTGAAGGCAAGATAATACTGTTATGAATACAGTGTTTATAACTGTTTTTCAGTTCCTATATTTCATGTCAACATTTTAATGGCTGATTTAAACTAGTTTAAATTTCTTAGATAAAATGATTAATTGCAGATCTCTTATTAATCTAGGATTTTGCCTTTACTTCTCTAACTCTTTAGTCTGCAAAATATACTCATATAGAACACCTTTTTATCATTTGACTTTTCCTAACCAGATCTGAAAACTATTTATAACTGGATTATCAGTCAATTTATAGTAACATGAAAAATAAAAGTGACATTGATTAGAAAATCAAACTTGCCTCAGTGTTATTTCAAATTGGGCTATTACTTAAAGTTTCCTTCCACTGTTGTGTGTTTGCTTTCTTATATAAGGTTTTTGAAGTACCGTTTTCAAACATATGCTATATGTTTTTCAACATATGCTATATCAGAAAGACATTTTAAAGTCAAATCAACAACTCATCCAAATATATAAACTTTTCATAGGAGTGTGTGTGTGTAATTTAGAATTTTGGACTCTTAGAGGATTTTTAATTTATGAGTAATGGCCATTACTGTCCTTCCCAAGGTTGCCATCATGCCTAAAGGAGCATTCAAATAATATTTGCCAACTAAAAATTGGCGCTTGCTATCTGCCTCTACAAGGATTAAGTCACTAGCAACTGCAGCTGCTGACCTTCAACACACCCTGAAAAAAGTTCAGGGTAGAGATCAGGAATGAGGCACTCTGTGCTCTGGGAAAAACTGGCAGAATAGGCCTTCAAACATATTTTCAGGAGATTTTACGAGCCCAAATTTTTGCATCTTCTCATATCTAGAAAAGCACTAAAGTCATTAACAGTGATAAGTGCTCCTCATGACTAGTCTCAAGCCTCTGCCAAAATGTGTGCTTGACTGCACATACCCCCTTCACTAAAATCATATATAATACTGACTTCTCCCCCTACCTCTTTGGAGCTGCTACCTCAGAGCTATCTGAGATGCTGTCTCCCAGGCTATAATCTTCATTTTGCCCCAAAGAAAACTTAACTCACAACTCTCACATTGTGTATTTTTTTTAGTTGATATGCTCTAAAAAATATGAAAGGTATTGACTTAGAAACTTAAGACCCATTAGAATCAAATGCCCCATCACTTAGAGAGGTTTGGTCTCCTGACCAGCAACATTGGCATTACCTGGAAACTTATTAGAAGTGCAAATTTACCCCAGACCCCTTAACTCAAAATCTCTGTGCTTTAACCAGCCATTCAGGTGATTCTGATTTGCAGTTTGAAAATCATTCTCCTAGAGGAACACCTCCACTGTCAACAGAATTATTTTTGAAAAAACCAGACCAGTAAATGGTAGCAATCTGTGAAAATTATTAATACTGATTCAGTGGAGAACACATACCCACACATGTGCACGTGCACACACACACACACACACACACATACACAAAACACAGATCTTCACAATTACTGAATATCAAGTAAGAATTTTTAAATTTTTGTTGCAATGGCCAGGGTCAATTAGTTTCTCATCCAAAATTTAAAACTAATCATTTTTTGTGTTTGACATTTTTATAGATTAAACTTGAATACAAATCTCTAGACAGCAATTCCAAGACCTCAGCCTAAAAGAATTCATCTCACTGGGAAGATACCTAAGCAATACAAAGTTTGTCTCAGTTGAAATACACCAAAAAAAAAAAAAGCCAACCAAACAACAACAAAAAACCTCTCAGACTTCTACCTCTTCAAATTTTGACAGTTCCTTTTCAACAAAGCATGGTAAAAATGCATAAAACAGAGGTGAAACAATTGAAACTCACATCAGAATAGATCAGCGTGTTGCAGAGACTGAGAAAATGCTACAAGCTCCCAGCTGGGAAAACGTAATTGCAACCAGCCAGAACACTGATATAGAGATAGCAAAATTACTAACAAGGGAAAAAGAAAATTTAGGAGACAAATAGAGGAAGTGTTTTCCTATGTATGACGAGAACCCTAGTAAATATGACAAAGTGCTCGTCAAGAGCAGAATGTTGAACTGGCATGAAGAAAATGCAAAACTGATTACTACAATGACAAGCCACATAAAATGCCATAATAACAGCACAGGAACTCATTTCAAATACAAGTGAAATAAAAACACTCTTCCAAATTAAGGGGGAAAATGTGAGCAAAACTAAACTTCTTGCTTTGGGCAGTTCTGTAACCATTGTCAAAAACAATCAAGACTAATGGTAACATTATCATAACACAAGAACACATATGGCTCTAGGGATTTCTTCAGTATATACATCTACAGCCCCAGCTCCTGTAACATCAGGGAAACAGCAGTCTAGGAACTAATAGCCATTACAGTAGAATACAAACAAAGCTATGTGATAAATTCATTTCTAAGCCAAGAAGAATCTCTTCCTCTATTCAGGCATACCAAAATACAGGGAGGCAGAAATATACTTCAGTTAATGCATTCAGGATTACAACACTATGTGTATTGATGTTAACTCACAAATTTATTCACTATTCATTATTAATGAATTTTCATTCTAAAGTCAGAGAATTAAAGGGGTCAGGAAGACTCTAGATCTCAGTTGCAACAGTTATCCCAGAAAGGTGTTCAGCTGCAAAAAAAAAAAAAAATGGCAAGGGCTATCAGCGATTGCTAAATAAATTAATGTCTGGTGAGTATGAAGACTCCTGCTGTCCTTGGAAGTGCATCCTGTTTCCTCTAACCAGTCATATTCTATCGGACAAGATATCCTATGTTACAGGGCAGCTTTGGTACTGATTATTAGCAATGGAGGTATAAAGCATTTTCCAAGTTACTAACAATAGATGCATAGAATAACACTGACCTGTATCACGTAGGACAGTCCTCATTGGTGTAGGTGCTCCTGGCCTTCAAAATTCCCTATGGTCCCTAAACCAACAAACTGGGTACCAGCCAAGAAGTGAATAAGCAGAACTATGTGGGATCCTGGCAGCCCTGCAGAGAGAAGGCCTCTGTGAATTAAATGGTGCTCTCTGCTGTCTCATCTTTTACACTGGTATTCATGCTGCCCTTTGCCCACATTTCTCCCTCACTCATAGTGCTTGATTTTGTTTTGTTTTGGAGAAGCTATTTTGTCCACCTTCCACAAGCATAATAGTCCACCACAATGGATAGGCTTGTTGATATTTAAAGATACAAAATTCTAAATACAGTCTTATACATAGGCAATTAGAAATTGCGAGGGTGCAAAAAATTGTCCTGTTATTGCTCATTATATGCCATTTTTTATCATTTAACTTCTTTTTTAACATGCCCATGTGTTTACTCTTCAAGTTAATTATTTTCACATTTATGTATTCAGAATTCTTCCTCACCTTCATATAATCCATGTGATCTAAACATCTCTGTGGTCAAAAAATAAAATAAAAATAAATAAATAAAAACCCATTTTGGGGGCAAAAAGCAAGATAAAAATACAAAGTAAAATTCCTCTTCAAAATAATTTTATTAAAACAAAAATATATATTTATAATAAAGTGTTCTACAATTAAATACATTTCAATTTCTCACTGCTACTTTTGACTATCTCTAAGATGAAGATATTTAAGTATTTTAGAAGATAACCTGGATGCCACAGACTTTTTCCCCCCAGTACTCAATGGCTTTTTTGTTTTTCTAGATTATTGTCTCCTTCCATATATCACCATTTCCTCAAACACACAGGAAGTAAGATAGATATGAAAAGCCAGGGCTATACTCTGTTTTCTCTCTTTTAGAGTTCCTTACCTTCAGAAGAGCTCAGTTCTTTCCCTTCTGACATTCACATGGATAATGTGAAATAGCATGAAAAAACACTGACCAGCTTAAACTGATTTTGCCTCCTTAAATAGCTTGTTGATTAATCAAATTGAAACAGCACCAGCTTAAACTGGTTTGCCTCCTTAAATCGGCTGCTGATTAAACAAACCTTGAGATATTTTATAGACAGTACTGCACATGTGCACGACGGGAATCCATGTCTCCAAGGTAATCCTGGAACCAAATCTTCATTAACTCAGAAGAGAAATGTTGCCGCTGGAGCCCTTTGAAAAATGAGAAGTCTTTCAATGAGGAAAATCTGCCTTCCAGCAGCATGAGTAGCTTATATGGACTGATTCAAGACCAATCAATCAGTTCCAAGTTTGAAATTTCCCAAACTCCTTACATTTGCCTTGAAACCTGAAGCACAGAGACAGATTTGAGTTCTGCCTCCTATCTCTTTGCCAGTCTACCTTCGATAAAGCTCTTTCTTCTCTCAAAAGCCAGTGCCGTTGTATTGGCTGCTATGCACACCAGGCAGTGAGCCCTTGCTCCATAATAATAGTACCAATGTTTTGGAATACTTTTCTTTAGTTTCTTTCATACATCCTGACACTGTATTGCAATGATCTATGTGTCTCTCTTCCATCCACTTTAAGTGCTTTATGTATTGTAAACTCCTGGGCCCCAAAGGAAGATCCTATAAAATAGTAATGATAGCAGACCACTGGAGTCAAGCAGGGAATCTAGTCCCAATTATGTCAAACATAACCAGTGTTCACTTCAGGAAGTTCAAAGTGTGTGAGTCTCAGTTGCCTATCCATAGACTAGCATTAATAATACCAATTTGTGAGGATTAGAGAGCCTTCATTCCATACAGAGAAAACAGAATGCATTATTTCAAAATGTCTGTGGAGTGTTAAAAAAACTTGTAGTGTATTAAGTTCAATGCTACCTCAAGATATTAAAAAGGAATATTACACACAACATTATCTGACTACGATTATGTTAAGTATTAATTAATTATGTATTAATCAATTAATTAATTATATTAATTATAATTTATTATTATTTATATAATTATAAAGTATTAATTAATTAATTAATTATAATTAATTAATTATGTTCAGTATTAACATAAAAGGATAAGCAAACCAAGGGAAATCTTTGAAAACAACTCAGTTAATTGCCTGTGTCAAGGAAAAAATCAAATGGTAGTTAAAAACTATTTAGAAAATGATGAAAATAGAAATGTTAAAACTACTCAGCCATTAAAAAAAGAGGAAATGTTGCCATTTGGGACAAGATGGATGGATCTTGAAAGTATTATGCTAAGTGAAATAAGTCATAAAGAGAAAGACAAATATCTTGTGATTTCACTAATATGTGGAACATAAAAAAACAAACAAGAATAAGTGAACAAATGAAATCAAACAAAAATAAACACACAGATGCAAAGAAGAGAGTAGTGGTTACCAGAGAAGAAAGGAGGGGAGAGCAAAATGGGTAATTGGAATCAACTGTATGGTACCAGATGGAAATGAAATTTTTGGTGGTGAGCATGCTGTAGTATATACAGAAGTAGAAATGTAATATTGTACACAGGAAACATAATTTTATAAAACAATGTTACCTCAATGAAAAATAATTTTAAAAAAAGAACTCTGCAAGTCTAATAGGCACAGAAGGGGAGCTAGTGCACATTCTGGTTCTTAATTTTTATGAATATACTGCATTGTACACTAGAGTATTTGTTCTCTGTTTACATGTCTCCCCCACACTAGATATTGAGTCCCAGATGGTAGCAACAATGTCTTGCTAATTCGCATTACCAAACCCAGTCGTAAGTGGTGAGACTGCAGGAACAAGGGCACAGAAATCTTAAAACACAAGAGCTCATGGAAGAGAGAATTCTGATTTTGCTTTTAATGGAAAACAACAAGAGAAACTGGTGAGGAGAGAGAAAGAGATAGGGTGGAGGGTAGTGATTAGAGCAAATAAAACTCTAGAAAGATGGGGGGAAAAGAATATTAAATACAAAATTAGTAAAATAAGGGAAATTTTATAACTAAGCTACTTGCATTGAATAAGCCAAGTTAAAAAGATAAAGTAATCCACTGGACAAAAAGCTAGAAAAATAATAGTAAAATAAGTCTAAAATGAATAAAATGCAGGAAATAATTGAGATGAATTTAGGAATCGCTGCATCAGAAAACAATTAAAGAGTGGCTTTACAAATGACTATAGACAACTATATTTATAGAATGGCTCAGCAAAGGCTCACCAAGACTCCAGAGGGTTAGATTTTTAAATACTAACCCCTAGGGGCACTACATCCTCTCTCAAGGAGGAAGAATGTTCTGATCCATCAGCTTCAGACTCTTGGGAAAAATATAGCCTGATCCAAGAACATTCTTGAGGTCATCTCTGTAAAACCAGAAAAGTAATTAGCCGCTGACATAGCTCCAGGAAAATGCCAACAAGTCCACCAGTGAGCTATAGAGCTTATCCCACATAATATATAGTTTGTGTATTGAAAAAAAAATTATTTGAAACATTTTTGGCATACTCAAATAAGAAGAGAGAGAAGACACAAATTCACAAGAGTAAGGAATAGGAAAACATAAATCCAAAAATACAGAGAAAAATAGTTTTATTCAGACTGTGTTTAAAAAATTATAGAAGGCATACTTAATAAAATCATAAACCAAAGCTAAGATATATAGAACAAAAAACAATGCATACATGCCCTTTCACCCCCGCCCCCCTTCTACATCCCTACTTCAAATCTAGGAATCTATTCCAATGAAATAATTAAGAGAATGTAGAAAAATAAATCAAAAGAATGATAGTACCATATATATAATGGAAAATATGGATAAAGTTTTACTATATACCTTTGTGTGTAAATATATGTGGGTGTGTGTATAAATATACATGGGTGTGTGTACAAATATACTTGTGTGTGTGTATAAATATACAAGAATATATGCATATGTGTATAAATGTAATTGCATGAAGATAATTGTACAAAGCAAGAGACTCAAGGACATTGTCCTCCATGGCTGGAAGAAAGCCTCCTTTCTCTTTCATGTTGCCACAGCTCTGTTCTGCTACAGCCAATACACTCTTTCAGATCTTTTCAAGAAGCATGAGTTGTGTGTAGGGGTCAGGGGAGCAGTGAGAAGTGATTCATATTCATCAGAAGGTTCTGGAGTCTTTGGATATGTTTGTGCCAGCCTGTTGCTTCAAGTAAGTGGTAACGAAACAAACATTCCTGAGTGCTTATGTGAGGCTAAAGTGAAGGTCAGTCTCTTAGGGTAAGTCTTCTTCGTGCTCTAGCCCCTAAGAACCTTGGGCTTCCAGCCTACCTGAACTATATTCCTACATACTGTATATGCACATACTCAATGTCCAGTACCTAGGGATTTGTCATAAATGATGAAGAATTTGTACAATGAAATACCACACAGAATTTGTACAATGAAATACCACACAGATATAAATGGTGTATTACAAAGTAATCTATAAATCAAATTACAAAAATATGGAATTATTGTTCCAATATAGTTTTTGAAAATCGAGAGGCATCATATCACCTTCTCTGAGTCTTACAGAAATAACCTTCTTGTCCAGTGTTATATAAATGGTACATATCATGTCTAATTCCAGCCACCATCCAAATGTGGCTCTCAACTATGCTAAGAATTTATTAATGAATCCTAGATTTGTTAATTCAGTCAGATTTTGGATTATTGGTTACTTTTATTTGTATCATTTTACTTTTCATTTTATTTCCAGAAAGCATGATAAAAATTAAATGTTAACATTTGTGATTCAATTTACACAATAATATTTTTTTTATATCAGTGAAGAATGTGCATTTTGCCAAAAAGGAATTGCTTTATTTAGTACTTTATACTTGATATACATACTTTCATTCATCTGACCAGATTTTTTAAAATTAATTTTTATTGGAGTATAGTTGCTTTACAATGTTGTGAGACCAGACAGATTTTTGAGGAAAAAGTTCTGCAATTTAAATGGTTCTACATATGCATTAGCCACTAATTAAAACTTCTCTAAATTTTGTGAGTTTTCTGAAGAAAGTTTCCTTAAATATGTAAATTGAAATGGAGCAATGTTTTTTTAATACAGTTTTCAATGTACCATTAGTCTAGTTACTCAATGCAAACTTACACTAAGTGTCTACTAAGTTTAAGGTATTGTGTTATGTATTATGAGCTATACAATGGGATCTTTATCCTCAAGGATCTTAGAGTCTAGTAGAATTCAGGAGAGATATAAACATATCTATAACACAAAACAGAAAGTACTAAGTATTCTGAGAGCTTTACAAATTGCTATTACAGCATTGATGGTGGCCTTTGCCAATTACTACCAGCTTGGAGGATTAGGGACCCTTTAAGCAAAAACAAGTACTGAAATTTGAAAGCTGTGCATGCGTTGGGCAAGTGGAAATAAAGGAAAGGAACTCTACTCTTGGGCAGAGGAACGGCACCAAGTCAAGAACGTTTAAAGTGTGGTTCAGGAGCAGAAATTATTTATATGCAATTAAATAGCAGGGGTTAGAAGAAGGATTTCTGGGAGACACGTAACTTGAGACATGACTAAAAAGGAGCTCTCTTGCATTTGGTCTTGCAAAATTGATTCAGAAAACACTTTTTATCTCATTCTTTTCTTACCTGCATTTAGTGGAAACATTTTCAGGAATAGTCCCAGTGATAATTTTACAGTTGCACTGCCTTAGTCACTTAGGGATACATCCCAACTAAGGGATATTAAAATAGGATTCTTAACTACAGACTGAAGATTTCTGATTAGTAACACTGAGCAGATAATTTTAAAATTTCTTTCTATTTGCTCACTTTCTTTAGGCTAGCTCTGATAAAAATTTCCTTTGTGTGTAATTCTGAAATTGAGGTCACTCACTATTTTATTTATTAATTCCTTTTCTGAAGACAAACTTGCAGAACTTAACTACTAATTTAGTCAATGCATCATTACCATCACCTGAGGTGTTCCACATTGTTTTGTTAATATGGTGGAACAGAAGTCTGCTTCTAGGCCTTCTGAGTTATAGAGACCAACATTTCAACTTAGTAACTCTTCAGTAATTCTTCTGGATCCAACTGAATTTTATTCTATTTTCCTTGAGAAGTATTGGAAAAGTTTCAAATCTCATTACCTCATCAACTGTACTTCCAGCCCCATAAAATAATGAAAAGCAAAACAGCTTTCATAAGCCTTCATCGTAATTGATTCTCCAGGGTATCTTTGCACTGTTCCATTAAAATGGAGGTGTTGCTATGACATTTTCACCAGGAATGTTAAATAACTGATTCATATACAAAGCAGTAAAAATGTAGCTTTTGCTGTTAAATTGGCCAATGCATGGGATCTCAAAGCTGCTGAAACAAAACAAAATAAAATGCTCAAGCCATTCTTTCTGACAGAGTATCATCTAAGATGCTAACAAGCCAGGTTGCTAATGTGTATTCACAGCACTGTGTAGTATAGTCTATCAATACATTTATTACTTTCAAGTTCCTTGTGTCACTTTTAATTCTGCGGTACACCAAAGTCTTTAGGGCAAACTCCTGAATGTTCCGTTACTTACTCTTTAAAGTGAGTGTTAAACATATCTATAATAAATCTTATTTAATGCTTTTATTTACCGAAAACTTTTAAAATCTTGCTAGACATATTAAGCATTATTACAATCTGCATTCAAATTTCTTCTTAAGCTCTTATTTACACTTTTAGAAGAAAAAAGAAAAGAAAAATAGAAATCAGATGGTTTTGTTACTCCTGCCCTGCAAAACAAAAACAAACAAAACTATTGAGACAAACAGAAATAAAGAAAAAGTGCACAGTATCAACCTTCCCACCCTCCATGTTCTAGATACCCAAGTTTTGCCAGAGGTTTTGAACGGTAAAGCAGACCCTGAGAAAGTGCTTTCAGGAGGAAAGCCAATAACATCCTCCCTCTCGCCCCCAATGGCTGAGGCACATGCACACAAGCCCTTCTGTGAATTCTTCACATATGCTTTCTGATCTGCTCAATGAACAAGAACCAAATCACTGGAGATTTTATGCCCAGTGACTTCTCTCCAGGCAGATTCTAATTTGGCAATGGTTCTAGGGTTCTCCTGGTGAGAAAGCTGCTCCTGGCAGAAGCTTCCTCATTGATAGAGGGAGGTGTTTCCACCCATGGCTCTGTTCTCTTTAGACCAGGCTTGAGAACACATCTGTTCCTAGGGCTCTAAGCCCAAGGGACCTCTGAGTGAAGAATCACCACAGAGAACTTTGCATATTCTGGTTAAATACAATCTTCTCCCCTATGTCAAAATGAAGGTTCCTCATTGCCTAATGACCCTGACATTTTTTTCCAAGCATGAAATTTTACCTGAGATGTATAAAATGACATTTTGTGTAGGATAAAGTGGTATAAATTGGACTGTGGCACTTCATGCCATTTAGAAAAATATATAGGCATATTTTTCCTGGGGTAATGTGACTGCAAAATCACCAACAAGATGATGTGCTTCAGCAGTAAAGACAATATCAACAACTTAAGAATGAATAAAAATGATTGTCTTGTCTATGAAAACAATTGTTTCCTGTATGATGAATTATTTTAATCATAAAACTATTTTTAAGTAGAAAATGAAACTTGAAACATGTGGAGTTATTTCTTATACGTGCTGCCAATTCCTCTGATACTAATGCAGCAAAGTGTTCTTTATTTATACCTGTACATTTTGAATCCTCAACATAAAGGTCTGGCTTCATTTGAACAAAAATATTTAGAAAGTAAAATCTTCGCTGTAAGTTATCAGCCTATAACTTTTAGGAATGTTCCAAAAGGGAAAATTAAAAAGATGAGGCTCATTTCTTTGCAAACTGTAGGATAAATAGATCTCTCCAATGGCTGGTACCACATAGTATTCCTAATCAAAACATTGCAAATATTTCCAATTCTCCATTCATAGCTGTGTGAGAGATAAATAAATATTCCTTCCATTTCACTCCATTAAATTTACTTTGAATTTCCACAATGCCAGGTACTGAGCTAAACCTTTCCTTCGAGACCTCTTCATGAATTAGTAACCACTTGAAATGTACTCTTTTCAAAGACAGAGACAATAACTTATGTCATCTCTTTGTATGCTTCATTTAAATAGTTTTGTATATGCGTGAAAGAAAAATAGAAATATTTCTGAGAGAAATGGCAGGCAAAGAATCGGCTGCATAGTATGTGTGAGCTGCCTATGGCTATTTTACAAGGAAATCTACCAGCTCTCAATAATGTGAAAATCTTCTTGAGAGGCGCCGTGGCACAGCAAGTCACTGAACCAGAGAAATTCAATTTGCCTACTGTAAAGTATGTTTTGTCTGTCTTAGAAAGCTCTAATTCAATCCAAAATTACTTTTAGAAGCAGTCACTCTGGCCAAGGAAGGGTGTCCAGGGTCTGCAATAGGACAGAATACACTGGCCTAAAACTGTCAAAAAACATTCAGTGCTGCTTCTCACTCTTGAGATGTGAACCACAGACCCACCAGGAGGTCACTGATCTCTTCATGTTTTAGATCTATGTATATTTGTGATTGAATAACATCTAGGTAACTTTTATCTTTGATCTACATTTACTCGAATAGTGCCAAGGGAGAAATGGAAACAGAAATGATGGTTAGATTACTAATATGTGGATGAGTAAGAAAGTATATTTCTGCTTGAATCCTATGAATCATACATTATTTGCAGGTAGCTTTGAACTTGCCTAGAGAGTTTTAAAATAGCACTCTAACACATACTTTTGTGGTTTATCATTGGGTAAACTAATGGTTCATATAAACTAACTCAAAACTTAATTTTCTCCTAAATTACATAGCTTAATTTGTTATCAACACTTGGCAGATTTTGTCAAATATTATGCCTTACCTCTGCTTTGTCTAGAAATCATGATACTGACTCTCCTATGGTAATACTATTAATTTAATCATAGTTTCTAGAATAGGAATTATGGGATCTTCATAATTTTTGAGTAATCAATATTAAGTAAATATCAGTCACAACACTTGAAAAAGTAAGTTTAAGTGATTGTTGGATTCTATATCCAAATATATAAGTGATAAAGAATCTTAAAATTCTCTAAAGACTCTATTAGAATATAAAGATGGGGCATGGCTAACATCTTTAGCACTTTGGTAAAGATTTATTTCTTTTTTTAAACTAAGGTTACTGTCACATTTCATTATCTATAGCCAAACGTAAGAAATAAATAATTATTTTTAAGTGTTTACTAATAAAATGTAAGAGGATTATAGTTTTAATGGTGGTTCATGAACGTCAGTGTGCAAAAGAATTCCCTGAACATCTTGTTTAAAAAAGTGTAGATATGCGACCTACCCCTAAAGGTTCTAGTTCACTGGTTTGGAAGCAGACTTTGGCACCACAAGTATAACAAGCAATCCAGTAATTATGATGCAGGTGTTTATTTGAACACATTTGGTGGAGAAAAAATATCCTGCCACACAAACATCTAAAAACTATATGGGAACAATTTTTAATACCTAAAATGTATACACTGTGATAATATTTTAGTTATATTTATATCTTTTAAAATGATGTGAAATATTTTATAATTTACTTTCAGGGAAGTGAGAAAAGTCAACAAAGAAGAAGGCTATAGCTTAAAAAACAATCCCTCCATCCTTAAAAGAGTATTTGCTTTCTCAACATTAATAATTCCTTTGCCTTTTTAATAGGGAAAATTGGGATTTGTGGTGGTATAGACAATTCTTATAATATAGAGACTTGGTTGCACAATTTATTTCTCTACAACTAAAATTTCAAAGTAAATAACACTTTTAATTCAAAATTTGGAAATAATATGTTTCAGCACTCAAAGGAAAATTCTTGATGATACTTTTCAGATTTGCACAGTATGAAACTGTCAAGTATTCCAGATTTCTTTTTCAACAAAAGCAGGCATCCTTTACTTTGCTCAGCTAACAACTGTGAGATAAACCTACATATCTAAGGAGAAGAATAACTTTTAAATTTCTACTTATTCTAAAAATGAAGTTTATATGTTGGAAAATTATTAGCACAATTGTCTACACTTTCCAGACAAAAATCTGACAAAATAAGTACATTAGAACTTTTTCATTTCTGGTTTGAATTCATTACTACCTTAAGTATTTTCTATCATGGAAAACATGTGGGAATTAATAAAGCTATTTAGGCTCTCTGACATCTCAGAGGGCAGTATAAAATGAATAATTTTAAGGACACTAATACTTTTAAGATTTTAAAAAGTATACTTATCAGCTAAATAGAGGTGTGTTTACTAGGAAGCTCATGAAAACTTAACTTTCTGGCTTCTCCCATTCATAAGCTCCTTTTAAGGCTCACCTTTTCCCAGTCTAAATAAATATTGTTTCCTATGCAATTACATACTTGTAGCATCTGTCTTTTTTTTCCTAAAAGAAGGTGGTCAAACTGTATGACTTTTAGGACCCAAAACTTGGATCTGTCCTTACATAGAAAGATATATCTTTATAGTTGAAAGAAAAGTACAAAGCATATACCTCTCCTGTCTGCATTTTAAAAGCTCTTATTCTACAGAATACATTAAAACTTTCATTTTCCAAAATGGAAAACAGCAATGGGTATATGCATATAATCAAACCAGAAGAAAAGGGAGAAAATTTCTTTAAGAAAGGGATGAATTTGTTATATTAATCACACACCGTCTTTTCAGCATGCAGAGCTGAGGTCATAATGTCCGATACTAGTGAGAATTAAACAACGGAGGTACCAACTGGGCTGAGGTCATGTTAGCCAACCTGCCATGAGATGCTCATCTCTGTAGGAGTCTTTTTTTTTTTTTGAGGTACGCGGGCCCCTCACTGTTGTGGCCTCTCCCGTTGTGGAGCACAGGCTCCGAATGCGCAGGCTCAGCGGACAAGGCTCAGGGGCCCAGCCGCTCCGCGGCTTGTGGGATCTTCCCGGACCGGGGCACGAACCCGTGTCCCCTGCATCGACAGGCGGACTCTCAACCACTGCGCCACCAGGGAAGCCCCACAACTCTGTAGGAATCTTGCCTGTGTGTTTTTTCAAGTTCCATCTCTCATTCTGAGATGACATGTCATATGCATTTTTCAATCTATTTCTAAAGTCTGGATTAACAACTGTGAAAAGATATTGCTTGCCTTTAGGGTCTCCATGACAATAGGACTGGGGAATGGATAAGGTTTCAGTTATGTCCTGAGTAAGTCACACTTCTGAAGCCCATTCTGGCAAATTTCTCTTACTCACTTGTCTGATCACTTACTTATTTTCCATCTTATAAAAACACCCATATTGAAGTACAGTAAAAAAAACCTACCTTATAAGAAAGAGAGTTGCAAGGAAACTAGGTGAAATAGAGGTGACCCATCTGGAAGTTAAAAAAATAAGCTTCCGTTGAAAATGAAAATAAATACTTTTAGTTTAGTTTGTTTATGTGTTTGTTTTAAACAGGAAAGCAGCTCCCACAAACACTTCCCTAGACAGAAGGTGTAAAGGAAAATGATCAGGTTTGGGATTAGATTTTTCAATTGTCTAAAACATAAAATCGATCAAGTTCACAAAATATCTTCATCCCAACACAGATTTATAACATATAAGATTATTGAAAGAGAAGTGCTTGCAACTCAAATAGAAACAAAATTTACCTGATCATATTAATGTTTTGCTTCTACAGTTCCAACTGGTTTAAAATGTGGTTTCAATTATTTAGCTATTTTACTTTTTATGCATAGCTATATAGATACCCACAAAATGAATATTTAAATAAATGTTTAGTTATCAGAATGTGGCTATTCTAATGGTCTATTCTGGACTTGCCATCTACCACTTGATCCCCACCTTGTACCTTGTCTTTAATAAAAAGGCTTAACTTTTAGAGGTGAACTCTGAAGCATTGGGATTCATTTTGAAATTGAGAAAATCACTTATATTTATTGAGCTTCTCATTTCTCATCTGTAAAATGAAAGACTACTTTCTAACACTCAATCAGCTTTCAAAATATGTACTTCAGTGGTTTTGTGAAATATCAGTGAAAATATCTTTCATCTCTAGTCATCACAGAAAAGCAGCTGTTTAGTATTTGGGGGAAAATGATCTTTACAGCAGCAATTTTAGATCACCTACGTTTTCCTAGTGAATTAACTCTCCAATTTTTTATCACTTTTTGTCTCTTTTGTGTACACTTTGCCTCTGTAAAGGGAAAATAAGAAGAAGGAAGAGTAAGAAGAATGAGAAGGAAAAAAATAAAGGGTGTGGTAATGGAAAGAGTAAGTGGAGGGAAAAGAGGAAGAAAAATTCTTGGCATTTTAATATGTTTTAAATAATCTGTTTCTTGAAAAATTATAACATTATTTTCCAATGCAACCTAGGTATAAACTCAGCATTAGAAATAAGGCCCCGTGTTGAGAAATCAAACAGCAGCATGATTTTGATAAAGACATTAAAAAGCTAGTGAAAAAATATACAAAATTATCCAATTGCAATGAAGTTTTGGTTTCTAGAGAAACAGTTTTTAGAATTGATTTTAATAAGAGATGACCTCATTTGTATTTTTCTCCTCCTTTTCTTGCTGAAACTCCCGTTTAGATGAGAAAATTAGCAATCAGTAAAAACTGATTAAAAGTAATCTCTTTGATTTTAGGTGACAGAACAATAAATACCTCAAGTAGTTATCAGTGTTTATTCTCATATGTCCCGTCTTTCTTATGAATACAAGACTATAATTAGCATAGTGATTGTCAACTTGAAATATAGTTTTCTGTCTTTTCTGTTAGGTGATAAGTTTTTGAAAATAAGAGACCATATTTTATCCAATACCAAGGCTAGTAAACAAAGTTTGTTTTTAATGATTATTGAATAAATTAATTAATAGACTAATAGTTATTTTTTTAATGCAGTATAGTTGAGTTACAATATTATATTAGTTTCAGGTGTACAGCATAGTGATTCAATATTTTTATAGATCATACTCCTCTTAAAGTTCTTATAAAATAATGGCTATATTTCCCTGTGCTGTACAATATATCTTTGTTGCTTACCTATTTTGTCCATAGTAGTTTGTATCTCTTAATCCCATACCACTATCTTGCCCTTCCCCCTTTCTTCTTCCCACTGGTATCCACTAGTTTGTTTTTTATATCTGTGAGCCTGTTTTGGTTGTGTCGTATACATTCATTATTGTTATTTTTTTAGATTCTACGTGTAAGTGATAACATACAGTATTTGTCTTTCTCTGTCTGACATGTCAGTAAGCATAGCACTCTCTAGGTCCAACCATGTTGTTTCAAATGGCAGAATTTCATTCTTTTTTATGGCTGAGTAATATTCCATTGTACATACTGTATAAATATAAGTATAAAATTTATATATATAGTATAATTACAATTAAATTCATTATATAATTATATACAATATAATTATATTATAATTAATATATGGTATAATTGGATATATAGTATATTATGTATATTGTATATACATGCCGCATCTTCTTTATCCATACATCTATTAACGGAACCTTGGGTTTCTTCCATATCTTGGCTATTGTAAATAATGCTGCTATGAACATTGGGGTGCGTCTATCTTTTAGAATTAGTGGGGGTTTTTTTCAGATATATACCCAGAAGTAGGAGTGCTGGTTCACATGGTAGTTCTATTTTTAATATTTTGAGGAACCTCCATACTGTTTTCCATAGTGGGTGCACCAATTATAGTCCCATCAACAGTGTATTAGGGTTCCCTTTACTCCGCATCCTTGCCAACAGTTGTCATTTGTAGACTTTTTTATAATAGCCATTCTGACAGGTGTGGGTTGATATCTCATGGCTCTGATTTGCATTTCTCTAATAATTAGCAATATTGAGCATTTTTTCATGTGCCTGTTAGCCATCTGTATGTCTTGTTTGGAAATATGTCTGTCTAGGTCTTCTGCCCATTTTTAATTTGGGTCCTTTGTTTTTCTGATATTGAGTTGCATGAGCCACTTATATATTTTAGATATTTACTCCTTATCAGTCACATCATTTGCAAATATTTTCTCTCATTCAGTAGTAGTTTCTTTTTTCATTTTGTTGAGACTAATAGCAATTTTGATATATCAATGTAAATTGCTAGAATTCAGCTCAGATTATTAGGTAAGTAAGATTTAAAAAGGTATATATTTGGTAATATACCATCTCCATTTGAAATTATTTTATTCCTCACAAATTTGGTGGATGTAAAAATATATTTGAAGCCTTACATGCTTTTTAAAAATCATTTTTAAAGCGAAATTATGTATATTTAATTCTGGCTAATAATTTTTAAGGTATTATCCCTGCAGTGGCAGGAGTGGGGATGATGTCAGAATCATGACAGTATGAGACACTTCCTTTGTCTCTCCCCTTCGATGTACAGCTAATAAAACATCCATAACTCAACAACGTTTCCTCTGCCCAACACATCAGGACACCAGAGAGAGACACACATCTGTACATCTGAAGGTGAGTGGATTGGAACATGTAGAGGAGACACAACCAAGGGAATAGCAGAGGTGGTGCTTGTGATCCCAGCCCCCTGATTGTGGTCCCTGAGCACTGAATCCCAGAGATCCTGGTAGCAGCAGGGGAGATGGCAAACACAACTCCAGGCTCCTAGCCATAGCAGGACCCATGGTCACAGGGAACTGGGCAGCAGTGGTGACACACCCCATGACCCCAGTCTCTCCAACCATGGCTAGGCCTGTGACTCCAGCCCCACCCACACCACAATGTCAGTGACCTCCATGCATCTGACAACTGTGAACACAGCAAACCCCCACACCCATGACTCTCCACTCACCCCTACCCTGACCACCACCCATGAGACAGGTAACCCTAGACTCGGTGGAGGCACATGCCCCCAGTGGCAATGCCAGCAACAGCAGCAACACCAGCAGCAGCAAGGCACCAGTGACCCTGGAGGCACAAGCAGCAACAAGGAGGGCACCAGTGATATGTCTGGCAGAGGTAGTGGAGGGTAAAAAGTGCCAATTCTCAAATATAGCCAGAGGCAGCTCAGATAAGAGAAACCTGTAACTTGAGCTATAGTCCCACCTACTGAAAAACAAAAAAAGGACC
The DNA here is from genome assembly GCF_951394435.1 of Stenella coeruleoalba. Taxonomy (NCBI): domain Eukaryota; kingdom Metazoa; phylum Chordata; class Mammalia; order Artiodactyla; family Delphinidae; genus Stenella; species Stenella coeruleoalba. The sequence continues at coordinate 85,517,290 of NC_137148.1, forward strand.
CTAATTACCAACTTTTTGAATTGTCAGAAATGGTAAAAAACCTTTAGCTAAATAGGAAAGGTGTTTGCTACTTCAAATGTGCCAGCAGAGGAACAACTTATAAAACACCATAAAAAACCATGGTAACGTGGTATCACACAAAGAAAATGACAATTCTCTAGAAACCAAACTTAAAATCATGGAAGATTGCAATCTAACTGATAGAGAGTTCAAAATTACTTTTATGAAGAAACAACGAGCTACAAGAAAACAGAGAAAGGCATTTCAATGAGCTCAGGAATAAAATTAATGAACAGAAAGAATATTTTATCAAAGAAATTAAAACGCCAAAATGAACCAAACAGAAATTCTGAAGCTAAGAGCTCAATATATAAGGTGAAGAATGCAATAAAAAGCATTGGGATAGAGCAGACCATATAGAAGAGAGAATTAGCAAGCTCAAAGATAGAAATCTGGAAATGATTCAGGTAGAAGAGGAGAGAGAAATAAGATTAAAAAATAAACAGAAATGAAGAGTACAAGAACTATCCTACTCCATTGGGAAAAGTAACATAAGGATAATTGGTATCCAAGAAGGAGAAGGGAGAGAAAGTGGAGCAGAGTTAAACAAATCATAGATGAGAACTTCCCAAACCTGGAGGAAGAACTAGACATACAAATCCATGAAGCCAAGAGAACATCTAATTATCTCAATGCAAAAATACCTCCAAGAAACTTTATATTAAAATTGTAAAAAGTCAATGATAAAGAAAGAAATTTAAAGGCACCCAGGAGAAAAAAGACAGCAACAGGGCTTCCCTGGTGGCGCAGTGGTTGAGAATCCACCTGCCGATGCAGGGGACACAGGTTCATGCCCCGGTCCGGGAAGATCCCACATGCCGTGGAGTGGCTGCACCCCTGAGCCATGGCCGCTGAGCCTGTGCGTCCAGAGCCTGTGCTCCGCAACGGGAGAGGCCACAACAATGAGAGGCCTGTGTACCGCAAAAAAAAAAAAAAAAAAAAGGACAGCAACATAAAATGGAACCCCAATTAGGCTATCAGCGGATTTCTTAGGAGAAACTCTATAGGCCAGGAGAGAGTGGAATGACATAACTAAAATTTTGAACGATACATACTGTCAGCCAAGAATACTCTATTCAGCAAAGTTATCCTTCAGATGTAAAGGAGAAATATAAAGACAAACAAAAGCTGAGGGAGTTCATCAACACTATGAACTAGGGAGTTTATCAACACCTGCCTCACAAGAAATGTTGAAAGGAGCTCTTCTACCAAAAAAAAAAAAAGGTAAAAGTACACAAAACTTTGAGTAAGGTGATTGGTAGAATAAGAAAATTGTGATTCTATATCCGAATACGTTATTAAACAATTATAGCATAAACTTTAAAGGTAAAAAAGCAGTAAAAATAGCTATAGCTACTTCAATTTGGTAACAAACTCACAACTTAGAAAATGGTACTTTGAGACAACAAAAATATAAAAGGGGAAGAGGAAAAGGATAGAACTCATATAGGCAAATTCAGATAAGATGCTATCAGCAGAAAAAAAAGGCTATTTTATCTATGAGACATTTTACCTCATGGTAACCACAAAACACAAATCTAGAGCAGAGACATGAAAAATAAAAAAGAGGAAACAGAAAAAAACATAGAAAATTACAAAATCAAAATGGCAGACAGAAACACAAGGAAAAAGAAACAGTGAAGATATATAGAGCATGAAGAAAACAAAAGATAAAATGGCAACTATGTCCTCATTGATCAATAATCGCCCCCAATTTAAATGGATTGAATTCACCAGTCAAAAGACACAGAGTGGCTAGATGGATTAAAAAACAAGACCCAAATTTATACTGCCTTTAGGAGACTCATTTCACCTTTAAAAGTAAACATAGGCTCAAAGTGAAGGAAGGAAAAGTTATACTCCAAGCAAATGGCAACCGAAAGAAAGTGGGTGTAACCATACTCATATCAGAAAAAAAATAGACCTTAAGCCAAAAAAAGTAACAAGAGACAAAGATGAACATTATATAATGACAAAGGGGACAATTCATCAAGAAGACATAGCACTTATTTAATATATATGCACATAAAATAGGAGCACCAAATATATAAATCAACTATTAACAAGTGTTGAAGAGGATATAGGAGAAAAGGGAAGCCTTATACGTTGTTGATGGGTATGTAAATTGGTGCAGGTAATATGGAAAACAGTATGGAGATTGCTCAAAATGTTAAGAATAGAATTACTACATCAGCCAGTGATTCCACTTCCTCGTATTTATTCCAAGAATAGGAAAATTCTACTTAGAAAATACATGTGCATCCTCTGTTCATCAGAGTATTATTTACAATAGCCAAGATATGGAAACAACATGAGTGCCCATTGATGGATGAATGGATAAAGATGTGGTACATATATACAATGGAATACTATTCAACCATAAAAAAGATGAAATCTTGCCATCTGTGACTACATGGATGGACATGTAGTGAAATAAGTCAGAGAGAGATAAATACCATATGATTTCACTCATATGTGAAATATTTTAAAGAAACAAAATAAACAAACACAACAAAACAAACACATAAATACAGAGAAAAGACTGGTGGTTACCAGAGGGGAAAGGGTGGGGGTTGCGTGCAATGGGTAAAGGGGACCAACTGTATAGTGATGGATGGAATTAGACTTTTGGTGCAGTATACTGTAGTGAATTCAGAATTTGAATTATAATGTCATATGTAGGAAACTTACAGAATGTTATAAACCAAGGTTACCTCAATAATAAAAAAACATGTTATTCCCAACTCTATACAGAACACTAAGAATCTAAAGAAAATGTGTATAAATAGAACATCATATGTTTTCCTTATATCTTTGTACTCAATTCCTAAATAAAAAGGTACAGAAAATCTTTTTCTAAAAAGACTCTTTTCCCAAAGAATAAGAGAAAATATGCATAGTTTACAATGTGTGTATAACTTTAGGATTTTATAAAATCAGAATTTTCATGTGTCACAAGATCCTTTCTCCTGTGATTTGTATTATTTATTTTATTGTATAAATATCCCTTATTTTTCAGTGTATTGAAGACAGCTCTTTTACATACATGGCAGAATCTGAGAGATGTTGAGAAAATAGTAAATCTAATGGCTGAAATGGAAATTGCATTATTAAGAAACTTTGTTCCATTACATTTCCTGCTCCTTCTTTCAAGAGAATATATTCAGTGATTCCAGTAAACAAATGCTCTTCAGTCTGTGATATAGAGTACTATTTATGGATTCAACACTGATGTGGAATTCCAGAATCTATTGTTTTTGAAAGACTAAGGGATGTTTTTTCCCCAGTTAAATTCATGTTATTCTCTTACTTTTATCTCTCATTCTCTCCCTTTCCTTTTTACATTCTGTAGGTGGAAAAAAAACATCTCTGCCTATAGTTTATTTTGGAACAAAATTATGACCTCAGAATCCAAATGTGTACATCCCCACTAAGTTTTACATGCCTTCAATAGAATCTGTGCTAGGTTTCTGAGAAGAAATCTGGCCATGCATTTGCATGAACTAAAATTAGAGTCCAAAAGGCTGATTTTCTTTCTGAATCATTCATTATAAGAAAGTAAACTAGTAAAAGTAATATTATTATAGCTTTCAACTTCAATAAATCTCACTCTATTACTCTCTTCTACTGCCTATCTTCCTAGCACTAATAATAATAATAACATCTCACATTAAAAGCTGTACTAAAAATGTAATATTAATGATCTGAAGCCTTCATGTAAAGCTTTCATTCACAGTATGCTACTTTTCTTTTGGTGGATAGCAGAGGCCTACTGAAAAACAAAACTACATAGCTGCCTTTCATTTTCTCAGAAAGCAAATCACCACTAAACTTTGTCCATTAGAGTTAAAAAAAAAATGCAGCAGTATTTTTGGACACTTAAAAAAATTGTTTTTGAAAGTGTAACAAAGCAGAAAGATTTAGACTTGTTATCTAAGACTATTCTTCCCTCTCTTTCAAAGATTCTCAAGACCTATTCTTTTCTAACCTCTCTATTCTTGGGGTTGCACTCAGTAAGTCCACTAGGACATTTTTTTTTTTTCTATTTGTTTTGTGAGGCACTTGATAGGTCTTTTCAATCTAAAAAAAATAATGTCCTTTGTTGTCCTCTTTACCAGTTTCATTTGCTAGATTTTCTTTACTAGTCTCTCTTTATAGAAATATTGTAGTGAATATTTATTTTTGTAAATTGACCTTGTCTTTATATTTATCTTCTACTTTGCAAAAATTTTATTTTACTTTATCTTCTAAAACTTGATTGATTTTTATCAAACTTAACTATACTATTTTAAATTTCCATGAGCTTCCTATTTCTTTCTAGTGTTCCTTGTTAAAAATAACATTTATATTTTCATGAATATAGGATCTTTTTAAAAATCTCTTTGAGGATATTATAGTTTTTAAGTTGTCTTTATTTTATCTGATCTTCTTTTCTTAATGTCTCTCTTGCCTTAAGTCTTTATTCAAATGACTAGAAGTTCTTGGGGGCCTACTCTTTTTTTTAATTAATAAACTATTTTTAGAGTGGTTTTAGATTCACAGCAAAATTGAACAGAAAGTATAGAGTTCCCTTATGTCCCCTGTCCCCACACATGCACGACCTTCCCTACCATCAATGTTCTGTACCAGAGTGGTACATTTGTTACATTGCTGTGTATATTCATTTTTTAAAGTAAAGTTGGAAAATATTAGAAACTTTGAGTGGATAGTGTATATTGACTGGTGGGCTTAACATGCAATAATTCGTTGAACAGCTGGGTTTTTCATTGGAGACACCAAAATGCTATTTCTATACATTCTTTCTCTAGTTCAGCTTCTACTGAAAAGTATCCTTCATGGGTACGGACACAAGCGATTCTTTTGTAATTGTGCTAGGAAAGAGGACTGGCCTTGGAGTTCTTACCATTTGTTATGTAGACAAACAGAGCATACCTGAAGGCAATAAATCCAGTGTCAGCCTAACCCAGCTGAACCCAGATGGAATGGTCTGAAACATATTAGCTGAGATTTTGGTTCTGTTTGTTTTGCAGCACTTTCATTGCAATAACTGACAAATATAACTGTATGCAGTAAGTGGAATAATGGGTCCCAAATATATCAGATCTTAATCCCCTGAATCTGTAAATGTTACATTATATTGAAAAGGGGTCTACACAGATACAATTAGGTGAAGGATCTTGAAATGGGGAGATTATCCTGGATTATACAGGTGGGCCCTAAATGTCATTACCAGTGTCCCTATGAGAAAAAGACAGAGGAAGATTACTACAAAAGGAAAAGGTTATTTAATGCAAAGTCAGAGATGCTAACGATAGGGCCACAAACTAAGTAATGGAGCAGTCACTGGACTCTGAAAGAGGCAAGAAATGGATTCTCCTTTAGAACCTCTATTCTATTTTGAATATGCCTTGGGTTCTGAATAATTTTTAAACCTTTTTAGTTCCATCTTCCCCTCAAAAGTTGACTTTTTTTGTTATATTCTTTCAGGTTCTTGGTGTGCGTTGATAGCTTATATTTTGATAAATGTATCATATTAATTATAGTTGTTAAGACATCTATATCTAAACGTGGTATTTCCATTATTGCTGTAGCCTAAAAATTAGCCCAAACTTAATGGCTTTAGGCAACATTTTATTTGATTTTATTATCGCTTACAGTGTCTGTGGGTCAGAAGTTTGGAAGCATTTGTTGGGAGACAATTTTCCATGTCTGTTGCATTTCTACACATCTTCTAAGCAAGAGGCATTGACAAATTTGCTACATACTGGTTTCTTTTTTTTTTTTGAGGATGTTTGTATAGCAATGAGCCTTGGAAGATAGATATAGTGTGTCTTCATAGTTCTTAATAGGACTCATTTGTGTAGTTCTGCTTCAAGTATCTCAGATGTTTTCAGTCAAACTGTCTTATGCATTAGGAGGGTTGGAGATCTCTATCGTCACTATTCTAGGGTATCTCCATGTGGATCTCAACACGTGATAATTGGAGCTCCTTCACTGCATAACAGTATCAGGGTAGTCATACTGTTTATATGACAACAGAAGATGTAAGAATGAATATTTCAATGAGCAAGGTAGAAGATGTTACATTGCCTTTTATGACTTTGTATACAAAGTCATGCAGCATCATTTCAGAAGCATTCTACTAGTTACAAGCAAATCACATGTTCACCTAGATTCAGACAATCTTCTCTTTATGGAGGAGTGGCAATATTCATGAAAAGCATCTGAGACTAGCACTATTATAATGCCCATCTTTGGAAAATACAAACTACCACAGTGGGACAAGCATGGATAGAACCTGGAAATATCACATGTAGAAGCTGTATCATTTTTTGCACAAGTTGCAAGTTGCTCTAAGTCTTTTTCATAAATATTATCACACAGCCCACCATATGATAAGAATTCAAAAAGTCAGCTAATATTAATAAAATTAATGTTTATTTTACTTTGTATGTTTAGAAATAAGATTAATACTTTCTAACTTAATATTATTGTTATATTTAACCAAGTCATTTCACACAAAAAATCAATCTATTTTTCTATCTATTTTTTAGATCCTAAAAACTTTTTTAAAGGAAAAATTAAAATAGAAGTTTGAACTAACACAACTTACAATAAGGGTTCATTTTTTAAAAGAGATGCTGCAGAAACTATCTTTTCCAATCTCCAAAGAGCCTCCAGAAACTACTATGACTTCATGAGGAATGGTGGGATGATTAAACTTATGTCAGTTTGGCTAGGCTATAGCACCCAGTTATTATCAAACACCATTATAGGTGTTGCTGTGAAGGTATTTTGGACATATGTTTAACAACCACAATCCGTTGAGTTTAAGTAAAAGGGATTACCATCAGTTATGTGGGTGGGCCTCATCCAATTAGTTGAATCCAATCAGTTTGTTCTTAAGAGCTTTCTGAAGAGGAAGAAATTCTTTCTCAAGACAGCATCATAAAATCCTGTCTGAGTTTCCAGCCTGCCAGCATGTCATACAGATTTCAGATTGTATTGTCTATCCCCCACAATTAAGTGAAACAATTCTTCATGATAAATCTCTTTCTCTCTCTCTCTCTCTATGTATATATACACACACACATATATGTCTACATATACACATACATATGTATGTATATATACAAGCATAGCACATATATACATATATATATATATATATATATATATATATATATAATTGGTTCTTTTTCTCTGGGAACTCTGATACAAACGTCTGAAAAATATTGACTCAAAAAAATGAGAGCGACAGTTTGGACCCTTATTAATAATACCTACTATGAATTGAGGATATTCTCAAAGTCAAATGTTTGCTATGTTAGTTTAATCTACACCACAACTAGACAACTAGAATGTGGACATTATATCCCAATGTACAAATGAGGAGGCAGAGACAGAGTAAAGGTAAGCAAAATGCTCCAGTCACTCAGGAGATGAGAGCCAGGTCTGCAACTAGATGTTATGCCTTTCCACTCTACAGCATGTTGCTATTACCAGTCATGTGACAACTAGCTTTAGTATTTCTGTTAAAACATCAATAGATTATTTGCTTCATATTGAAGAATTTGCTCCATTATTGGTAACAAATTTTGATGCCTTTTTAAATTAAGAATGAAAAACTACTTGCCCATTTGTCCTAGATACTTTAACTAGTTGCCTCTCTTTATAGGGAACTCTTGATACTTATAAAATATAAATTTATTAGCATAAAAACATCTTAATGATATATCCTTGAGTAGAGATTTATTATCAAATAAAATAGAATGTTAGAATACTTTCATTAAAAACTTTGATGTTCTATTTTTTCATAGTGACATTGACATAAAATCTAACTTTCAGTTTCTGACTATAAAAATAACATGTATGGATTAGTGAAATTTTGCAAAATATAGACTACAATGAAGGAAAAGCAAACTAAGTATAATTCAACCATTCAGGTATAATCACACTTACTATTTTAGCATGTAACTCCACCCAAAATTCAATGCATACAATGAAAAATTTTACCATATTTAAATGGTAAAATATTTAATTTAACACTTGTAACTTTCACTTAGTACATAATAAGCTGAAATTGCATGTCTCTTAATACGATTTTTAATAGCTATTTTGTATTTTACATATGTACTGAGCCAAGATTTATTTACACAGAATCCTACTTTAGACACAGTGAAAAGTAGAAACACCATATTATAAATGGCAATATATCTGTCATCTTCACACATACATTTTTGTTCATTTTTGATCATTCCTTTAGGAAAGTGTCCTGAAATTAGAATTTCTGACTCAACAATTATGAATATTTTAAGCTTATATAATATTTTTTACCCTCCAATAGTTTTATTTACTTTACTTACTTGCCTTCCAACATAGTCTTTTTTTTTTTTTTTTTTTTGCCTCTCACTGTTGTGGCCTCTCCCGTTGCAGAACACAGGCTCCGGACGAACCCATGTCCCCTGCATCGGCAGGTGGACTCTCAACCACTGCGCCACCAGGGAAGCCCCCAACATAGTCTTTTTAAAAACACTCACCAACTTTTTTAGTTGAGAGCATCAGATGCTTTAGTTATTATAATTCTTCTGAAAAATTGTTAATTTTGACTTCTAATAATTTTGTAAAAGGAAATGCTAACACTTTTCAGAAATTTATGATATAATTAAATAATAAGTACCAAGTCTATTTTGTCCCACACCCTATGTGACACAGATTTAATATATAATATTCTTTCTTTTTTCATAATATCTGTGAAACAGGAACTAATATTAACCTGAAAGTGGTATCCTTGCACAAGGTCACATCGCTATTAGGAGGAGAAGAACTTCTGCTTCAGGAAATGGAATAACAGGGAATGCATTTAACCTCTTTTGTGAAACAGCAAAAAACCAGACAAAATATATGAAACAATGTTTTGGAAGACAGTAGACATCAGGCAAAACAGTGATCTCTGAAAGATGGAAGACACATGATGTGACTGCTAAAATTGCACAGATTATGACCTTTAAAGAATATACCAAATGTGATACAGGAAGGGGAGCCCAGGTAGGGCACAGAACTGCCAAGAGAAGACAGAGGTTTGAATCCAGGAAGACCAAGACACCTAATATTTGAAGGACAGAGAAGCAGAGAGAAGAGAGCTACATGTAGCCATAACCCTGAAAGTCTGCAAAATGTGTCCATGAGAGTCCTGATCAGTATATGTGTGTGAAGAAACTAAGGCTGGGGAAATACCATCAAACGAATTAGAGGGAATTATAGCTGGTGTTATTTTCCAGCCAGAATAGAAAACTCATAATTCAAGGAAACTACGCTGAAGCATTTTGCAACAGTAGGGAAAATAAATGCTACTTTGACGCTACTAAACAAAACTTAAAATCAAAACCCAAGTGTGTCACTGTTGCCAAGTAACTTAACTGTGTCCCTTAAGAAAGTTCAAAAAATGTTTATAGGAATACAGAGATATTCAGGGTCCAGCAAGGTAAAATTCATAATGTCTCACAGTCAATAAAATATTACTAGGCATATGAAGAAGCAGTAGATATGACTCATTATGAGGAGAAAAATCAATCAATTGTAATAGATCCAGAATATTAGCACAGATGTTACAACGAGAAAACAGGATAAACCCAGTTATTACAACTGTATTAAACCTGTTTACAGTTAAGTAGAGATAAGGAAGATATAAAAAGTTCCAAACTGAACTTTAAGAAATAAAAAGTACAATGTCTGAGATGAAACATACATTGAATATAACTAGTAGCAAATTAGACATGACAGAAGAAAGGAACTTGAACCCATAGTAGGATAAACTACCCAGTATGAAACACAGAGGAAAAATAATTTAAAAAAATAAACAGAACATCAGTGAACAGTCTAATATAATTGGAGTTCTCCAAAAAAGAAGAGAGAGAAGGGTGAGAAGGAAAAATATTTGAAAACTAAATGTTGCAATTTTCCAAATTTGCTGAAAAAAATAAACCTACAGATTCAAGGTAAATGAACTCAGCACAATAAACATGAAAACCCTAAACCAAAGCATATCATAATTAAATTGTTCAAAAGCAGAAATAAGAACACAATATTAAGTGTATGCAGAGAAAGCAAAAGTTGAATATGCACTAACAAAGGTAATGATGACAGATTTTTCATCAGAAATAATGAAAACAAAGAGTGCAGAGCAACGTCTTCAAACTACTGAAAACAAACAACAAAAGAAACAAACAAAATCTATCAACCTAGAATTCTATACCAAGCTTAAATATCTTTTAAAATATAAGAAAGTTCAACAAAAATGGTAGAAGAAAAGAAAACTCCAGACAAGTATCTCTTAGGAACTTAGATATAAGAATCTTCAATAAAATATTAGGAAATAAAATCCAAGAATGCATAAAAATGATTAATTTTACCACAAGACAAGTGGAATTTATTCCAGGTGTGCAAGACTGGTCTAACAATTGGCAATTAATCTATAATATCAATAATATCCACAATAGCAACAGGTTAAAAGAGAAAATAATCAATTGACATACCAATATGATCAGCTGATGCAAAAAAAAGCATTTGATAAAATCCAATACCATTCAGAACAAAAACTCTCAACACACTAGGAATGGAGAACTTCTTCTATCTGATAAAATAAATGTCAAGAAATCTCTACAGCTAACATCATACTTAATGATGAAAGGATGAATGTTTTCTCAAGATTGGGAACAAGGCAAAGATGTCCTCTCTTATCACCCCTTCCAACACAGTAGTGGAATTTCTCACCTGAACAATGAGGCAAGAAGAAGAAATAAGAGGCATCCAGATAGGAAAGGAAGATGGCATACTTTGCAGGTGTCCATATAGAAAATCCCTAGAAATATATATATTTTTCTAAGAATTAATAAGTGAATTTATTAAAATCTAGGATACAAGATTATCATAGAAGAATAAATTGTATTGCTACATACTAACAATAATCATGTGGCCACTGAAGTTAAAAACACAATACCATTTAAAATGTCTTCAAAGTAAACAACCTTGGGACTACTAGACCTGCCTGAGAGTACTCATTGCAAGCAGATCTGCACTATTAAAAACTTAAAGGAAGCCCTTCAGGTAGAAGCAAAATAATACTGGATGGAAATGTGGGTATACAAAAAGCCATGAAGAACATGCCACATTGTAAATACTTGAATTTTAAAAAATTATATAAATCTCCTTAAAAGGTAACTGACTGTTGAAACAAAAATAATGCTATTGTGAGAGTTTGAAAATTGTATAAAATATATGAGAGAATACTTGAAAGTCAGTAAGTTGAGAAATGAGAGTATATTTTAAGATTTCCATACTTAACATGAAATGGTATAATATCACTTGAAGGTAAACAGTGATGTTAAAGATATATAATATAAGCCCAAGTAACCACTAAAATAAAATAAATAGTTATAATGAGTAAGCTCATAAAAATGCTCAATATATAAGTAGGCAGGAAAAGAGGGAAAAGGGAGCATAATACAAAAGGGACAATTAAAAAAATCAAAACCATCCAGATTAATAATCACATTAAAAATGAATGGTCAAGACATTCTAATTAAAAGGCCAAGTGTGTCAGAGTAGATAAAAAAGCAAGACAACTATGTGCTATTTACAAGAAATCCACTTGAAATATAAAAACATAAATAAATTTAAAGTAAAAGGATGGAAGATGATATACAGTTGACCCTTGAACGACATGGGTTTGAACTGCAAGGCTATACTTATACGTGGATTTTTTTCAATAAATACATACTACAGTGCTATACTGTCTGCAGTTGGTTGAATCCACTGATGAAGAACTGCAGATACGGAGGAACCCACTGTAAATTTACACGAGGATTTTCAATTGCATGGAGGGTTGATCTCCCTAACCCCCATGTTGTTCAAGGATCAACTGTACAACACTAGTCAAAGGAAAGCTGGAAAGGGTATATTGAAACGTGTACAGAGAGAAAGTATATATCATACAAAGTGTATTCTGGGGTAAAGATTTTTACAAGGGATAAAAAAGGTCATGTCACAATGACAAAGGGATCAATTTATCAATAGGATGTACAATCCTAAAAATTATGCACATAATAACAGATTTCAGAATATGTAAAACAAAAACTGATAGAACTGTAAGAAATAATAGACAACTCTGTAAGTACACTTGGATAATTAGCGATTGATAGAACAAGTAAGGAAAGCCAGTAAGGATACAGAAGACTTTAGCAATGATATCAACCAACATGACCTAATTTATAAACCACTCCACAGAATAGCAGAATATACATTCTTTCAATTACATATGGAACATTTATGAAAGTAGACCATTTTCCAAAGCATATCAAATTTGTGGGGTGCCAATAAAGCAGTAGTTAGGAGAAATATTATGTTAATAAAACTTTACTAGAAATAAGCTCAGCTTCTACATTAAGAAACTAGAAAAGTGGCAAGAAAATTAAACAGAAAATAATTGGAGAAAGAAATATGAAAGATCAAGAGTCACTATCAATGGATGGGAAAAGAGAGAAATGATAGAGAAAAACCAATGAAGCAAAAGGTGAAACTTTGAGAAAATCAAAAAAGTGAGCCCACTAGCTGGGCAGATAATGGCAGTGGGCTGAATTTGGCCCTTAGCCTATTTATGTGTGGCCTATATGTTATGAATTTTTTAAAAGTGTTGTTAAATAACAAAAACATTAATTTATTTTTTAAGGCTAAAATACATTCCACTGTATGTATGTACCACTATTTGTCCATTTATCTATTGATGGAGTTTTAGGTGTTTTTTCTACCTCGTGGCAACTGTGGACAATGTTGCAATGAACATGGGAGTGCTAATATCTCTTTAAGGTCTTGTTTTCAACTCTTTTGGATAAATATTCAGACATAGGATTGCTAGATCCTATTGGTGTTCTACTGAGGAACCTTCATACTGTTTTCCATAATGGTTGCACCATTTTATATTCCCACAAATAGTGCACAAAATTTCAATTTCTCCACATCCTGACCAGTTTTTGTTATGTTTTCTACTTTTTTTGATAATGGCTGTTTTAAACAGAAGCAATACAATGTCTCATTGTGACTTGGATATGCATTTCCCTGATAATTAGTGATGTTGAATATCTTTTCTTATATATGTTGGGCATTTGTATGTTTTCTTCAGAAAAACGTCATTTAAGTGGGTTTGTCATGTATGGCCCTTATTATGTTGAGGTAGTTTCCCTCTACGCTCATTTTCTGGAGAATTTTTATCATAAATGGTGTTCAATTTTGTCAAAAGCTTTTTCTGCATCTATTGAGATGATCATATGGTTTTTATTCTTCAGTTTCTTAATGTGGTGTATCACATTGATTGATTTGCATATATTGAAGAATCCTTGCATTCCTGGGATAAATCCCACTTGATCATGGTGTCTGATCCTTTCAATGTGTTGTTAGATTCAGTTTGATAGTATTTTGTTGCGAATTTTTGCATATATGTTCATCAGTAATATTGGCTTGTAAATTTCTTTTTCTGTCGTATCTTCATCTGATTTTGGTATCAGGGTAATGGTGGCCTTGTAGAATGAGCTTGGGTGTGTTCCTTCCCCTGCAATTTTTTGGAAGAGTTTCAGAAGGATAGGTGTTAACTGTTCTCTAAGTGTTTGAGAGAATTTGCCTGTGAAGCCATCTGGCCCTGGACTTTTATTTGTTGGAAGTTTTTTAATCACAGTTTCAACCAATGTGGACAGTCTAGTACTGTACTATGCATTTATTGAAAAAATCCTCATATAAGTAGAACCTTGCAGTTCAAACCCATGTCATTCAAGGTTCAACTGGATATCATCTTTCATCCTTTTACTTTAAATCTATTTTTGTTTTTATATTTCAAGTGGATTTCTTGTAAATAGCATATAGTTGTCTTGCTTTTATATCTACTCTGACACACTTGGCCTTTTAATTAGAATGTTTTGACTATATATATATATATATATATTTTTTTTTTTTTTTTTTTTTTTTTTTTTTTTTTTTTTTTTTTTGCGATACGCGGGCCTCTCACTGTTGTGGCCTCTCCTATTGCGGAGCACAGGCACCGGATGCGCAGGCTTAGCGGCCATGGCTCATGGGCCCAGCAGCTCCGCGGCATGTGGGATCTTCCTGGACCAGGGCACGAACCCGTGTCCCCTGCATCAGCAGGCGGACTCTCAACCACTGCGCCACCAGGGAAGCCCAGCCACATATTTTTAATGTGATTATTAATCTGGATGGTTTTGAATCTACCAAGCAGTAAGTAAAATGGTGACTTCCCAGGGGCTGGGGTAGAGGAAATGGAGAGTTGCTATTCATTGGGCATAGCAATTTAGTTATGAAAGATGAAAAAGTACTAGATATCTGCTGTAAAACAATGTGCATACATTAATAATATTATACTATAGATATATACTTAAAAGTTTTTTAAGATGGAAGACTTTATGTTAGGTGTTTTTTTTAAGAAGAAGCAGCAGAAGCAACAGAAATCTGATGTGGGCTACAGCCTATAATATTTACTGTTTGATTCTTTGAACAAAATATTTGGCAACCTTAGTCAAACTCATCAGGAAAAAGTAAGAGAGTACAAATATTAACAAAATCCAGAATAAGAATGTTGACATCACTATACAGATACACATATTAAAAGGATAATAAGGAAATATTATGATCAACTTTATGCTAATAAATTTAATATTATACATGAAATGGCAAAATTCCTTGAAATAAACTATCAAAACTCACTCAACAATACATATTATATTATTCCATGAATAATACTATGGAATTTAAAGAGATTGAATTTGTAGATAGAAACCATCCCATAAAAACAAAAAACAAAAACAAAAAAACCCCCTAGAGGTTCAAATGGATCCACTGGTAATTTCTAACAGACATTTAAGGAAGAAAACTAAAAAAACAAAATAAAATCAATTCTGCCCAAGCTCTTTCAGAAAGTTAAATAATTCTCTGAAACCAACATTATCTTAATATCAAAATCATGCTAACACATTACAGAAGGGAAACAAAACAAAACAAAAAAATAACCCTACAAACAAATATCCCTCATGATATTAGAGGCAAAAACCCTAAACAAATGTTAGCACCTCAAATCCAGGTAAAGCATCATGACATACTGGAGTTTATCTCTGGACTTTAAGTTGGTTAACATTAGAAAAAGAAATTAATGTAATTTACTATATTAATAGATTTAAATTATATATATATATATATATATATATATATATATACACACACACACATATACATATAGGGTTGGCCATAAAGTTCCTTTGGGTTTTTCCATAACATCTAACAGAAAAACCTGAACAAACTTTTTGGCCAACAAAATATATATCATCATTTCAATAGACCCAGAGAAACCATTTGAAAAAATCCAACAATCATTCATGATAAAACTATCAGAAAACTAAAAACAGAAGGAAACTTTCTTAATGTGATAAATTCATCTATGCAATTTATCAATGAAAAAACGTTCACCTAATATTGTACTTAATTGTGGAACTTTGAATGATTTCCCTCTAATATCAGGAATAACTAACCATTCTTGCCACTTCTGTTTAACATTGTTCTAAGAGTTTGAGAAAGATGAAAGAAAAGTTAAAAAGTAAGTAAAATAAATAAAAGACATGTATATTGGAAGAGAAAAGTGAAATTGTCTTTATGTACAGATAATATGATCATCTATGTAGAAAATCTGATAGTCTAGAAAAAGCTACCAGAACTGATATGTGACTTTAGCAAGGTTTTTCTTTTTAATATCTTTATTGGAGTATAATTGCTTTACAATGCTGTATTAGTCTCTACTGTACAACAAAGTGAATCAGCTATATGTATACATATATCCCCATATCCCCTCCCTCTTGAGCCTCCCTTCCACCCTCTCTATCCACTCCTCTAGGTCCTCACAAAGCATTAAGCTGATCACCCTCTGCTGTGCAGCAGCTTCCCACTAGCCATCTATTTTACATTTGGTAGTGTATATATGTCAGTGCTACTCTCTCACTTCGTCCTAGCTCTCCCTTCCCCCGCTGTGTCCTCAAGTCCGTTCTCTACGTCTGCATCTTTATTCCTGCCCTGTCACTAGGTTCATCAGTACCGTTTTTTAGATGCCATACATATGTTAGCATATGATATTTGTTTTTCTCTTTCTGACTTACTTCACTCTGGATGACAACCTCTAGGTCCATCCACCTTCCTACAAATACTCAGTTTTGTTCCCTTTTATGGTTGAGTAATATTCCATTGTATATATGTACCACATCTTCTTTATCCATTCATCTGTTGATGGACATTTAGCTTGCTTCTATGTCTTGGCTATTGTAAATAGTGCTGCAATGAACATTGTGGTACATGTCTCTTTCTGAATTATGGTTTTCTCAGGGTATATGTCCAGTAGTGGGATTGCTGAGTCATATGGTAGTTCTATTTATTTTTTTAAGGAACCTCCATAGCATTCTCCATAGTGGCTGTATCAATTTACTTTCCCACCAACAGTGTAGGAGAGTTCCCTTTTCTCCACACCCTCTCCAGCATTTATTGTTTCTAGATTTTTTGATGATGGCCGTTCTAGCTGGTGTGAGGGGATACCTCATTGTGGTTTTGATTTGCATTTCTCTAATGATTTGTGATGTTGAGCATCTTTTCATGTGTTTATTGGCCATCTGTATGTCTTCTTTGGAGAAATGTCTATTTAGGTCTTCCACCCATTTTTGGATTGGATTCTTTGTTTGTTTGATATTGAGCTGCATGAGCTGCTTGTATATTTTGGAGATTAATCCTTTGTCAGTTGCTTCATTTGCAAATACTTTCTCCTATTCTGAGGGGTTTCTATTCATCTTGTTTATGGTTTCCTTTCTTGTGCAAAGGATTTTAAGTTTCATTAAGTCTCATTTGTTTACTTTGTTTTTATTTCCATTACTCTAGGAAGTGGGTCAAAATGGATCTTGCTGTGATTTATGTCAGAGTGTTCTGCCTATGTTTTCCTCTAAGAGTTTGACAGTGTCTGGCCTTACATTTAGATCTTTAATCCATTTTGAGTTTATTTTTGTGTATGGTGTTAGGGAGTGTTCTAATTTCATTCTTTTACATGTAGCTGTCCAGTTTTCCCAGCATCACTTTTGAAGAGGCTGTCTTTTCTCCATTGTATATTCTTGCCTCCTTTGTCAAAGATAAGGTAACCATATGTGCATGGGTTTATTTCTGGGCTTTCTATCCTGTTCTATTGATCTATATTTCTGTTTTTGTGCCAGTACCATACTCTCTTGATTACTGTAGCTTTGTAGTATAGTCTGAAGTTAGGGAGCCTGATTCCTCCTGCTCTGTTTTTCTGCCTCAAGATTGCTTTGGCTATTCAGTGCCTTTTGTATTTCCATACAAATTGTAAAATTTCTTGTTCTAGTTCTGTGAAAAATACCATTGGTAATTTGATAGGGATTGCATTAAATTTGTAGATTGCTTTGGGTTGATTCTTCCAATCCAAAAAAAATGGTATATCTTTCTAAATGTTTGTGTTGTCTTTGATTTCCTTCATCAGTGTCTTATAGTGTTCTTCACACAGGTCTTTTGCCTCCTTAGGTAGGTTTATTCCTAGGTATTTTATTCTTTTTTCTTGCAATGGTAAATGGGAGTGTTTCCTTAATTTCTCTTTCTGAATTTTTGTTGTTAGTGTATAGGAATGCAAGAGATTTCTATGTATTAATTTTATATCCTGCTACTTTACCAAATTTATGGATTAATTCTAGCAGTTTTCTGGTGTTATCTTTAGGATTTTCTATGTAGAGATCATGTCATCAACAGTGACAGTTTTACTTCTTCTTTTCCAATTTGGTTTCCTTTTATTTCCTTTTCTTCTCTTATTTCCCTGGCTAAAACTTCCAAAACTATGTTGAATAATAGTTGTGAGAGTGGGCAACTTTGTCTTGTTCCTGATCTTAGAGGAGCTGCTTTCAGTCTATCACCATTAAGAATGATGTTGGCTGTGTGTTTGTCATATATGGCTTTTATTATGTTGAGGTAGGTTCCCTCTATTCCCACTTTCTTGAGAGTTTTTATGATAAATGGGTGTTAAATTTGTCAAAATCTTTTCTGCATCTATTGAGGTGATCATATGGTCTTTATCCTTCAGTTTGTTAATATGGTGTATCACATTGATTGATTTGCATATATTGAAGAATCCTTGCATTCCTGGGATAAACACCACTTGATCATGGTGTATGATCCTTTTAAGTGCTGTTGGATTCTTTTTGCTAGTATTTTGTTCAGGATTTTTGTATCTATGTTCATCAGTGATATTGGTTTGTAATTTTCTCTTTTTGTGATATCTTCATCTGGGTTTGGTATCAGGGTAATGGTGGCTTTGTACAATCAGTTTGGGAGTGTTCCTCCTTCTGCTATATTTTGAAAGAGTTTGAGAAGTATAGGTGTTAGCTCTTCTCTAAATGTTTGGAAGAATTTGCCTGTGAAACCATCTGGCCCTGGGCTTTTGTTCGTTGGAAGATTTTTATTCACAGTATCAATTTCAGTGCTTGTGACTGGTCTGTTCATATTTTCTATTTCTTCCTTGTTCAGTCTTGGAAGGTTGTATTTTTCTAAGAATTTGCCCATTTTTTCCAGGTTGTATACTGTATTGGCATATAGTTACTTGTAGTAGTCTCTCATGATCCTTTGTATTTCTGCAGTGTCAATTGTTACTTCTCCTTTTTCATTTCTAACTCTGTTGATTTGAGTCTTCTCCCTCTTTTTCCTGTTGAGCCTGGCTAATGGTTTATCAATTTTGTTTATCTACTCAAAGAGCAAGGTTTTATTTTTATTGATCTTTGCTATTGTTTTCTTCATTGCTTTTTCATTTATTTCTGATCTGATCTTTATGATTTCTTTCCACATGCTAACATTGGGGTTTTTTTTTGTTGTTGTTGTTGTTCTGTCTCTAATTGCTTTAGGTGTGAGGTTAAGTTGTTTATTTGAGATTTTTCTTTTTCTTGAGGTCAGATTGTATTGCTATTAACTTCCCTCTTAGAACTGCTTTTGTTGCATCCCATAGATTTTGCGTCATTGTGTTTTCATTGTCGTTCCTTTCTAGGTATTTTTTGATTCCCTCTTTTATTTCTTCAGTGATCTCTTGGTTATTTACTAGTGCATTGTTTAGCCTCCATGTGTTTTTATTTTTTACATATTTTTTCCTGTAATTGATATCTAGTCTCATAGCATTGTGGTCAGAAAAGACACTTGATACGATTACAATTTTCTTAAATTAACTGAGGCTTCATTTGTGACCCAAGATGTGATCTATCCTGGAGAATGTTCTGTGTGCACTTGAGAAGAAATTTTATCCTGTTGTTTTTGGATGGAATGGCCTGTAAATATCAGTTAAGTCCCTTGGTCTACTGTGTCATTTACAGGTGTGTTTCCTTATTTTTTTTCTGTTTGGATGATCTGTCCATTGTTGTAAGTGGAGTGTTAAAGTCATCTACTATTATTGTGTTACTGCTGATTTCCCCTTTTATGACTGTTAGCATTCGCCTTATGTATTGAGGTGATCCTATGTTGGGTGCATTGATATTTACAATTGTTATATCTTCTTCTTGGATTGATCCCTTGACCATTATTTAGTGTCCTTCCTTGTCTCTTGTAATAGCCCTTATTTTAAAGTCTATTTTGTCTGATATGAGTATTGCTGCTCCAGCTTTCTTTTGATTCCCATTTGCATGGAATATCTTTTTCCATCCCCTCACTTTCAGTCTGTATGTATCCATAGGTCTGAAGTGGGTCTCTTGTAGACAGCATATTTATGGGTCTTGTTTATTTTATCCATTCAGCCAGTCTGTGTCTTTTTGGAGCATTTAATCCATTTACATTTAAGTTAGTTATCAATATGTATGTTCCTATTACCATTTTCTTAATTGTTTTGGGTTGGTTATTGTAGGATTTTCCCTTCTCTTGTGTTTCCCGCCTAGAGAAGTTCCATTAGCATGTTGTAAAGCTGGTTTGGTGGTGCTGAATTCTCTTAACTTTTGCTTCTCTGTAAACCTTTTGATTTGTCCATCAAATCTGAATGAGTTCCTTGCTGGGTACAGTAATCTTGGTTGTACATTTTTCCCTTTCATCATTTTAAATATACCTTGCCACTCTTTTCTGGCCTGTAGTGTTTCTGCTGAAAGATCAGCTGTTAACCTTATGGGGATTCCTTTGTATGTTATTTGTTGCTTTTCCCTTGGTGCTTTTAATATTTTTTCTTTGTGTTTCATTTTTGTTAATTTGATTAATATGTGTCTCAGTGTGTCTCTCCTTGAGTGTACCCTGTATGAGACTCTCTGTGTTTCCTGGACTTGTTTGACTATTTCCTTTTCCATGTTGGGGAAATTTTTGACTATAATCTCTTCAAATATTTTTTCAGACCCTCTCTTTTTCTCTTCTTCTGGGATGCCTATAATTTGAATGTTGGTGTACTTAATGTTTTCTCAGAGGTCTCTGAGACTGTCCTCCATTCTTTTCATTCTTTTTTCTTTATTCTGCTCTGTGGCAGTTATTCCCACTATTCTATCTTCCAGCTCACTTATCCGTTCTTCTGCCTCAGTTATTCTGCTATTGATTCCTTCTAGAGTATTTTTAATTTCAGTTATTTTGTTGTTCATTACTGTTTGTTTGCTCTTCAGTTCTTCTACATCCTTGTTAAAGCTTCCTTGTATTTTCTCTATTCTATTTCCAAGATGTTGGATCCTTACTATCATTACTCTGAATTATTTTTCAGGTAGTTTGCCTATTTCCTCTTCATATTTGGTCTTGTGGGTTTTTATCTTGCTCCTTTGCCTGTAAGTTATTTCTTTACCTTCTCATTTTGCCTAATTTACAGTATTTGAGGTCTTTCCCCAGCCTTCATGGTCGTAGTATATCTTGTTTTCATTCTCTGCCTCCGGTGGTGATGTTGGTCCAGTGGCTTGCATAGACCTCCTGATGGGAGGGACTGGTGCCTGTGTACTGGTGGGTGGAGCTGAGTCTTTTGCCTCTGATGAGCAGGGCCATGTCAGGTGAGGTGTTTTGGTGTGTCTGTGAGCTTAGAATGACTTTAGGTAGTCTGTGTGCTGATAGGTGGTTTTGTGTTCCTGTCTTGTTTGTTGTTTTGTGTGAGGCGTCCAGAGCTGAGAGCTCCTGGCCGTTGGGTGGAGCCAGGTCTTGTATTCAGATAGAGACCTCCGTGAGAGTACTCGGCAACTAATCTTCCCTGGGGCCAGGAATTCTCTAGTGATCCAGTGCCCTGGACTCTCACCCACCCCACAGCCTCAGGCCTGACTTCCGATTGAGGAACCAAGTTCCCTTAAGTCGCTTTTCCTGGCAATTATTGGGATTAAAAAAAAAAAAAAACTAACAAAACCCCAGACAAATGGTAAAAAGTAAAATCAAGCAAGCAAAAACAGAAACAAGGAAACACACACACACACAAAAGAAACAGAAAGAGAACCAAATAAATCAAAAAGCAAGAGAACAACTAGACAAACAAAAGAACCCAAGAATGAAATCAAACAATTAAAAAGAAAACTGACTAAAACACAAAAACAAAAAAACAAAACCAAAGTAGAGTGCCAACTGAAGAAGGGAGCAAAGAAACATAAGAAACTGACAAAAATGATAAAAAAAGAGAAAGATAAAGGGGAAAGAAGACATAACAAAAGAAAAGCAACATATAAATAGAAATATAAAAAAATATAGAAAATATATTAAAGCAAAAAAAGACAAATAAAACCTTAGAGAAACGGTAAAAACAGAATCAGAAAAACAAAAACAGAAACAAGGAAACACACACACATGAAAAAAAACAAAAACAGAACCAAATAAAACAAAAAGCAAGAGAAGAACCAGAGAAAGAGAATAAGTCAAAAACGAAATCAAACAAGTAGGATTAAAACTAACAAAAACACTTGACCTAAAAGCAAAACCAAAGCAGTGTGCCAACTGAAGAATAAAGCAAGGAAACAGAAAAACCAATAAAAATGATTAATAATAATAATAAAATAAAATAAAAAGGGAAAAATACCCAGGACACCAGAAAAGCAAAGTAGAAATAGAAATATTAAAAAACGTTAAAAATATATTTTAAAAAAAAGAAGAAGAGGGCTTCCCTGGTGGCGCAGTGGTTGAGATTCTGCCTGCCGATGCAGGGGACATGGGTCTGTGCCCAAGTCCGGGAAGATCCCACATGCCACGGAGCGGTTGGGCCCGTGAGCCATAGCCGCTGAGCCTGCGTGTCTGGAGCCTGTGCTCCGCAATGGGAGAGTCCGCAACAGTGAGAGGCCCATGTATCGCAAAAAAAAAAAAAAAAAAAAAAAAAAAAAGAAGAAAAAGATAAGGGAAAAGAACACAGAACAACAGAAAAGTAAAGTAAAAATAGAAGTATATAAAAAAATGAAAATAAAAATATATTATAAAACATGGAGATACCAAAAGACTAAATAAAAAAATAATAAAAATAAAAAAGACTAAAACAACAAACAAACCAAGAAAAAAAACAAAGAAACAAAAGCCAGAACCAACAATAGAATGAATCAAAATATAATAAAATTAATAGTAATAATTATGTTTCCCTGGGCTCTCTTCTGTAAGTGTCCTTGCACATGCCGTAAACCACAACCCACCTCCGCCTCCCCAAGAGGCTCTCATCTGTCTCTGGGCTGGTCTCTGGACCTGCTGTGGACCCTGTGGGGACCACTGTGACTCTGATCTGGCCCAATTCCTGCGTGTGCTGCCCCCAGAGTCCACAGCTGCCAGAGCTAGACCGTTTTCATTTGTGGGAACACTCCTTGTCTACTCAGATATTCCATAGATGCAGGGTCTACCTAGGTGACGGTGGGGATTTAATCTACAGTTTGTACAGCTGATGGAAAGATTTTTGATCCTCTTCCTTAGTCTCCCCATCTCTGGGGTTCAGCTTTGGTTTTATCCCCACCTCTGTGTGTTGCCCACCCACAGGAGTCTGGTCCTGAGGCTGCCTTGGAGTTCTTGAGTCTGCCACAGTGAGGACAGGGTGCAGAGGAGGTATGACTGCTTGGATTGCGGGAGCCCTGGCAGAGCCAAATGCGCAGGGCAGCCAGAGGCCATGGGCGCAAGAGGTATATGTCCCCTTCAGCAAGGTTTTAGGATACAAAAATTTATATATTCTAGCAAAGAATAATTGGATAAAATAAAAAAGTCAATTTCATTTGTAGCAACAAAATTATGAAGTAGAGACAGATATGACAAAAAATGTACAAAAGGTGTTCACAGGGCTTCCCTGGTGGCGCAGTGGTTGAGAATCTGCCTGCCAATGCAGGGGACATGGGTTCGAGCCCTGGTCTGGGAAGATCCCACATACCATGGAACAACTAGGCCTGTGAGCCACAATTACTGAGCCTGTGCTCCACAACAAGAAAGGCCACGATAGTGAGAGGCCCGCGCACTGTGATGAAGAGTGGCCCCCACTTGCTGCAACTAGAGAAAGCCCTCACACAGAAACGAAGACCCAATACAGCCATAAATAAATGACTTAATTAATTAAATTCTTTTAAAAAAGCTGTTCACAGAAAACTGTAAAACATTGCGGAAGAATAAAAGACCTAAATAAAGTTATATCTGCTTTATGAGCCAGAAAATTTAATATTTTTAAGGCATCAATTCTCCAAAAATTAATCTATAGATTCTATATAATCCCAGTCAAAATCTCAGCAATTTTTTAAAGAAAATTTCCAAGTAAAAATTCCTGTAGAAATGCAAAAGACCTAAAAAAGCTGAAACAACTTTAAAGAATAAGAATAAACTGGGATTACTAATAATGATTTTAAGACTTAGTATGAAGCCACATTATAAAGCTTTACTTGCTATACAATCTATTCTGAAGTACTATACTCTCATAAAGGGTAAAATTATATCAGTTTACCTAAATGTAGACTTCAGAAATAAACCCATACATATATGACATGACAATTGTCAGAATATTACTTTTGACAAAATTGTGAAGGTAATTCAGTGGAGAATAGTCTTTCAACAAATCATACCATAACAACTGAATATCCATATGCAAATAATGAACTTAAATCAATTCTGACACCATATACGAATATTTACTCAAAAAGACATAAATGTAAACCTAGGTCTATACTATTCTAGAAGTTTGGGTTAGGCAAACCCTTCTTAAATATGATTTTAAAAACAGGATCCATAAAAAATGACAAATTGTAACTTATCAAAATTTTAAAATTATCATTGAAAAACACCCTTAGATATTATTTTAAAACCAGAATCCATTAAAAAATGATGAATTGTGATATATGAAAAAATTTTAAATTCTTTCAAAATGTTAAATGAATGAAAAGCCAAGGAAACATTTGCTAAGCATATATCTGATAATGGATTTATATCTGGAATATATATTGAAACCTAATAAGAACATTCACAACCTAATAAGAAATAAACAAAAGATTAGAATAGACACTTCACCAAAGAAGACATGCAGATAGAGACAAACCCATGAAAAGATGTTCCACTTCAATAGACCCTAGGGAAATGCACATTAACATCACATTGGAATATATGCTAGAATGACTACAATTAAATAGTCTACAATACTAGTGTTGGCAAGGAAGTGGAGGAATTGGAACTCTCAGACTTTTATGGTGAGGATGTAAAATATTATAACTTCTTAGGAAGACATTTTAGTAGTTTTTAAAGAAGTTAAGCATACACTTAGCATATAACCCAGCCATTCTAAATCCTAGATATTTAACCAACATTAAAAAAAAATGTATATTGACTTTGGATCAAAATGGTGTAGAAGGAAGATGTGGAACTCAACTCTCCTAATGAACATGTCAAAAATACATCTACATGTGGAACAATTCTCACTGGAATTTAGCTGGAAACTGGCCAAAAGACTTCTGTACAACCAAGGCTGTAAGAAAGATTCACATGGAATAATGTAGGAAGGGAAAAGAAGTGATCAAGTGAGGACCTGTTCTGCTGGGAGGGAACTCAAAGGAAAAGGGAGAATACATGAGTGGAGATCTACCCTGGGGAGTAAGATATTTGAGCCACATATTGGGCACCCCAGTCCTGGGGTCTGACACAGGGCAGACAAGCCCCTTGGCTGGTTGGAAGGCTAATCGGACTAACAGAAAGGCTGTGGGAACCCTGGACTTTGCTCACAAGGAGTGTGCAAATGCTGGCTTGCTCTTGAGACAGGGAGAAGACAGCAGATTGAGGACTGTGCCAGTGGTTGCCTGGTTTCTCATAACAGCCCACTGTGTGCCCCAGCTTGAGCCAGATATGACATGATAATACACATAGAAAATATAAAATTGTCCACCAAAAAGCTATTGGAGCTAATAATGAATTCAGTAGAGTTCAGGATACAAGAGTAATATTTAAATACATAAATGTGTTGCTTTTCTATACACTAATAATGAAATAACAGAAAGAGAAAGCAAAAAAAAAAAAAATCCCATTTACAATTGCATCAAAAAGAATAAAGTACCAAGGAAAAATTAACCAAAAAGGTGAAAGACCTATATTCTGAAAACTATTAAACATTAATGAAAGAAATTGAAGGTGGTACAAAGAAATGAAAAGATATCCTGTGTTCTTGGAAGAATTAATATTGTTAAAATGTCCATACTACCCAAAGCAATCTACAGATTTAATGCAATCTCTATCAAAATTCCCACAACATTTATCACAGAACTAGAACAAAATATCCTAAAATTTAGATGGAGCCACAAAAGACCCCAAATTGCCAAAGCAATCTTGAGAAAGAAAAACAAAGCTAAAGGATAATGTTCCTGGACTTCAGACTATATTACAAAGCTACAGTAATCAAAACAGCATGGTATTGGCACAAAAACAAACATACAGATCAATGGGATAGAATAGAAAGCCCAGAAATAAACCCATTTGCCTATGGTCAATTAATATAACACAGAAGGAAGAATATACAATAGAGAAACAATTTTCCCTTCAATAAGTGGTGCTGGGAAAACTGGACAGATACATGTAAAAGCATGACATTAGAACATTTCCACACACCATATATAAAAATAAACTCAAAAGGGATTAAAGATCTAAATGGAAGACCTGAAACCATAAAACTCCTAGAAAAGAACATAGGCAGAACACTCTTTACATTAATAATAGCAATATTTTTGTGTATCTGTTTCCTAAGGCAAAAAAAGTAAAAGCAAGAATAAACAAATGGGGCCTAATTAAACTTAAAAGCCTTTTCACAGCAAAGAAAACTGTCAACAAACCCAAAAGATAACCTACTGAATGGGAGAAAATATTTGCAAATGACATGACTGATAAGGGGTAAAATATCCAAAATACATAAACAGCTCATACAATTCAATATCAAAGGAACAAACAACCTGATTTTAAAAGCTCATACAACTCAATATCAAAGGAACAAACAACCTGATTTTAAAAGGGGCAGAAGTCCTGAATAGACAATTTCCCAAAGAAGAAATAAAGATATCCAACAGGCACATGAAAAAATGCTCAACATCACTAATCAACAGGGAAGTACAAATCAAAACCACATTGAGATATCATGTCATATTTGTCAGAATGGCTATCACCAAAAGGTCTACAAATAACAAATGTTGGCGAGGATGTGGAGAAAAGGGAATTCTCACAAACTGTTGGTGTCAATGTAAATTGGTTCAGCCACTATAGAAAATAGTATTGAGGTTCCTCAAAAAACTAAAAATAGAACTACCATAGAACTACCATATAATCCAGCAATTCCGCTTCTGGGTATATATCCAAAAAACCAGAAAACACTAACTCAAAAACCTACATGTGCCCCAGTGTTCATAGCAGCATTATTTACAATAGCCAAGATATGGAAGCAACTCCAGTGTCCATGAACAGATGAAAGGATAAAGAAGATGTGGTGTATATATATATATACACACACAATAGAATATTACTCAGCAATAAAAAAGGAAATTCTGTCATTTACAACAGTGTGGATGGACCTAGAGGGTATTATGCTTAGTGAAATAAGTCAGACAGAGAAAGACAAATATACAATGTTATCACTTACATGTGGAATCTAAAAATAACACAAATGAGTGTATAATAAAACAGACTCACAGATACAGAGAACAAACTAGTGGATACCACTGAAGAGATGGAAAGGGGAGAGGCAGGATAGGGCTATGTGATTAAGAGATACTAACCACTATGGATAAAATAGATAAGTAACAATGATATATTTTACAGCACAGGGAAATATAGCTATTCTTTTGTAATATCTTTAAATGAAATATAATCTATAAAAATATTGAATCACTATACTGTACACCTAAAACTAATATAACATTGTAAATGAACTATCTTTCAATTTAACAAGTGTATTTTATTGAAAAGTCTTGTCCAGGAATATTCATACTAGCTTTATTTGTAAAATTGCTAAAAACTTGACACAATCTAACGTCTGTCAACTGGAGAAGAAACCCATTGTGCCAAACCCACACAATGGAATCCTATTCAACAATAAGCAATTAATACATGCAAATGAATAATTCTTGAAATAATTATGTTTAGTGAAAGAAACCAGAGACTCCCCCCAGTCAAGTATATACATATATATATATATATATATATATATATATATATATATATCTTCTGTATGTCTTTTGAATTTTTGTATAATTTCATTTTTATAAAATTTCAGAAAATACAGACTAATCTATAGTAACAGAAAGCACATCAGTGGTTTCTTGGGACAAGGGAATAAAGGCAGAGATGGGAAGCAGTGATGAACTACAAACCAACAAAAGGAAACTTTTGGGTGTAATGAATATGTTCACTATCTTGCTTGCTATGGATTCACAGGTGGCTATACATGTCAGAGCACAAGAAATGGCTTTCTTTAAAGATGTACAGTTATTTTATTTCAATTACACATTGATACAAAACATAAAATTAGAACTAAAGAGTTGCCCGTCTCCAAAGGATAAACAAGACTAAAGGAGGATTCACAATTTTGCATTCTAACTCTAGATCTTAACCTTGTAACCACTGAACTGTATCACTCTACTCCCCCACAGTCATGGGAAAAAACAATAATGAGTACTTTTTGGCACCCTTTAAGCTGTGGGTTCCTAGCAAATCAATCTTGAAAGATAGAAACCTCAAACCTGAAGTGAACACTCGCTTCTCACAGCCCTTTTCATTTATCACTGTCCACTCACACCAGGCAGTGCAGGGGACAGGTGTAGCATTATGTTGGCTACAAGTGCTTTCTTCTCAAAACACATCCTTATGGTTCTGGGACTGGAACAAAAATGAAAAGGCAGTTGCTGTGACACTTATTTTTCTCTCTCAGGGTATCCAGACAAAAAAACAGGCTCTGTCCATCTTGGAGACTGTCTAGACATACTTGCACTGCAGTTCACTCTAACAGTTAAAATAAAAATAGAAGTTTCATGTTTGTCATTGTTTCTACTGCTTCCAAGATTACATAAGTCAACCAGGCTACTTCTAAGCTTATTAGATTTATTTAAGTAAGGAGTCCATGGCATTATCTGTCCTTTGAACCTCTAATGAGATTTTAGCAGATGGGATCTAATTTATAACAAAGACCTACACCCTGGATAATGAAACATAGCCTATTAAGAACTTACATAAACAAAGGCTATAATGCAATGCCAAAACAAATCATTTTGGCATGTTTTAAAAATATAAGGGGCTTCTTCAAATATCATCAGGAATAAGTCATTTGGTGTTTCAGGTTCATACATCAACACTGTTGCAGTCACTATGAAAAATTGGACTTTTTGTTTACTTAAAGTTTGAAATGCCATGATTTGGTACTTGAAAAATGAGGCAGGAAAAATGAATGTCCTCCTGTTTGTGAAAAATGGGGATTTTATTGGAGCAAATTAGAGAGGAGGAGAGTGTGCTCATCTGCACTGGTAACACAGTGTTTACACAGGAAGAAATATAACAATGGGCAGGTCACTGGGGAGGAGGGGGGCAGAATCACTTTGGGAGCTGATGAAAACAGGAGCCAAGAATACAGCCTGGACTCAGAGCTGAACAACCTCTTGGTCCCTATATACATGCAGTGAATAAATGCATCATGAAGTAAGATGCATATTTCATAGCAGCATGAGACTCCCCAGTTAGAATGCATCTGTTAATAATAAAAATTTCCCATCTGGAATGAGAGTTTAATAGGTCTTGTTCATGCCTTAAATAGGAGATCACAGCAATAAATCAGCATTATGATTTTAGTAGGTAGTAACATGAAATAGAATATATTATTTCTGGCATTTAATTTGGTCAAAATTAAGTTAAAATATTCATCCATAGGGACAGATTGATAAAGTAATAATTATAAGCATACAATCCTAAGAAATTCTGTACTTTATTCATTCTGAAAGTACCATTAAACTTAACATACATATTATCCTTGTTGTCATAATGAGAAAATATTGAATTATCTTATGCAACTTCAGAAGCCAAATGTCTGTTTCAAATAAAATTTATCAAAATAAAGTTTACACACTTACTGTGTTTTACAATATATATTCATATATTCCCCAGTGAATTTCATTAGTTATAAACATATAAGAATATTCAGTAAACTTTTTAAAAATAAACATTTACATTTATAGTTTTAGATGGGTTGCTTTAATTTTAGATTTCTATGTCAATTCAATTAAATGATTACCACTGCCCCCCCATCTACTATATACACACACATACAAAGAGACACACACACTTATGCATGAGCATCAATATTATCAAGCCAATCCACCTGACAAAGATGCATGTGAATACAGATAATGTACACATAAACACGTACTTATGAAACACAAATATATAGGTAAAACACTTTTAAGAGCTATCAGAAAGCAAGTTCTGTATCTGACATGTCTTTTATCTGCACCCATACTTAATGCAATATATTGCAAAAAGTAGGTTCTTAATGAGTATTCAATGAATTAATGATAATATATTAGTGAAAGGATGAATAAAAAAATTGGGCACTATTAAAGATAATGTTGGCAGACAGTTTGATGTACCAGGCTCATAACCCTCATTGATTCTTCTAGGTAAGCATACATAGAACACCCTCTTTTTAGAGAGAGATATACAGTTTATAAGTCACAGATAATGTGCACTGAATTCTATGCACCCTTGTTGATTCTAGGTTTCTGTAAAGTACTCTTTACTGAATTGAGGAATTATTCTGACGTTATTGAGTGTTTTTTTAAAAATAATTGGCTATGGGATTTTATCAAATGCTTTGTGGAACATATACTGATGCATCATGGCAATTTCCACTAATCAACTTAACTTGGGAATTACGGTAACAATTTATTTGCTGAGGAACCATTACTCTCCCTGATATATATTCCTTGTTAATGGTATATTATCTGTTCACTACATGTTTATTAAGTTATTTTTCATATTTTGATTTATGATTATTTTATTTTCTAAGGAGAATGTCTGATGAAGCAAAACACATGTAGTTTTATAAAACTGTCCCAAGACCAATATTTAAAACAGTTAAAAAAAAAAAAAAAGTTAAAAAAAAAAAAAACAGTTAAAGCATACCAATAAACTACTTTCTCATTTGCTAAGAACAAATTACATAAACTTAGGAAAAAGTAAGTTATATCATAACTTTAATGTTTTGTGCCAGTCAAATTTACATGTTACTATGTTTGGAATACTAATATATTCCATTTGATTAAATAAATTAGGTAATTGCCACACTGCTCTCATTACTATAGTTTTATAATATGTCTTACTGTATGGTGGTGTAAGTCCTCCAACTTTGTTCTTTTTCTTAAAGATTCCCTTGACTATTTTGGAGTCTTTGCATGGCTATGTAAAGTTACTAATCTAATAAACAGTTACCGCAAAAGAAAAAGAAAGGGATTACAGATCTTCTTTGACTTACAATGGGTAGGTCTCAAAACTCATGGTAAGTTGAAAATATTGTAAATCAAAATTAAATTAATACACCTAACCTGCTGAATAGCATAGCTTAGCTTAGCCTACCTTAAATGTGCTCAGAACACTTACATTAAACTACAGTTGGGCAAATCATCTAACACAAAGCCCATTTTATAATAAAGTGTTGAATATCTCATGTAATTTATTGGATTCTGTAGTGAAAGACAGAATGGTTGTATGGGTACAGATTGGTTGTAGGTGTATGGAGTGTTTATCTGCGTGATGGCGGGGCTGACTAGGAGCTGTGGCTGCTGCCACTGCCCAGCATCACAAGAGAGTATCACACCTAATAATGTCAGCCTGGGAAAAGATCAAAATTCAAAGTACAGTTTCTACTAAATGTGTATCACTTTTACATCATGGTAAAGTAAAAAAATCATAAGCTGAACCATCTTAAGTTGGGAACCATCTGTATGTTGAAATTACACATTACATATACATATAATATATTAATGTAAAGAGGATTGTCATCTTTATAATATGGAATCTGACATTTCATGAATATGATATAGTCCTCCATTTATTTAGGTCTTCTTCAATTTCCCGAAGCAATGTTATTTTAGTTTTCTTGTGGAAGTCTTATAAATTTTATGTAAGATTTATTCCAAAATATTTGATGTTTGTCAATACAATTTTAAATGATATTGTCTACAATGCAAACACTAAACAAAGAAGAGCTGGAGTAGATACACTAATGTCAGACAAATTAAACTTTAAGACTAAAGCACTATATTAAAATGAGAGACATGACAGTGACACAAGGGTAAGACCAGTGTATCATATAACAACGCTGAGATTGTGAACAACTAATATATACAAAAATAAAGAAATGAGAAAGAGAGAAGGAGAGAGAGACAGAGAGAAACTATTTAACTTCAGCAGTTATCCAAAGAGCTAAAACTGGTTTAAATCTTCCTTTTTTTCTCTTCCTTCTTTCCTCCCTCTCCCCCCCACCTCTTTCTTTCTCTCTTAACTTTTCAACTATTAATTGATTTTTGGTTTTTGAGATCCTCTTATTTTCTTGTCTAGTCAACAATGCATTTTAAATTTATGGTTTTAATATTTTTATCCAACATTTCAGATAATTGGAGAAAGAGAGTTTTCTCAGTGTATCTGTCTATAATAACCAAAAGTGGATCTTTGTTTTTCACTTCAGTAAAATACGAATCTAAGTTAGAGGAGTTTAAGTCATATGCTTACATGATAACTACAAGAAAGCTAGGGAAGTGAGTTCCTGGATTTTCCTCACGAATTTGTCACTTACAAGATGAAAAATTTCTGAACAATAGAAATGGTAAACAAATAACGTTCCTTCTAAGCCAGATGTTTAAGATGGATTACACATTGTGAAGTTATTGGAAACAAATATAGTTTAATATTAACATAAAAGTTTATTACTTTAGCTTTTAAAGTATTCATAATATAAATGAACTGGATTATGCTTTTTCTCTTTAAAAAAAATAAACTTGTTTTTAAGAAGTCCATCTCTAGGCCAAAATTCATCTTTCAGGCTGAACTATAGGCAATTTTAGGGCTTTCCTGGCAGGCCTCATGAGAGGAAACTGCCTTCACCTCACCAGACTTGTTGCACAGTTAAGTGTACGCAGTTTTCAAGAGGGAGTTGCAGTCAAGAGCTCAGCACTCCTAGGCTAGCCATGCTCATGGGCATATCTGAATTCTCACCCCAGGCACCTCCTATTGGAGAGCTCATTTTTGGCTATAACTTTGCAGAAACCTCTGTATTAGGGGGCCTTGACTGAAGCACCTTTCCCCCATCTGTAACCTACACTGCATGCCATCTGATCACTGGCATGTACCATTCTGTGGGAACACTGGAACACTGGGAATGTGGCAGCTTTCTCTTTTGCCTCTTGCCTGCTCTGTCACAGTAAGTAAATAAAGGCTTGATTGTCACTTTCAGTTGGGCTCATTATGCTAAACTGACCACCTATACAACAGGCAGCTTGAAAGTTTTGCTTACAAATACTTTTCTCGAACTATTGTTGATACATTTCTTAATGATAATATGCCTTAATAATGCTTAATTTAAGTTTACATGAAATCAGTACTTTAATATAAACTCTTCAGTGGAATAAATGTTACACAAAATGTTATTGAATGTTTTATTTAAATGAGCTAATGAATGTTGTATACATAATATATCATATTCTACCATTATTATCATGGAGAATATTGTGGAAAGAATGAATCTGGTCACAGGCATGAATAAAAAGAATATTTATTATCAAAATATAAGATACAAATATGAATTTTTAAAATTGATAATATATTGCTGTATTACTCTTGAGACTGCTAAACAAGGTCATTGAGCGATCACTGAGAAAAAAGGATGCAATAATTATTATTTTTTTCCCCTGCTGTTGAGGAAGTGTCATGGACACAATATAGGGCGTTTATACAGTTTTTTAATTTGTTTGCATCATTTATTAGTCTAGTACTGTATCCTTCAGTACTCAATAAAATCTTTAATTAACCAAACATACTCTTTAGCAATATATGAAGTGCAAAATAGTTTATGATAACATTGGTGCCAACATAAATGTAAGCACATATTTAAGAAGGGCATCACGTTTTGAAAACAAATTCAAAAAGCCAAATTCCTAGCAAAGGATTAAATGTCATTGACTCTAATACTGATTTGATAAGATTCATTTCCCAACTAATGAGAAATGTGATTGTAGTAGAGCTGGTAATTAAGAGCAAATACCCAATGGTTATATTTTAGGTGTGAGAGATCATGGAGCTAGAAAATTCTCAAGCTCCTTTTATTCAAAATGAAGAGCAGTTAAATCATTTAAATGATGAACATCTTTGTTTTTCTTATACTGTTATGACACTTGAAATGTACCAACTCTGATTACAGGCAAACCTTGTTTTATTGCGCTTCACTTTACTACTTTTAGCAAATATTGTGTTTTTTTACAAATTGAAGGGGGCTTTTTGTTTGTTTTTTTAAAAATTTTTTATTGGAGTATAGTTGATTTACAGTGTTGGTTACCCTCTGCTGTACAGCACAGTGAATCAGTTATACATATACATATATCCACTCTTTTTTAGATTCTTTTCCCATATAGTCCATTACAGAGTATTGAGTAGAGTTCCCTGTGTTATACAGTAGGTCCTTACTAGTTATCTATTTTATATATAGTAGTGTGTATATGTAAATCCCAATCTCCCAATTTAGTGTGTATATATGTAAATCCCAATCTCCCAATTTATCCCTACCCCCCTTTCCCCCTTGGTAACCATAAGATTGTTTTCTACATCTGCGACTCTATTTCTGTTTTGTAAATAAGTTCAACAAATTGAAGGTTTGTGGCAACCCTGTGTCAAGCAAGTCTATTAGCACCATTCTTCCAACAGCATCAGCTCACTTGGTTTCTCTGTTACATTTTGGTAATTCTTGCAATATTTCATGTATTTGTTATAGTGACCTACGATCAGTGATCACTGATGTTACTATTGTAATTTTCTTTTGTTTTTGTAGATTTAAATTAAGGTATGTACATTGTGTTTTAGATATAAGGCTATTGCATACTTAATAGACTATGGTATAGTGTAAACATAACTTTTTTATTCACTGGAACACCAAAAAATTTGTGTGACTTGCTTTATTGTGGTGATCTGGAACCGAACCTGCAATATCTTGAAAGTATGCCTATAAAAGTTTCTGTGTGAAGTGACAGCATTACTATAAGTTATATACATATTTTAAATGTACTTTCTGTGTAGTTGCAAAGTCCTTCTCTGGAATTATTATCATGTGGTATTCTTTTATTCCAGCAAGTAGCATTACCCTAGGGCTTATGTCACTGGTTTCCTTGTTCACTTATTTTGTATTGCAAATCTCATGTTAGCTGTGAATCCAGGTACCTTTTTTTCCCCTTAAGCACTATAGATTTATAAAATGAGTTATAATTCAGATTGCTTAACATATTTTGAGTGCTTTCAATTTTAGACTTTCAACAGACCCATAAATATATTTCATTTGTTTACACATTTTATAAAAAGAAATAAGCCTGTAACTTTTAAATATTCTCAAATTTAGACAATTTGTCATCAAAACTTGTATTATTACTGTCAGTACAATAGGCTTGTGTTATTAAAAAATGGTTTTCTCAATTTTCAGGTAATGTCCAAACTAAAGTATCTCCTTCGCTCCAGTTCTAAATAGCTATATTGCCAGATTAAACAAATAGTGTGATAGGTTTGGGCTGTAACAATGATTTTTATCCCTTTAGCATGCTGGAAACTAAGCATTTGGGAACTTGCTAAGACAGAAGCCTGTATCTGATTGAATTTTGTTGTTTTGTTTTTTTTTTTTAAACAGAGGCACTTTGAAATCCTCAGTTTAAAATGAAACTTTTAGCAAATTGGAGAGGAGAATCAAATAAATAATACAGTTTCCTTTAATCATTGCTCTCTTTGAGGAGCTTAGTTTGGCATCTTTAATTCTATAAAATGAACACACTGCCATTTTGTCATTAATTATCTTTGTGGAGCATCAGTCTGTTTCATATAATGTTTAGTCAATAAGACACTTCAAGACATATTTGAAAAGTGCAGTAAAACATGTCTCAGTTAAAGGGCAATTACATAAAATCAAAAGCAACTTACTAAATACAATTTTATCAGTTTTGATGAATTATTACATTTTATTGATACTAAATATTTTTAAGATTATGTGAATGACTTAGAGTTTGGAAGATTCTTACAGAGGAAATGGACAGATGATGTTTAAGTAATCTAAAATAATATCTGAAATTTAATGTAGGTCTTCCTTGGGACCAGGAATTCTGTAGACTTTCAGAAGAGTCTCCTGAGAGCACACCATCATTTGAATTTGGTTCCAACAAGTAGCAGCTTAGTACCACAGTCTCTTATTGACTTCCTTTATCCTTCCTTCACTCCTCTCTTATTCTGCTTCCCTGGTATTGTACTACCTAATAAAGTAATTGAACCTAAGTTTATGTTTTAGCTCTGATTTCTAGAAGAGCCAAAGAATTTGTTTTCAAAGTCCCTTTTCTGTTCTAACGTTCTCTTTTAAGGAACAATATTTCCAGGGTAGAAAATTTTAAGTTCAAAGTTTTGCCATGATGTTACATCTTCTAAGCAACATCAATGCTACATAACCAATACAAACAGTACCTCAGAATCAATTATTGTTGAAAATTCAGACTTCAATTACAAAGTTTCTATATATTTAGAATTCTGAGGGTATTCACTTTGGCACCACCTTAATGCTAAACATTTTTTTTTTTTTTTTAAATGTACGCGAGCCTCTCACTGTTGTGGCCTCTCCCATTGCGGAGCACAGGCTCCGGACGCACAGGCTCAGCGGCCATGGCTCACGGGCCCAGCCGCTCCGCAGCATGTGGGATCTTCCCAGACCGGGACACGAACCCGTGTCCCCTGCATCAGCAGGCGGACCCTCAACCACTGTGCCACCAGGGAAGCCCAGTGCTAGACATTTAAGTATACGTTTGGAATAAAAATTTATTTTGCTCTACCTCATTAAACAGAAGAATTACATATTTTCAAGCAATAATTGCGTGGTCTTTAACAGAAAGGAAAATTATTTGAAATTACATTTTTGAAAATGATAGTGATACAAAATATGTTTAAAGGGGCTTCTCAGGATTAAATTAGTAAGCACACTCTGCTTTATAATACATAACAACATTTAATCTTTAAAAATGATCATATTTGGGCAAGTAAACTTTAAAATAGAGTATTAGGGCTTCCCTGGTGGCACAGTGGTTGAGAATCCACCTGCCGATGCAGGGGACACGGGTTCGTGCCCCGGTCCGGGAAGATCCCACATGCCGCGGAGCAGCTGGGTCCGTGAGCCATGGCCGCTGAGCCTGTGCGTCTGGAGCCTGTGCTCTGCAGCGGGAGAGGCCACAACAGTGAGAGGCCCGTGTACCACAAAAAACAAACAAACAAACAAACAAACAAATAAATAAATAAATAAATAAATAAAATAAAATAGAGTATTAGCCATCATTGGTAAATTTTATAATAAATCACTTGTATATAAAATATTCAGCATGTGTTGGGCTGTGCGAACGGGCAACTGCTCAAAGTAAAAATTGCAAAATGTTTTAGGATTATTTCCTTTAATTAATACCAAAATTGGTATTTGATGTTTGCATATGCCTAAAAACCTGCAGAAATAAGTGCAAACTCATTTCGTTTCAAAGAAGTGCTTTATCGTCTCTGTGGAATTCTGGAATTTAAATGCAAACCTCTGAGGTTAAACAACTATGTTTTTGATTATGGAGTTTTACCATGTCATGTGAGCACACATTTAAAAAAAATAATCACTATAAAGCTCTTTCTTTGTTGTCAAATAAGAAACAGTAAATTAATTTTGCCTTTGAATTATGTGGAATTGAATTATACAAGAAAACCTTGGCAATGTTCCTTCTTTTAATTAATATTTTGTCAGATCATCAATCTTACTTTCTCCCTGTGTGTTAATACTCAATTTGTTTAGTATTTACTTAAGCCCACATCTCTTTCCTAAAGATGAATTCTTATCTAGTTAGTTAAGATGTCTCTAAGCAGCATAACAAAAGCAGTGGGGATAATTTCCCACCATATTTAACAACAAAATTAAGTGCCAAGTTCTCCATACTGAAATCTAGAATGCTTTTTATAATGAATTAGGTTAGAAAACTGCACACACGTTTTGCGGGTAAATATAATCTATAGCATAATAAAGCCAGTTATTTGGGAAAATAATAAACTTAATATGATAAAAGCATAGTATCTTTACACCTCTGAGGCAATGTTATTTTTCCTTCAGAAATACAGACTGAGATGACTATTTTCTCAATTTGATCACAAAATTGAAAAAAAAAAAAGAAAAACAATGTGTTTCATCCTCTGGTCACTGGCTTTGCCCATTTCAGAAGCTGTAAGTTGAAGATATTAGAAGGTGCAATTACCTCATGGATCAGTGACTACTAAGCTGATATGCCATTGATTTTTCTAAATCATGAGGTGAGGCAGAGCAGAGCTGAAGTGGATCAAAATGTCTCAGCCCTGTTAGAAGGTCTTTTTCCCCATGTCTTTGCTACCTCTATGTGGGGAAGAATCAATAGGGTAGAAAAGATTTTAGGAATATTTAGTCTACAACAAGCAGAGAGGAAGAAATTTTAAGTGTGAACTATGATATAGAACTATAATCATTTTTACTGAATTGCCTAGGTCATTAGCAAATCATATGGACAAAGACTTAGGCATGAGCTTGGCTGAAAATAAGAATGAATGAACTCAGCAGAAAATATATTTTTAGTCTCAATTATAAATCAGGAATTCAATGATTAAACATGATAAATTCCAAACTGACTTAATATTTGGATAGTCATGTAGTATATGCTAATCCTTACAAGAGACAATTTTAAGTGCTAACACACTCACACATATATACACACACACACAAAGAATAGCAAAATGCAGAAAACTCAGAAGAGAAATAAATTTAAATTGATATTTAGATAGACCACGATAAAGGTAGAAATTATGACCAATGTTGTGGAAAGAATCACCTAAGTGAGCTCAATCAAGAGCTCAGAAAACTCTTCCAGTTTCATCCCTGAAACAAACTGAAGTAGTTTTCAGATATCTGCTACTCTGGCTTTGAGAGTTTATTGGTAGATGAATCAGAATTTTAAATCTGTCACACACAAACTTTTTGGAGACATCTAGTGGTGATAAATTTAATGAATGACTATATTATTGACATATTTTAATTTTTGTACATTAATATTATTTTCAGAATATCACAAAGATAATTAAAACCAAAACCAAAGTTTATCTCAAGAAGAAAGAAAAGGAAGGAAGGGAAGATGGTGGGAAAAAAGAAAGACCCTATCATAAATAAAAATCCATATTTATCTTTTAAAAATAGTATTTTGGCAAACTTCTCCTAACAAAGATTTCAGTTATTGAACAAATCCTTCATAATGTCAGTACACCAAAACTAACCTTTTTAGCACTTTTGATAGACGGAACAGCATTAAGTTAAGGCCATCTTTCCCTTAGAGAGAAAAGGGTAACATTTGATTAAATATTTGAGAAGTAGTATGTCACAGGGAGAAAGAGAAAAGACTGGAGTCAGACAACGCGGGTTTGAATCCCAGTTCAAATGTGACCTTTGCAAATTACTCAGTCCTCTTATGTATCTTTTCCCCCCACAAGATAGGATACTATTATTAATTTTCTAGAGAATTGCCGTGAGTGTGAGTTACAGAGCTCTTAGAACAGTGTCTGGTATGGAGCAGACACTATATAAATACTAGAAAATAATAATACTATTATTTTTAATGGAATATCAAGAACAAAAATAGGAACTGTATAAACTAGATATTGCCTGTTTGAAAACGTTCTTCTTTCCTTAGATTCTGAGACACAAGCAAATCTTCTTTATTATTATCATCCTGTGTTTGTCTTCAGCCTCATATGCACTGTTTCTGACTTCCACAGCTGTCCCCTAAAACCCACTTGAAATCATCCTCTTGGTTTTGGCCAGTTCTGAGTTACCTTCCCTGTCACAAACCCTTTAGCTTCAAACGGCCTCAGTGTACCTTCTGGCATGGATGGTGTCTGTATAGTTTTGTCCACTGTCCCCTTTGGCATTGTCTGCTTAAGCTGGTAGCTTTGCATATGATAACGTTTTTGTGTTTTTTTTGGGGGGGGGAGTAATTCAAACAGAAAGTCACAAAAATTATAATCATCCTCATCAGCTCACTCAGTCCCATGTAATTAACTTTTTTTTTCATCTTGATCTTTTGTTACCACTTTTATGAATTCATCAGCTTTCCATTAGAGTTCTGAAAATGCTTATTCATTCAGTTCAGCAGTATAGTCAGTTACCAGAAAACTGTACTCGTCAGAGTCTTTTCCGTGAATGTGATGACCTTTGCTAACAGAGTTTACCACCTGCTGAATGTGCCAGCAAAGGCATTACCTCTAACTGCTCAAGCTTCTTGATAGACTGGTGTTGCTTAGAATTGCTTTGGAGACATGTGTCTGGATTCCACACTTTAGACTGGGAAAACTCCCTAATTCACCCCCACCACCTCTCTAGAATGTTTACCAAAATAAGTACCACAGAGTATGTACTTAAATAGTTTTAAATGAATTAGGAGGGATAGGTTGAGATTGTGTTTAATATTCTCTCTTTGAATTTGTAAGATATTTAGGTTAAACTATTTTAGGATGATTTCAATTCAAAATTATAAGAATCAATAAAAGCTTAAGTAACAAAATATATATTTTTTATTAACTGGAAAAATTGACTCTCTAAACAATAATTTATTGAAAGACTTTAAATAACCAAATATACTAGGTTAATATTACCCCTCATTTTATCATTTTTATGGTTTAGAAAATAATGATTTCTGTATTTCTTCACAAATGATTGAAACTAAAACTTAATTGACAAATAGAATTTCTTAATATTTTCATTCCAGTTCTTGAGAGTCTCAGGAACTATTTTCTGTGTCAGAGTTGAATGATCAGTAAATTATCCTCTGTTGTTTTATCAGTTTTAAGAGATATAACTAGTAATGGTGCTTAAAACTTATTGGAATACAAAAATAATAAAGCAAAATATTATCAGAGGAAACAACAAAGTTCTTATTTCTATATATAATTGGTCTCTAATTCCTGCAACCTCATTTTAATTATGCTTGAGAATCTATGCCTTTCTCTCACTATATCCATTTTCTTGTTTTTACATACCCTTGTCTTGAGAGAACTGCAATTTCAACCAAACAAAAATATGGCTGAAAACTAGACTTTCAGGCTAGTTAAAGGTAAAAGATAAAAATAATGTGCTATAAAGACATTGTGAGAATGGGGAATTTTCACTAATCTATGTCTTGCCTAGAAAGTGTCAACAACTATTCTTTTTTAGAAACTGACATAAAATTGACCTTTATAAGCGAAATGAGCAAAAAAATCAATAAAACTTGTCAGCATTTATCTGAATATTAGTGTATAATAAAATATATGCATTCACTGCATTTTTAATTTAATATTGCCATTCCTTCCATTTTCATTTATTCTGTAAAAATGTAATATATTATTCACACACTTTCTAAGATAGCTTTCATAATGTAATGGTAATTCACTGCATTCAATAGGGCATAGTAGTGCAATTATAATAATGGCAGTAATTTGTACATCTATATGCCATTGTGCTTGAGTCTAAAGGTGTACTCACTTGTCCAGACATGGTAGCTAAGTCGGCATGTGCAGAGGAGTAATGCAATGAGAGGCTTGAGACCCATTTCCTTTCTCTGCTGGAAAAACCTATAGGGGAGAGATTGCACTTAAATCAAAATCTGTGGCACATAGGAATACCATTAGCTTTACATGAAAATCTAGCCATGAAAATAGACTGCATTATTTGGAAATAGCAAAACAAAGAAATAATGACCCAAAACTTTTCTTTTCCTATACATTTAATGAGTGCTTTGTTATTGTTGTGAAGTCATAATTCCTAAAGTAAATTAACTAACCTACTAAAATGCTCTAGTAAAGTGGTTTAAGGATGAGTATATTTTTTTTCATTAGAGTAAGTATTAGAATTCTGAAACTCTGTTAAACGTATACTACAGTTGAACACCTAAGTAAATGTATCTTAGATCATGAGTCAATTGCTTACTGTAAGAGAAAGAAGTGACAAATAAGGAAAGGAAGAATGAGTGCTGTAATGTTGCATTTAATGGAAGTATCAATGGGAACTTATGGTTTTAAAATATATATGGGTGGATAGATTCAGAAATAAATATAAGACTGTGTGAATACATTGGTTAGTATAATACAGTTATTATATTTAATTGTATAAGTGTTCATTTCTTAGTTTGTTTAATTGTACCATGGTTTTGCCACAAAACCATGTTTTGTTACCATGCTAACATAAAGGGGAATCAGGTGAAGTGAATATAGGACTCTGCTATTTGTAAAATTTTTCTATAAGTGTAAAACTAAGATATAAAAAGAGATAAAAGTAGTGGAGGTTGATTTCAAGCCTAATAAGTCTTACTTCAATATTTATTCTCTTGTTATTATCAAAGTTGATTGTAATAACTAAAAGAACAGCCTGAGACGTAGGGATTAATTTTCATTTAGGCAAGAGCTGAATTTTGGGGTGTCACAGGTTAATTCTATAATAAAAGGTAAACTGAAAAGAACAAGGGAGGAGAGATTCAAAACAGGAAAGCTTTTTTTAATATCTTACTACTGAAGGAAGGGAACTCTAAATATATATATTCCTATATTCTTTGTAGAGTTAGAAGTTTAACCAGACTATAATAAATAATGCTATCTTTGTTGCTATAACAATTTGAAAACAGCAGTCTCTCTTGAATACATAGTTTCATAGTTAAATACGCGCAGGCTCAGTGGCCATGGCTCACGGGCCCAGTCGCTCTGCGGCATGTGGGATCTTCCCAGACCGGGGCACATACCCGTGTCCCCTGCATCGGCAGGCGGACTCTCAACCACTGTGCCACCAGGAAAGCCCCGTTGATAACCTTTTTGAAAGTAAAGTTATATTACTTACCATTTGTATTTCAGTCTTCATATAAGTCCTTTCTAAACAGTAGGTTATTTATACATACAACCCTAAAGAGCAAAATAAAATCACTAAGGCAGAAATCTTAAAATACCTGTGCAGAGTCATAGAAGAGATGGTGTTCTAGTTCTAAGAGGGAATCAAATTTCCCTTTGCCTTTTAGCTTTTTCTACTTTCTCCCTACCGTGTTATTTTTCAATAGAGGGTTATGTGATGACATATATTTCATCACTGTATTCTCATTATTTTGAAATATTGATAATTAATAACAATTATTACCACAAAGCAGATAATTCTTTAGTGACAGGTCTAATGCAATATGTCTATGAAATGTGAAATTACAACCAAATTATTTTCTTCAGGTATGCATTTTTAGATGTGAAGGCTTAGAGATTTCATTATGGAAAAATGAATGTGAAATACTTCATCTCCTTAACTA
Source organism: Stenella coeruleoalba (assembly GCF_951394435.1). Lineage (NCBI taxonomy): Eukaryota > Metazoa > Chordata > Mammalia > Artiodactyla > Delphinidae > Stenella > Stenella coeruleoalba. Next base: position 85,560,441 of record NC_137148.1, read on the forward strand.
TAACATTAGATTACTGTTGTTCTCTACTAAAAGCCTTTTATTCATAATGAAAGAAAAAGTGGGTCAATATAATATTCAAATAAGTTTAACGGATACATGATTTTTAAAGTACTTTGAAAATATAAATTGCTCGTAAAATATCAAATTCTAGACCATATGTTATAATTTTTTCCATGTACAAATTTATAACAAAAAAAGTACTAACATTTAGGGAGAATAGGAGGAAATTGTTTCCATGTCAAGAGTTCTCATAGTAAAGACGTTAAGTGAGAGTGAGGGCTAGATAAACAAAATGATAATTTGCACACACAATAGTCCTAATTTAATATTAAATTTACATGGTGACAAAATAGACCTAATTTAACATTAAATTTAAATGAAATCTCATGATGTTAAAGGAATTATGAAAATTATTTGGCCAAGGCTGGGGATTTTACGCCAATTTCAAGTGTAATAAAACACCCTACTTTGCAGAACAATACATAGAGGTAGCATGATGTAGCATATACTTTAGGAAAATTCATTCAATATCCATTCAGCCCTAGGTCCCAGATGTCTTCTATTATAAAAATTGCAACAGTGTTACTACTATTTCCCAATCTGCATTGAAGTTAGGAAAAGTCATGCAATATAGACCATTACACACGTGGAAATAAGCAGGTGTTCTAGTCTCCTTCTCCCTTCCTCCTACCTGAAAAATGGGTATAATGCATGGATAGTCAGCATCTATCTTGTGAACATGAGGACAAAGACCTTATGCAAAAAGAATACAACTGGATAAAGAAGAATTTGAGTCCTTAAAGGCATAATTAATCTGTCACAAACGCTATACTTTGATATTATTGATATATATATGAGAGAAAAAAAACTTCTTGATTGTTTAAGTCAATGGAGTATGTTTTTCCATTAGTTGCACCTGATTGTAATTCTCCCTGACACACATGGCCTTAGGAGAGAAAAAGCCCATGTCTGAGTCATCTTTGCTTGAGTCCTTGACACAGAGAAGATATACAGGCATTGATAAGTGACTGTCAATGTAGGGTGCTGGCGATAGAGGCAACAGGGCTCTTCCAGAGGGAACCAAGTACTTGGCACTTTACCCAGTTAGAATTCAAGCACAGGAATAAATCAGGGACTTATTCATTTATTTGGCACTATTTTATTAGCACAATGCTATAGCAAGGGTCAGCAACCTAAGGCCAGAAAGCTTGTTTTAGTGAGTAAAATTTTTATTGGATATAACCATGTTTGTTCATTTACTTGTTGCCTATGGCTGCTATGATGCTACAACAGCAGAACTGAGTAGCTGTGATAGAGATCCTATGGCCACAAATCCTAAAATGCTGCATACTGCTTATCCCTTTAAAAACACAGTTTGCCAACCACTGAGCTAGAGGAAAGGCGTGAACAAAATGAAGAAGAAATGATTCCAGCCCTTCAGGATTTTAAGTTTAGAGCAGTAGGCAGAAACACCAATGGACACTTTCTATATATATAATAATGCTAAGATAGATAGATGCACTAGTGATGTGAGACCACATGCAAAAATTACTGTCTGAGTCTGATATTTAACAAAGGATGCCTGGAGGAGAAGTCTTCTGAACTGCAGGAAGAATAGTAATACTAAAAATGGTGGAAAGTGAGTTTCTTGGGGAGAGAGAAAATGAGGAGAGAGGCACAAAACAGGACAAAATGAACAGGAAATTATAAGCATTTTGTATTTTAGCATGGAATTTGTGAAGTGTGAAATATGAGGGGATGAAGATGGAGACAGAAACAGGGGCTGTGCCCTCAAGAGTCCTATATAGTTATGCCTAGAAACTTGGAATTTATCCTGAAAGTAATTTGAACTAGTCAAAATTTTAGCAAAATTTTTTTGGCTGCAGGGAAGATTGATTTATTACTATTTATTGGAGGATGCAGAGTCAAGATAAGAGATAGGCAAAGGAATGGAAGAAGAGGGATAGCTTATGGCTGAATTTTGTTTCTAATCTATCATTCTTGTTCAACTTCTTCATTTTTGTATCCCAAATATCCAACACTGTATTGGATACATTAAGGACACAATACTTTTTGTTTAACTGAATTGATAAAGAAACAAAGTTAGTTACTAAGTAATATAGGAAGCAGTAACAGTAATTCTAAGAAGCTCTTTTTAGTAGAAAGTAATGTGAATTGAAGGAATAGTGTGGGATTATGAGTGTCAGAAAGAAAGTTCAACTTCTAAGCATCATTCTTGGTAACAGTGGCTATCTGATTACTCATACGTGGTACTTCTTCACTGGAGTCTGAAAATGTAATAATTGTTGTGATACCAAGGTTAAAAAATATTTAGTATTCTCAAAATCTATAATAGGAAATATTGATGTAAGATGAAGAAGGTTGTTTTTTTTTCCAAGTCACACATTAGAAGTAAAAACCAGAAATGTGAACTCTGATTTGCTACTCTAAATCGAATCATGCTTCTTACTAATTAGTGGAGCACATTGGATTGTAAGGAAGGATCAGCTAATGTAGTGCCATATCCATGGGGGATTTACACTTGACATAAAACAGATATAATAAAAATTTGCATTTCCCTGATGCTTAGTTCCATTGAGCATCTTCTCATATGGCTATTGGTCATTTGTATGTCTTCTTTGGAAAATGGTCTATTTAGGTCCTCTGCCCATTTTTTAATTGGGTCATTTGGTTTCTTGATGTTGAATTGTGTGAGTTCTTTGCATATATTGGATATTAACTCTTTATCAGATGTATCATTTCCAATATCTTCTCCATCAATTAAATATGATTCAGCCATGAGAAAGAAGGAAATTCTACCATTTGTGACAACATGGATGAAACTGGAGGACATTATTCTAAGTGAAAGACATCAGACAGAGAAAGACACATACTGTATGATCTCAATTATATGTGAAATCTAAAAAAAAGGCTGAATTCATAAAAGCAGATAGTAGAACAGTGGTTACCAGGGACTAGGAGCATGGGGGAAATGTGGATATGTTGCTCAAATGGTAAATATTTGCAGTTATGGAGGACAGATAAATCTAAAGAGTTAATGTACAGACATTACTGTACTTAAAAATACTGTACTGAATACTGAAAATATGCTCAGAAGTGGACATTTCAAGTGGACTTGTCACAAACACACAAAATGGTAACTATGTGAGGAGATGATACGTCAATTATCTTAACTGTGGTAATCATTTAACTATATATATATCAAACCAACATGTTGTACAACTTACATATACAATTTTTATTTAAAATGAAAAACAGAAAACAAGGAGCTCTTGTAATTGAAAAATAAATGCATAGTACTTGGAAATTTTAAATGTATTTGCCCCAAATCCTGATTCTACCCTACTGAAAAAAATGAATGGAGACATGATAAGCCTGAACTTGAAGACTTGTCATAAGCTAGCAAAACGGCTTTCAGATACTAAAGTTTTTTTACACCAAAGATTTTCAAATAAATGCAAATTTTATAGGAATCAAATACTGGAGTGATAAAAGAGGAGGTTCTAAGAGGAAAGAGTGTATTGTATTCTGAGACACCTTAGTATTACCTGTAATACGTAGCAGGAAAAAGTTAAACAATGAGAGAGGGACTTCCCTGTCCAGTGGTTAAGACTTTGCCTTCCAGTGCAGGGGGTGCGCGTTCAATCCCTCGTCGGGGAGCTAAGATCCCACAAGCCTCGCGGCCAAAAATCCAAAACATAAAACAGAAGCAATATTGTAACCAATTCAATAAAGACTTTAAAAATGGTCCACATCAAAAAAATCTTTAAATAAAAACAATGAAAGAATATTAAAAATGCAAATAAATGTGTCAAGGTGTCAGAAAAATGACACAATAAAATTACTATCCAACATGTAAACTAGAAGAAAGATTTACTTATTTATATTTCCAAATGCCAATTCTCTAGACAGGAAGGGACTTTGACAACTTGTCTAGTCTTCTGCCTATTCATAAGTCTTTAGATCAAAATGGAATATTCATTTCGGTTACCTGGATTGATACTTTAATATAGTAAAGAAATAGAAAATTAGGTTGGACGAGACAAAGAACTGAGGATGTCTGTACACAATATTTTTCAATAATCTTGCTTAAAAGAATTGTGTAAAATTACTCAAATTTCAGGATTAGTTATTGGGATAGCATGAAAGTGATACAGATAACTGATCCAAAAAGCACAATGCATCTGTGGTGTAAAATTCCACAGAGATACCTTCAAGATGCTGATGAGTTGTTAGGCTTGATAAAAATTGCTGGAGCCTGGGCATCAGAATGAACACTTTCAGAAACATTACTTTGCATTCTACTCTCACAAGAGTTAATGAAACAGGATTAATTAAAGACACAGAGTCTAGGTAATAGAAGTTTTATACTTGTATTTGTGAATATTGAGTGAAAGTACAATTATTCTTATAATTTGGTAAGATATTTTTTCACTTTCAGTTTTTGTTGCAGGATTTCATGATTCATTTTAAGTGTTCTAAGAAGTGTTCTAAGTTCCACTGTTACCGAAGATGCTTTCTTTAAAAAAAAAAAAAAAAAAGCTGGGCTTCCCTGGTGGTGCAGTGGTTGAGAGTCCACCTGCCGATGCAGGGGACACGGGTTCGTGTCCCGGTCCGGGAAGATCCCACATGCTGCGGAGCAGCTGGGCCCGTGAGCTATGGCCGCTGGACCTGCGCGTCCGGAGTCTGTGCTCCACAACGGGAGAGACCATAGCAGAGAGAGGCCCACGTACCGCAAAAAAAAAAAAAAAGCAACAATATAATTTGGATCAGTTTTATATTCTGACTACATATGGGGAAATAGAAAAGTATTATGTGATCTTCAGGAACTGCTCTAGCACAGTTAGAACTCAGTACTCTGAGTTGAGTGGATTTTATTATTTCCTCTTTTTTATATTTTTCATATTACATTTCTTTATGTAGATGTACCTACACTCATCTTAAAAATACTAAAAGCCTGAAATTAAATGAGAAGAAAAAATGGGAGGGAAAATCCACATAGGGAAAGGGAAGGGGAACCAAGACAAAATTTATCCCTAGTTGTGACTTTCTCCAACCACAGTTTATATCCCTAACTCTGGACCCTTGCTTCCTTCAATGCATCCTTTATGTCACAGTCATTCTATTGTTTCTTAAGCTTCTCTGTAGTGAAAGGTGTCCTGCCTAATAAGTATTTTCCATAGACTATCCAAATAAATGAAAAAAATAAATAAATCAAAGAATAATCCTTTTAATATTATATGCAATAGCTGGAAGGAAGGAAAGAAGAGAGAGAGGGAAGGAGGAAGAAAGGGAGAAGAGTGAATAAGGAGAGAATCTGGCAACACACTATAATTATTCCTTCATTTACATCTTTGAAAAAGTGAAATCCATATAGTTCCTCTTTTCTTCTCAAATTTTACCTGCCTAGTTTTTCCATCCCTCTTTATGATGACTTCATTACTACAGCCTTTCATTTCTCTATTCTCTGCTATCTGTCAATATTGATATTAGACCCCATTAATATCCTTTCCAATTGCTTTAAACCAAAAAAGAGATTGGAGTATTTATTTCAGTTTCCCTCTAATGCTGGAAAATGTGTGAACACAGAGTGGTCACTTAAGTATCACATTAATTTGTTATTTCATGTCCCTTTTTTTTTTCTTGAGAAGTGAATCATACAGGTCCCCATTACATCCAATGGTTTAATTACCAATACTCATCTATCAAGTAGCTTAGGGTTGTAATTATTAGCAAAACTGCCATACTGTGTTTTTCTCAATCTTCATGCTCACTCTTGTGAAAGTAATTTGCTCTTACAACCAGCTACAAACAATAATTCAAGATCAAGATCTTAAATGGATCACCATTTCAGTCGTATAATACCCTAGGCAAATTTGTCCTTTGGGATATTAAAAAAAAAGTAAACTTTCTATTTATAAATCTCACTGAAGTCTATATTTTTCAGACCACTTCTTGTTGATAGGCCTGTCAGGTGATTTTGTCACAAGTTTGAAGACTACTACATTGTTTAAATATCATTGTGGTGGGTCTTAAATATTCAAAGGTAAATCAACCAGTCTAACTGCTTCACTTTTACCTCTGTCTTCAAGATAGACTCACAGACCTGTCTGAAATTATTTAGTTCATTATGTGCAAATACACATGGACAGTCTACCTAGTATATTACAACAGACAAAGCAATTGAAATGATACAAAGTGATTTTACTCATTCAAAACTTTGGTTTAAAGAAATAGGTATTGATTTTTTTATATAAAAATCTTAATACTTTTCGAATCTGAGTATAATGACTTATAAACATGCAGTCAGTTTATATAAAATGAATAACGTGTCACTCAATAACTAAATATGTTATATTTTATCAAGATCTTTGCATTTAATATACACTAAAATATTTATTGTATCTTTAATAGTTTTGTCCTTGCTCTGGCACTGAAAACCTCACAAAATATTATCAGTACAGAAAGAGTAGACAAATTGTGGTTATAAATATAATATTCTAGTACCACTGCATTATGTTCTTTTTTAAAAAAGAGATTAAGGTAGAAATGAGTGATGCTAAAATAAGTAGTCTTAGCAATTATGGGTAGTCACTCTTGTAGCATTAACTGTTAGTTATTCATGTTCCAACATTTATAAAAAGAGTTGCTGCTTAAAAGATGCTGTCCATCCAGGGAGAGCATTTTCCAGTCCTACCCCATTCCTATCTCCTTTGAATGTAGGTCAGACTATGTAACTAGTTCCCTGGGAAAGCATCAGAGTGGAAATGACAGGTAGCACTAAAGCACACTTTCAGGAGCACCAAAGTAGCACTTTCAGTGGCACTAAAGCAAACTCCTTTTAAGAGGTCCTAATAAATTGTAAAAGCATACAGTGCAAGGATACTGGACCCTGATTTACCATATGGAGAAAACTTCATGCTGAACAAGGAAAACCATATTTAATTACTGCAAGAGTAAAATATAAACCTCTATTGTATAAATCAACTGAAATGTTGGGGTTTGTTTTATGCAGCAGGTAGCATATTTTTAAAAATCACATACATATTTCTACCACTGCAATTTCCATAAAGTTCAATAAAGCACAAAATTAATTTAGAATGTTCTGAATGGTTATTGAATAAACTCCTGCACAGAGTACTGATAAACTGAGAAAAGAAGTATGTCCCTCTCAAATTAATAACTAAATAGTGAAACATTAGAGGCATTCACATAATCACCAAGCATTGTAATTCATATTATCTCAACATTACATAAAATTACCCTGTAAATATAGACAATTTAGTAATAAGGAATAGAATTATAGCATTTAATCATTGCAAGAATACAGACATCATTCTGTCTTGGTGATACAATTGAACAACAATAAAAAATGAAATGATTAAATTACAAACATCATAGGGTGTATTGACTGTTCAGTAAATTGACCAGACACAACAAGTATTAAAAAGGTAATAGTATTAATACTCAAGCAATAATAAATTAAAAACAGTAAAATAAAAGCAATTATTTTATGGAATATTATTAATAACATATGTAGATAAATTATATGAAAATAATCATAAAATTATACTTAATTTTTTGAAAAGTGTCCAAAAAGTCACAGGCTCATGTTGGCTCATAGTGCATATAGGATAGTATACATTTTTGCTGAATTTTATTTAACTTATAGATTGAATTCATTAATCTAATTTATGACTTAATGCTATTCCTTACATGACTATAAAAGTCCTTACATAAATTATAGGATACTTTTGCATTAAATTTTCTTGCATCTATTGGTATGTAAGATTTGCCTATAGATTTATTTTCTATGTCAGGAATCTGTGTCAGGTTTTAGTATTAGCATTAAATGTCTCTCATAAAATAAAGAGTATACTTAATTATATATTATTTAAAATAATATAACAATAAAATGTCATTTAAAGTTTTAAATAATTCACTAATTTATGTGTGTCCAGATGTTTTTTGAGATCATGTTTTTCCTTCACTTTTTTCCTTAAATAATTAGCTACTGACAAGTTAGAATTAAGTAAATTTATTCATTTGCATTTTAAAAATATTCTACAATTGACTTGACTTGTATGAGCTTAATATTCTCTTATATTGTACTAAACTGTATACTTATTGTTATTTCCATTTATAACTGGTGATATATTTTGATAGTAGGTTATTTGAGGCATGAGTTCAAAACTGTGATGAGTACTGTATCCTTCTTTATCATTTTAATGATTATTTTCCCCCAATTCTATTTCACCTGCTATTAATATTATGAATACTATATATTGTTGCATTTGATTTTACATGAAATATTAATATTCTTTTTTATGTACAACTTGTTCTCACATATTTAGATTAATCTTTTTATTTTCATTAGTAATTTTTTATTAAAGTAAACATAGTTTTGGAAGTCCTGGCCATGGCAATCAGAGAAGAAAAAATAAATAAATAAAGGGAATCCAAATTGGAAAAGAAGTAAAACTGTCACTGTTCGCAGATGATATGATACTATACATAGAAAATCCTAAAGATGCTATCAGAAAGCTACTAGAGCTAACCAATGAATTCAGTAAAGTTGCAGGATAAAAAATAAATACACAGAAATCTGTTGCATTTCCATACACTAACAATGAAAGATCAGAAAGAGAAGTTCAAGAAACAATTCCATTTATCATTGCATCACAAAGAATAACATATTTAGGAATAAACCTACCTAAGGAGGCAAAAGACCTATACTCAGAAAACTACTGGATTCGCCAAAAATTTCATTCACGTTTTTCCATAAGATGTTACAGAAAACATGAACGAACTTTTTGGCCAACCCATTATAAGCCACCAATCAAAGAAATCGAAGATGATACAAACAAATGGAAAGATATACCATGTCCTTGGATTGGAAGAAACAATATTGTCAAAACGACTATACTACTACCCAAGGAAGTCTAAGATTCAGTGCAATCCCTATCAACTTACTAATGACATTTTTCACAGAACTAGAGTCAAAAATTTAAAATTTGGAGACACAAAAGACCCTGAATAGCCAAAGAAATCTTGAGAAAGAAAACCAGAGCTGGAAGAATCAGTCTCCCTAACTTCAGACTATGCTATAAAGCTACAGTCATCAAAACAGTATGGCACTGGCACAAAAACAGACATATAGATCAATGGAAGAGGATAGAAAACCCATAAATAAACCTACTCACCTATGGTCCATTAATCTATGACAAAGGAGGCAAGAATATACAATGGAGAAAAGACTGTCTCTTCAATAATTGGTGCTGGGAAAACTGAAGAGCTACATATAAAAATAATGAAATTAGAACATTCTTTGCCACCATACACAAAAATAAACTGAAAATGGATTAAAGACCTAAATGTAAGACTGAATAGTACAGAACTCTTAAAGGAAAATATAGGCAGAACACTCTTTGACATAAATCTCAGCAATATGTGTTTCAATCCATCTCCTAGAGTAATGGAAATAAAAAAAAAATTTGAAAATGGGACCTAATTAAACTCAAAACCTTTACACAGCAAAGGAAACCATAAACAAAATGAAAAGACAACCCACAGAATGGGGGGAAATATTTGCAAACAATGAGACCGATAAAGAAGATGGATGAAGAAGATGTGGTACATATATACAATGGAATATTACTCAGCCATTAAAAATGATGAAATAATGTCATTTACAGCAACATGGATGGAACTGGAGGTTATCATACTAAGTGAAGTAAGTCAGACAGAGAAAGACAAATATCATATGATATTGCTTATATGTGGAATCTAAAAACAATAATACAAATGAACTTATTTACAAAATAGAAACAGACTCACAGACTTTGAGAACTTATGGTTACTGGGGGAAGGGCCAGGAGGATAGACTGGGAGTTTGGAATTGAAATGTAAACACTGCTATATTTAAAATAGATAACCAACAAGGACCTACTGTATAGAACAGGGAGCTCTGCTCAATACTCTGTAATAACCTAACTGGTAAAAGAATTTGAAAAGAATAGATACATGTATATGCATAACTGAATCACTCTACTGTACCCCTGAAACTAATACAGCATTGTTAATCAACTATACTCCGATATAAAATTTAAAAATAACCTTATAAAACATATAATTAACCATTTCAAATTGTACATTTCAGTGGTATTTAGTATATTCACAACGTTGTCTAGTTTCAAAACTTCATCACCTCAGTAAAACACCCTGTACATATTAAGTAATCACTCCTCATTTCTCTTTCCACCCATCCCCTGGTAATCTCTAATCTGCTTTCAGTCTCTATGGATTTGCCTATTCTGAATATATTACATAAAAGAATAATACAAGTTGTGACCTTTTGTGTCTGGATTCCTTTACTTAACAAAATGTTTCATCCTCATTGTAGCATGTGTCAATACTTTGTTCCTCGTGATGGCTGAATAATATGCCATTGTCTGAACAACACAGATGTATATCACAATGTATTTATTCAGCCATCAACTGATGAATATTGTCTCTACCTTTTGATTACCATCAATAATGCTGCTATGAACGTTCCAGTACAGGTTTCAGTGTGGACATATATTTTCATTTCTCTTGGGTTTAAATCTTGGAGTGGGATTGCTATGTCATATGCTATTTCTATGCTTAACTTTTTGAGAAGCTACTAAAATGTTTTCCACAGTGGATGCTCCATTTTACAATCTCACTAGCTATGTACTGGGATTGCTATTCCTCTACATCTTTGCCAATGCTTGTTATTTTCACTTTTTGATTAAAGCCATCCCAGAGGGTGTAAAGTGATATCTCATTGTGGTTTTGATTTGCATTTCCATAATACCCAATGATCTTAAACACTTTTTCATGCTCTTGGCCATATATGTATCTTCTTTGGAGAAATATCTGTCCAGGTCTTTTATACATTGTTTAATAGGGTTGTCTTTTTTTGACGAGTTGTAAGAGTTCTTTGTATAGTCTGGATACTAAACTTTTACCAGACATACAATTTGAAAATAGTTTCTCCCATTCTGTCAGTTATGTTTTCACTTTCTTCATAATGTCCTTCGATGTACAAAAATTTTGGTTTTTATGAAGTACAATTTATTTTTTCTTTGGTTCTTTGTGGTTTTGGTGTCAAATCTAAAAACTCATTGCCAGATTCTCAGTGATAAAATTTATCTCTAGTTTCTTCTAATAGTTTGTTATAATTTTAACTCATATTTTTGTTGTGATTCATTTTGAGTTTTTCCTATGGAGTGAGATTAAGGTCCGTTTTTTTTTTTCTTTTTTATGATTATTCACTTATTACAGCACTATTTTTTGTTGAAGAGACAATTCAAGACTTCTATTCCATGAACATGGGATGTCTTTCAACATGGACTGCTTTCAACAATGATTTGTAGCTTTCAGTGTACAAGCATCTTACCTCCTTGGTTAAATTTATTCCTAAGCAGTGTATTCTTTGGGATGCTATTATAAATGAAATTTTTAATCTTTATTTCCTTTTCAGTATTTCATTGACCGTGTATAGGAAAACAACTGACCCTGCAACTTTTCAGAATCTGATTATTAGCTTAGTAGTTTGTGTATATGTTTGGGTGTGTGTTGGTCGGTGTGGGGTGAGATGTTCTATAAGATTTTCTGTATATAGAATTATGTCATCTTAATAATAAAAATAACTTTATTTTTCTCTTTCCACTGTGGACCTCATTTCTTTTACTTGACTATTTGCTTTTGCTAGAACTTCCAGTACAAGTGGCCATCCTTTTCTTTTTCATGATGTTATGGGGAAAGAGTTCAGTTTCTCATAAATGTGACGTCAACTGTGGGTTTTTGATAAATGCTCTTTATCATGTTAAGGAAGCTCGATCTATTCTTAGTTTGTTGAATTTTTTTTATAATAAATGAATTTTGAAAAATCCTTTTTCTTCATTTGTTGAGATAATCATGTGAATTTTCCCTTTTTCTATTAATGTGGTGTGTTACGTTGATTGGATTTCTTATGTTGAACAGCCCTTGTGTTCCTGGGATAAATTATACTTGTTTAGGTTGTATCACTTTTTCAATGTACTGTTCAATTTGATTTGCTATTATTTTGTTGGGACTTGTACTTATATTAACAAGAAGTAATGATTGTAGTTTTATTACTTTGTGTATCTGAGTAATTCTGGCCTCATAGAATGTGTTAGGAGTGTTTCCCCCTCTTTTATTTTTTGGGAAGAGTTTGAGTAGAACTGGGGTTAATTCTTCTTTGTAGTTTGGTAGAATTTACCACTCAGTGAAGCCATCTAGTCTCAGACTTTTCTCTGTTTGGAGATTTTAAATTACTTAATCTCTTTACTTGTTATAGATGTGTTTAGATTTTCTGTTTGAGTCCGATTTGGTAATTTGTATGTTTCTAAGTATTTTTCTATCATCTAGATTATCTATTTTTATAAAAATTTTGTCATAGTATTCTCTTATAATCCTTTTAGTTTTTATAGGGTCATAGTAATATTTCTGTATTAGTTTCCAATTTTAGTTATGATACATTCTCTCTCTTTTATCTCCAGTTTTACTAAGAGTTTATCAATTTTGTTTAACTTTTGAAAAAAAAAACCCCAACATTTGGTTCCATGTTTTATTTCCATTGTTTTTCTATTTTTAATTTGTTTATCTGATCTTTATTATCTCCTTCTTTCCACTTGCTTTGGGTTTACTTTGTTATTATTTTTCTAGTCCCTTAAAAAAATAATAGGTTACTGGTTTGAAATATTTCTTCTTCTTTTTATTTTTTTTTGCTGTACATGGGCCTCTCACTGTTGTGGTTTCTCCCATTGTGGAGCACAGGCTCCGGACACGCAGGCTCAGTGGCCATGGCTCACAGGCCCAGCCGCTCCGTGGCATGTGGGATCTTCCCGGACTGGGGCACGAACCCGTGTCCCCTGCATCGGCAGGCGGACCCTCAACCACTGCGCCACGAGGGAAGCCCTCTTCTTTTTTAATGTAGGCATTTACAGCTATACATTTTTCTCTGAACACTGCTTTTGTTGCATCCTATAAATTTTGGTGTGTTGTGATTTTATTTTCTTACATCTCAAAATATTTTCTAAAGTTCTCTAGTGATTTCTTCTTTGACCCATAATTTTTAAAACAATGTTGTTTAATTATCACATATTTTCCAGTTTTCCTTCAGCTATTAATTTCTACTTTCATTCCACTGTGGTCCTAAAACATGCTTAGTATGATTTCAATCTTTTAAAATATATTGAGAATTGTTTTATTGCCTAACATGGTCTGTCCTGGAAAATGTTGCATGTGTACTTGAGATGAATATATATTTTTCTGTTGCTGTATGGACCATTCTGTGTGTCTATTAGGTATAGGTGGTTTATAGTGTTGATCAAGTCCCCAGTTTCCTTTTGATGTTCTGTGTAAATGTTCTATTTATTACTGAAAGTGTGGTATTGAAATCTACAACTGTTTTTGTAGAATGGTCTATTTCTGTCTTCAATTATGCCAATGATTGCTTCAGTATCCATAATAAGGTTTTATTGGAACACAGCCATACTTATTTAATATACTGTTTATGTCTGCTTTTCTACTCTAACAATTGACTTAAGAAATTGAGACAGTGATTGTATGGGCCTCGAAGTTTAAAATATTCACTATCTAGGCCTTTACTGAACAAGTTCCCTGAAAAAGAATGGCAGAATCCCCAGAAAGACAAAAATCAACATAGGATTTTTCACACAATTTTTCCTGTTGATTTATATATTTAGAGTTGATCATGAAAAAGTCCAGATATTTAACATAAGAAAGTGCTCTTTGGGTTTATGGGAGATCATTTCAAATGAAAGAATATAAAGTCATCCTTCCTGGTCATGCTATCATCAATGAGAAAAATATGGTAAAAAAAAAAAAGAAAAATGAGAGCTATTAGGAACAAGTAGAATTAATCCCATGATTGCATAAATGACTTAAAATGGAAAACTTAAATTTGTGAGTAATTATGTCAACCAATTAGTTTTAAAAACTTCCAAAAGATGTGAACATTTATTAAATCCAAATACTTTTTCATGACAATGTGTATTAGTACACTAAAACCACAAGAGAACTTCTTTAAAAAGATAATGGTTATTTTCTAAAATCTATCCAAGCATCATATTTAACAGTAAAACAGAATTCCCTTGAAGAAGTTAACAAGATATAAATTCACATTTGCTGATATTTTTATTCAGTATATGTAAGAATCATGGGTAGTAAAATAATACAGGAAGAAACAAAAATTTAAAGGTTAAAAACAAGTTTTCATTATTCAGTGATCAAATACCTAAATAAACCAAAAATCAAAAAAAAAAAAAGTAAGCAAACTAATGAACAGAATTCCTACACAGAATTCAATAGCATTACATGTACTAGAAACATAAAGTAGCAAACATAATTTTAAAAATACCATCTAAAATATCAATATAAATTAAAATATACCTAGGATGCATATGTGTACAATATTTATTTTTTAAGAAAATTATAAAACTTTCATTCAGGATGTAAAATAAGATGTTGAAAAATGGAAACATGTACCATATTCAAGAATGGAGAATTGTAAATAACAGGAAAATATGACTTAATCCTGAATTAAACTGTGAATTATATGCAAGTCACATTATATGACAAGGCACAATTCTCTAAAACAATCCAAATTTCTCTGATATGAGAGCTTTTTTTCTATGTGATAAAATTTTTGCTTAACTGCACTTTGATTTATACATTTGCAGTGTAAATATTAGTATCAAAGAGCAAGAGGTATGACTGGTATGACTTGGGTCTTGGGAAATTCAAAGAATTGTACATAGCATGGTTACTCAGTTATTTTAATACTTGAAAATGCCTCTCCCAACCCACAAAGAAAAATACGGTCCTTATAGACTAATTCCTAACTACTCAGGTAGTTGCATTTCAGATTCCTAGGAAATAATTAATTCAAATTTTCTTTATGTACAACTTCAATTTTTAAAGAGCCAAACAGTAGATCAGGTAAGGAAGACAAATCTTGGTAAGAGCTTTTGCTAGTGAAATTTTCAGACTTATACCCATGTGTTCATTGGGTATGATTCTATCTTCTTCTAAATTTTTACCTCCATATTTCCCATGACAATTGTCATGATTATAGATAGGCCCAAATGCCCCCCATTTCTTTCCTTTTGTTCTCATCTGGAGTTGTTGCTATATTGACAATTATATAGATAATCAAAATTAACTAAGCAGAGTCTCTGGATTATCTAATGGATAAAGAATGTACAAATGTAAATGCATGAGAGAAAGTCTGGCTATTAGTTACATACAATTCTAGGTTTTTGTCTGGGGATTTACCAACTGTCTACTAGCAGTATTCACTGAAAACTCTACATCTGTGCCCATTTTTCAACTTTCTCACCCTTCTCAGCTCTGGGGGTGGGGGTTGAAGAAAAACATTATACATTATCTAAACAGATTGCATTTTAATTAAAACGATGGTATAAGATTTATGATTTGTCCTTAGCCATCATTTGTTTGCCAACTATTCCCTTCATTGTAAAATATAATAAAATTTAATAAAAAATAATACAATATAATATTATTATATTAATATATAATAAAATTTCCTATTTAAAAGAGACATATGCAAGAAGCAACATCAATGTGGGGGGGTTCCTTAGAGGGATAGGAATTTCATGCCTAGGTTTATTCTATTTTTTACTTATATTCACACAGAGAATAGGAGCACGTAATACTTGACATCATTTTCAGATCAAAAGCTAATGCTGGACATTTCAATAATATGCAATCACTACACAGATGAATTAAAGTATCTAAATTTTAAATGGAGTAAAGCAAATTTGTGACATCCATATAAAATTATTTTTTCAATATAATTAAAGAAGAAAATTACTTATAGTTTGAGCTATGGATAAAAAACAGGGCTTCTGAATGATAGAATAATCTTATCTAATTGTTCGGATATGATGACTTTATCTTTGATTATACTTCTTATCTGTGTCAATAAGAAAAGCAAGAACATAATCTTCCAAACCATCATTTCATGACCTCTTTAACGTGTACTTTTAAATCAGATATTTTTCTCAGTAATATATAAGCAAACTCTTGTCTTTCTTTTTACCTACTCTCATTTCAGCTTCTTAAACAGCTATTTGAAATGAAATAAAAGAAATAATCTTCCTTCTTTTCCTTTAAGAATTTACTCAAGATAAGAAATTTCTAGAGCATGCTGACCTGCCTTACAGATTTTGGATTTCCCAGCCCCAGATGTCATTTGGAAGTGAAGTTATCATCAGAGAGTAAAGCCAAAGAAAATGGAAGATGAGAAAGTGCAGCAGAAGGTTTGAAATAGACACCCTCTTGTGAGAGCACCAGAATCACAACTAACTGCTGAACAATCATTGACAGGAAGACACTGGAACTCACCACAAAACATACTCCACATCCAAAGACAAAGGAGAAGCCACAGTGACATGGTAGGAGGGACACAATCACAATAAAATCAAATCCCATAACTGCTGGGTGGGTGACTCACAAACTGGAGAACATTTATACCACAGTAGTCCACCCACTGGAGTGAAGGTTCTGAGCCCTACATCAGGCTTACCAAAAAGGGGGTCCAGCAACAGGAGGAGAAATTCCTAGAGAATCAGACTTTGAAGGCTAGTGGGATTTGATTGCACGACTTCAACAGGACAGGGGGAAACAGAGACTCCACTATTGGAGGGCACACAAAAAGTAGTGTGCATATTGTGACACAGGGGAAGGAGCAGTGACCCCTTAGGAGACTGAACCAGAACTACCTGCTAGTGTTGGAGGGTCTCCTGCAGAGGCAGTGGGTGGCTGTGTCTCACTGTGAGGACAAAGACACTGGCAGCAGAAGTTCTGGGAAGAACTCCTTAGCATGAGGCCTCCCAGAGTCTGCCATTAGCCCCACCAATGAGCCCCAGTAGGCTCCAGTGTTGGGTTGTCTCAAGGGAGCTCTAACAAACAGCAGTCCCTTCCATCAGGAAACTTGCACAAGCCTCTTAGAGAGCCTCATCCACCAGAGGGCAGACAGCAGAAGCAAGAAGAACTACAATCCTGCAGCCTGTGAAACAAAAACCACATACACAGAAAGATAGACAAAATGAAAAGGCAGAGGGCTATGTACCAGATGAAGGAACAAGATAAAACCCCAGAAAAACAACTAAATGAAGTGGAGATAGGCAACCTTCCAGAAAAAGAATTCAGATTAATGATAGTGAAGATGATCCAGGACCTCGGAAAAAGAATGAAGGCAAAGATCGAGAAGATGGAAGAAATGTTAACAAAGACCTAGAAGAATTAAAGAACAAACAAACAGAGATAAACAATACAATAACTGAAATGAAAACTACAATAGAAGGAATCAATAGCAGAATAACTGAGGCAGAAGAATGGATAAGTGACCTGGAAGACAGAATGGTGGAATTCACTGCTGCAGAACAGAATAAAGAAAAAAGAATGAAAAGAAATGAAGACAGCCTAAGACACCTCTGGGTCAACATTAATGCAACAACATTCACATTATAGGGGTCCTAGAAGGAGAAGAGAGAGAGAAAGCACCCGAGAAAATATTTGAAGAGATTATAGTTGAGAACTTCCCTAACATGGGAAAGGAAATAGTCACCTAAGTCCAGGAAGCTCAGAGAGTCCCACGCAGGATAAACCCAAGGAGAAACATGCTGAGACACATAGTAATCAAACTGGCAAAAATTAAAGACAAAGAAAAATTATTGAAAGCCGCAAGGGAAAAATGACAAATAACATACAAGGGAACTCCCATAAGGTTAAGAGCTGATTAATCAGCAGAAACTCTACAAGCCAGAAGGGAGTGGCATGACATGTTTAAAGTGATGAAAGGGAAGAACCTACAAATAATATTACCCTACCCAGCAAGGATCTCATTCAGATTCAATGGAGAAATCAAAAGCTTTACAGACAAGCAAAAGTTAAGAGAATTCAGCATCACCAAACCAGCGCTACAACAAATGCTAAAGGAACTTCTTTAAGTGGGAAACACAAGACAAGAAAAGTACCTACAAAAACAAACCCAAAACAATTAAGAAAATGGTCATAGGAACATACATATAGATAATTACCTTAAACATGAATGGATTAAATGCTCCAACCAAAACATACAGGCTTGCTGAATGGATACAAAAAACAAGACCTGTATATATGCTGTCTACAAGAGACCAACTTCAGACCTAGGGACACAAACAGACTGAAAGTGAAGGGATGAAAACAGATATTCCATGCAAATGGAAATCAAAAGAAAGCTGGAGTAGCAATACTCATATCAGATAAAATAGAGTTTAACATAAAGAATGTTACAAGAGACAAAGAAGGACACTACATAATGATAAAGGGATCAATCCAGGAAGAAGATATAACAATTATAAATATATATGCACCTAACATAGTAGCACCCCACTACATAAGGCAACTGCTAACAGCTATAAAAGAGGAAATCGACAGTAACACAATAACAGTGGGGGACTTTAACAAACACATTTACACCAATGGACAGATCATCTAGACAAAATTAATAAGGAAACACAAGCTTTAAATGACACAATAGACCAGACAGATTTAATTGATATTTATAGGACATTCCATCAAAAACAGCATATTACACTTTCTTTTCAAGTGCGCATGGAACATTCTCCAGGATAGATCACATCTTGGGTCACAGATCAAGCCTCAGTAAATTTAAGAAAACTGAAATCATATCAAGCATCTTTTCTGACCACAACACTATGAGATCAGAAATCAATCACAGGGAAAAAAGCGTAAAAAACACAAACACATGGAGGCTAAACAACACGTTACTAAATAACCAAGAGATCACTGAGGAAATAAAAAAATACCTAGAGGCAAATGACAATGAACATGACAATCCAAAACCTATGGGATGCAGCAAAAGCAGTTCTAAGAGGGAATTTTATAGCAATACAATCCTACCTCAAGAAACAAGAAAAATTTCAAAAAAACAATCTAACCTTACACCTAAAGGAACTAGAGAAAGAAGCACAAACAAAACCCAGTTAGTAGAAGGAAAGAAATCATAAAGATCAGATCAGAAATAAATGAAATAGAAACAAAGACAATAGCAAAGATCAAAAAAACTAAAAGTTGGTCCTTCGAGAAGATAAACAAAATTGATAAACCATTACCCAGACTCAACAGGAAAAAGAGGGGGAGGACTCAAATCAATAAAATTAGAAATGAAAAAGGAGAAGTTACAACAGACACTGAAGAAATACAAAGCATCTTAAGAGACTACTACAAGCAACCCTATGCCAAAAAAATAGACAACCTTGAAGAAATGGACAAATTCTTAGAAAGGTATAGCCTTCCAAGACTGAACCAGGAAAAAATAGAAAACATGAACAGACCAATCACAAGTAGTGAAATCGAAACTGTGATTAAAAATCTTCCAACGAACGAAAGTCCAGGATGAGATGGCTTCACAGGTGAATTCTATCATACATTTAGAAAAGAACTAACACCTATCCTTCTCAAACTCTTCCAAAAAATTGCAGAGGAAGGAACACTCCCAAACTCATTCTGTGAGGCCACCATCACCCTGATACCAAAACCAGACAAAGATACTACAAATAAAGAAAATTACAGGCCAATACCACCAATGAATATAGATGTAAAAATCCTCAACAAAATACTAGCAAACAGAATCCAACAACACATTAAAAGGATCATACACCATGATCAAGTAAGATTTATCCCAGGGATGCAAGGATTCTTCAATATATGCAAATGAAACAATGTGATAAACCATATTAACAAATTGAAGAAGAAAAACTATATGATCATCCCAATAGATGCAGAAAAAACTTTTCACAAAATTCAACACCAATTTATGATAAAAAACTCTCCAGAAAGTGGGCATACAGGGAACCTACCTTAACATAATGAAGGCCATATATGACAAACCCACAGCAAACATCATTCTCAGTGGTAAAAAATGGAAAGCATTTCCTCTAAGATCAGGAACAAGACAAGGATGTCCACTCTCACCACTATTATTCAACATAGTTTTGGAAGTCCTAGCCATGGCAATCAGAGAAGAAAAAGAAATAAAAGGAATACGAATTGGAAAAGAAGAAGTAAAACTGTCACTGTCTGCAGATAACAAAATACTATACATAGAGAATCCTAAAGATGCCACCAGAAAACCACTAGAGCTAATGAACGAATTTGGTAAATTTGCAGGTTACAAAATTAATGCACAGAAATCTCTTGCATTCCTATACACTGATGAAAAATCTGAAAGAGAAATTAAGGAAACACTCCCATTTACCATTGCAACAAAAAGAATAATATACCTAGGAATAAATCTACATAGGGAGATAAAAGACCTGTATGCAGAAAACTACAAGACACTGGTGAAAGAAATTAAAGATGATACCAACAGATGGAGAGATATACCATATTCTTGTATTGGAAGAATTAATATTGTGAAAACGACTATACCACCCAAAGCAATCGACAGATTCAATGCAATCCCTATCAAATTACCAATGGCTTTTTTTTACAGAACTAGAACAAAAAATCTTAAAATTTGTATGGAGACAGAAAAGCCCCCGAATAGCAAAAGCAGTCTTGAGGGGAAAAAACGGAGATGGAGGAATCAGACTCCCTGACTTCAGACTATACTACAAAGCTACAGTAATCAAGACAATATGGTACTGGCACAAAAACAGAAATATAGATCAATGGAACAGGATAGAAAGCCCAGAGATAAACCCACACACCTATGATCAACTAATCTATGACAAAAGAGGCAAGGATATACAATGGAGAAAAGACAGTCTCTTCAATAAGTGGTGCTGGGAAAACTGGACAACTACATATAAAAGAATGAAATTAGAACACTCCCTAACACCATACACAAAAATAAACTCAAAATGGATTAGAAACATAAATATAAGTCCAGACAATATAAAACTCTTAGAGGAAAAGGTAGGAAGAACATTCTTTGACACAAATCACAGCAAGGTCTTTTTTGATCCACCTCCTAGAGTAATGGAAATAAAAACAAAAATAAACAAATGGGACCTAATGAAACTTAAAAGCTTTTGCAAAGCAAAGGAAACTACAAACAAGATGAAAAGACAACCCTCAGAGTGGGAGAAAATATTTCCAAACGAATCAACAAAGGATTAATCTCCAAAGTATATAAACAGCTCATGCAGCTCAATATTAATAAAACAAACAACCCAATCCAAAAATGGGCAAAAGACCTAAATAGACATTTCTCCAAAGAAGACATAAAGATGGCCAAGAAGTACATGAAAAGCTGCTCAATGTCACTAATTATTAGAGAAATGCAAATGAAAACGACAATGAGGTATCACCTCACACCAGTTAGAATGGGCATCATCAGAAAATCCATGAACAACAAATGCTGGAGAGGGTGTGGAGAAAAGGGAACCCTCTTGCACTGTTGGTGGGAATGTAAATTGATACAGCTACTATGGAGAACAGTATGGAGGTTCCTTAAAAACTAAAAATGGAATTACCATATGACCCAGCAATCCCGCTACTGGGCATATACCCTGAGAAAACCATAATTCAAAAAGACACATGCACCCCAATGTTCATTGCAGCAGTATTTACAATAGCCATGACATGGAAGCAACCTAAATGCCCACTGACAGACCAATGCATATAGAAGAGGTGGTACATATATACAATGGAATATTACTCAGCCATAAAAAGGAAAAAAATGGAGTCATTTTTAGAGATGTGGATGGGCCTAGAGACTGTCATACAGAATGAAGTAAGTCAGAAAGAGAAAAACAAATATATTAACACATATATGTGGAACCTAAAAAAATGGTACAGATGAACCATTCTGCAGGGCAGAAATTGGGACACAGATTTATAGAACAAATGTATGGACACCAAGGGGGGAAATTGGTTGGGGGGGCTGGTGATGTGATGAACTGGGAGATTCGGATTGACATATACACACTAATATGTATAAAATGGATAACTATAACTATTTTTTATACCTATAAAATGGATAACTATATTTTTATAACTGCTGTATAAAAAATAAATAAAATAAAATTCAAAAAAAATATTTCTAAAGCCCAGTGATATCTTTATTAAAAAAGATTTGTAATTTTACAGACTAAAATGTTATAATTCAACATAGAACATATTGCTAACAAATTGATTATTCTACATAATCATAGTACTGGAAATTGCCCTACATATAGTCAAAATTAATTAAATTATGTATTTTATTCAATCATGTTAACATTCTTATGTCTAACAACTAGTTTAATAGTAATGTTCATGTTTCACATGTTGCTTTCTGTCCTGAGAAACAAAACATTTATGTACTTTTTATTTAGTAGGTCAGCAGTGTAAGCATGCATGGTATAACATTCTCAACCTTCCCATGAATATAATCATAAAAATATTTTTTATAAAAATAAAATGCTGTCACCTACATTGCAAAGGAAAAGCATCTGGAAACCATAGCGCATGTGTGGGGACTTCTCACTAATTTCATCATCAAGGCATAAGCCCTTTCCTAAAGAAGTCTATCATGTTCTTCTCTCTCTGAATCAAAATTGAAAAAACTCTCTCAAAGGAAGGAATATTTTTTGTCATAGTCACTGTCAGTATTTAAATACAAGTATAAGATTTTAAAGATTGTCTCCCAGTTATGGGAACTATTGTCTAACTGAGAAACAACATTCCTATTCCTCTCTCCTGCACACTATCAGCTCCCCTTCCACTTCACCCATTAGAGGGTACAATGCTAAGCACTATGTGTGACAATGAGGAGAGAGAGAGGGAGATACGAGGAAATTCATTTTTACTGACACCTCATACAGGGGAGAGAGATGATCCTTCCAACACTATGTTGTTCAAAACAGAACTTCAAACTCCATCAGATTCTCTAGGCAAGTATTTTTCTTTTAAATTGAATGAAAGATTCTTTAAATTCTATAGTGTCTTACAATTTTCAAGTTTCACACACATGATTTCATAGAATCCCATAATAACCCTCTTTTAATCTCCTATTCCTATATTGCCCCTCCCTGCTTCTCTCTCCCCACTGGTTGGATATTACATATTTAAAAACTAGATGTACAAGCTTAGGTTCAGAAGAAGCAGTTTATGAGTGTTCATATTTATAAGTTGGTAGAAAATAGGGTTGAAGAAGTGGCAATAGAATATTTAGATGAAAACACAAAATCTCATCCTTATTTCACCCCTATTGCCCACCCTAGCACTAGCAAACTATACCAGAAATCAAAAAGTCAATCCTCACATTCATATAGAACCAAAGGGGCCCCAGATAGCCAAAACAATATTGAAAAAAGAAAAAATATATATATTGGAAGATTCACACACCAAATTTCAAAACTTACTATTAAGCTGTAGTAATCAAAACAGTGTGGTATTAGTATAAGCATACACATATGGACCAACAGAAAAGAATTCAGAGTCCAGAAACAAACCCAAACATATATGGTCAATTGATTTAAATTTCATTAATTTACACAGGTAGGTGACAAAATTTTCTTCTTTTAAACTATTTACAAATGCAAATATCATTCTTAACCTACAGGCTGTACAAAAATAGGTGAAGAACTATAGTTTGCCCATCCCAAAAGGTAATCTTTTTCTTTCAAATTCACTTCATTCTCTGATTTCATAAACTTCAAAAAAATTACTCAGGTGATTTTCTCTACTTGAAATAGTTGGTTCATCCTAGTGATGATGAAAAATTACATCTATAAATTACTACTCTTGCTGTAAATTACTTATTAAATAGAACAGTATTTTCTTTGTGTTTTGCTTACCACCCTGTTACTTCACCACCTCTACCTGTCACTCAATATTCCAAGTTATAATCCTATAGATTTTTATATTCTTCTAATCTGTTTAATGCTTTCAGGGAATATGAATTCCAGAAATTCCTATACTATTGCTTGCAACAATGTAGAGACACTAGGAAACTAGGAGTTATAAAAATGATTAATTCAGATTATATATCCACTAATAACTTCATAGGAAAATGATTTTATTACCAATGGATTTTTTCTATTCTAATAACTACAGAAATGGGAAATTCATTGAGGACCAAGACAACTAAAAAAGTCCATATTCAAAAGCTTCCATTCTGGAAGAACAGATACTTTTAATTTTGATCACATATGTAACACCTGTACTTAGAGACTTGACATAAAGTGATCAAAATGTTTACTGTCATGATTAATTTGATGCCGAGTTTGTTTTTGCAATCACATCTCCCAAATTCCAGGATAGATGAGAAGAGATGTATTAATAAGAGTAAAATTTACTATAGACTTTTAAAGAAGACATGCTCATTAATTTAAGGGTGGATAAGGTAAAAAATACCTGAAGCATACCTAGCTGTCTCTTAAAGCCTCTGGTGGAAAGAGAATTAAAGCCTACTAAGGGAAAGTACAAATCAATGTATGATTGGGTTTGTCTAGTGTAAGGTTTGTTTGTTCAAGAATAAAATAAGGATTTTCTACAAAGAAGCTACTCATCAAAGAAACAAGCATATCTAAGAGACCACAGTAATTAATATAAGCTTAGTGTCTAAGAAAGAAATACCTATATTACAGTGAGGTAAACTGAATCACAGAAGTACACAAATTGCTTTTGTGCTGGTTGTTGTCTTTTGCTTTTCCCCTTACCAGAGACATCATTCTTTACAGAAGATGAGTGGATATAAATTCACTGATCAATTAAACACACTTATTTCCTCCATTTTAACAGAAACTTCACAGTTGTCCCAGAGAGACTATTTTTACAACTGTGCTACTTCTTTTAATGAATAAATAATAAAGTCATCAAAGAAAGTCATACAGTAAAACAGTAAAACAATATATTTGAATTTTAAACAACTATTGTTACCAATATTATTTTTTTAAGATAGGAAATTCACATATTAACATCAGTGTAAAACATGATTAATTAAAGAATTGTGGTTAAATCACTGATAGGGCAAATCACATATACTTGACCTTCTCCAGAGAAACACTCAGAATGAGTGTATATATCTAACCAGCTGGAGATTCAGATGTCAGGTGCCAATTGCTAAAGGCATTACATTTGATTTCATGCTATTTTTGAATTTTACTTTATGAAATTTTATATGTAACTATTTCAAATGGAAGGTAGTGAAAAATGCTATAAAACTCACAGTATAAAATAAATGCAAGTTAAGCCTATCTAAAAATGATGGAGAATTTTACTACTTTAAGTTATTAATTTTAAGAATCACAGTGGTAATCAAATGTAAATTCTGAGATTAAAAACAGTTATGAATTTGAAATACATATATATATTAAGGAAAGAAATATATGTGCTATTGTTATAAGTGAAAGTGACAAAGAGAGGAAATGCAAGTGGACAAAGAGTTCAGGGCAATCTGTATACAGATGTGGTTTACCTGAAGAATAATCAGGAAAAGGAGAATAATCAGGAAAATGACAAGGCTTTTGAAATTCATAAATCAGCTGAGTTAGTGTTGCTTGAAACAGGATATTATACAATAGAATTGGTGAATGCAAGAATATAATTTTTTAAAACTACCAACTGAGCATGAAGAAATACACAAGTGAATAAAACAACAGCATAAATTTTCTAAATATGTCATCAGTTAGAGACCAAGAATGTATTCCCTTTAAGAAATAATGAAGAAAATACATCTATAAAATAGATGAAGAGTGATAGGAAACATAACAAGCTGGAGAGAGAACACATAAAGAAGACTATCTTTCCTGTAAGTATGAGATAAATTATTAAAATTCCCCGTTACAATTGAGATAAGTTAGTGCAACATATTTTTCTTAAAAGAAAAAGCATTTTGAAGGGACTAGTTTATTAAAAGGCATAATGTTCAATCAACAGTAGAGAATGTATTATCAATTAAGTGAGAATTGGCCCAGAAAGCCCAATATAAGATAGATAAACAACGAAAGTAAGACAGCAATCTCTGGACTTTGCTCAGTAATGAGAGAGATTCAGTGATTACTAAGAAAATAGGAAGTCTTGAGATGAAACTAAAATGTGAAAGACAACTGGCAAGAATGTAGAAAGTCAAAATGCTCTTCCCTTATTTGTCTAGAAATGGCTCAGCTGAGAGCTTCCTGACAGATCTGGGAGGGTAGGAAAATTACTGCCTTGATCATCTTAGTTATTCTGTATTGTATATAAGTGGGGGGAGATTGTCCAAAGAAAAATGTGTGGTTTCTCAGTTTTTCTTCGAGGACATCCAAAAAGTATGTAGGAATCAGGTGCCAGAGTTTTAACATGGGTTAGTAAAGACATCTTAAATCCCAGCTAGTCTCACTCTTGTGTAGTGATCCCAGAGTAATAGTTTTCTGCATAGATTCTTATTTATTGCAATGACTCCATGTCATAGTAACTAAAAAGATGCTATTCTGTCAACTCTCTGAAAAATACACAAGCTTACTGTTTTAAGAGCTATCCAATTAAGGAAAACATCTGATAATCTTAATGAAAAAGAGCAATGGCAGGTCGAGACATGGGGTAGAAAGGATCTAGATGACAAGATTAGTTTTTCCATTATCCTTCCTTCAACTTCTTCCAAAACTGGAGAAAAAGGAGGAAACAGTAAACAGGGTCCCTACATTATCCCATTTATTCACATAACAGTTAAATTAGATCAATGCTATGATCTCCATTTTATACATACAGAAACTGGGACTAATAGAAGCTAAGGTAACTTATCCAGTGTTTGCTAGTAAATGGTAGAACTGTGGTTGAAACCCTGGTGGTTCTGCTAGTGCTTTATTTGATTAGGATATTACACCCACAGGGACACAGACCAAAGCCTAATGGTTAAAAGCGATGACTTTGAAGCCATTACTGCATAGTTTGTAACCCTGTTCAGCCACTTCCAGCTGTGTAACTTGGCAAATTTCTAAACCTTTGTTGGTATCTTATTTACTCATCTTTAAAATGGACATAAAAACTGAGCAATTCTTAAAGAGTTTTTATGAGTATTACATGGGTTATTGTTTATAAAAATTAAGAAGAATGCCAAGCACACAACAAGTTCTGTATGTTCGTTAAGTAAATTTTTATCTTTTTAGCTGGGGGACAGATATTTGCATATGCTGAAAAAATAATACTGAGAATCTTGTTCTAAACATTTCACTGGGCTGCACTGTATGTGCTAAATTCTCTTTGATTTTTTTTTCTTTTTTTTGATCAGCTGCCATACAGTGCCAAATGCAAATATATAGGAGGTCTTTTGGAATCTGACACAATTTAAAGCAGGACCATTTTTTCTGAAACCTTGGACAGTATAAATAGCAATAGTAAGTCAAGAAATGTTTTATAGCATGGTAGCATTGCTCATCCTCTTTTGGCTATTCCTTTAGTTGATGGATTGTGCATGGATAATCAAACACAATACTAAAAAAAGTGATATTCCTTGTCCAGGTGTCTTTGATGTTGAAATGTCCCCTGGGAGTGTTAAGAATAGTTTGCAAATCATGTTTAAGATTCAAATGGTGTCGCATTCATCAGATGTCCTGATAACCCTTCCTGTTCCATATTTCTCAGGGACTTCTTTATCTTTGGGGATTACTCTACCATTCTACTTTCTCCTTTATATAGAAGAGCATACCATATGATATTACCATCATTGGATTATGCACGTACTTGAGATGACAAAAGTAAAGATTGAACAAAAGCTGATGAGTGAAATTATATAAATAATATTGCCAAGCTGCATTCCTAATTTTAATTATGATCCCCAAATGATAAAGAAATCTCATATGTTTCTGAAACTAGGTAATCCCTTGTTTTCTCCTAGTTATATTCCATTAATATCCTCCCTCCATGATCTTTCAAACACTGTTAAGAAAAAATAAGAAAAAGATGAGTGACTTCAGGGAAGGTTTCACCATGATCATTATTTAACATATGACTGCTGTCATCAAGGCCCATGTCTATTTCAGAGGAGTGGTTACCTTACAATATTGAGTCTGCAAAACATCCTAGTTCATTAGTTCTGGCCAAGAGAAAGACTCGGTTCATTAGTCAGAAGAATTAACTCATCCGTCATATACAGTAACACAAAAAATGGACCTCAACTGCCATTCTTTCTTTTACAAATGATCATTTTATTCCCTCTAATGTTCCCTGTCCTATATTGATAAGAAATTATTTTTTTACACCATCTTGCAGTTGACTCATGAAGAGCTTTGTTCTTATTATAACAAAATTGACTTTTAAAAAAGGAATGACTTTTATGGAAATAGTAAAAACTCGATGCCTTGATTAATATTTTACTCTACTTTTTGTTATACACCAATACTTTGCATTGAAACTTCACCCAACTTTCTAAAAAGATATATTTTATTCCATGTGAATGCTATCTCCTTAATCCTCACTTTACTTCGCTGTAAAATGTGATATAAAATAGTTTATATTTCACAGTTAGTTGTGAAAACATGCATATAAAACCCCTCACATAATGTCTGCACAGAGTAAATGTTCAAAACATTAAATGTTGACTAAATATATTAAATAATTATAATTTTCTCTCTAAAAATACCAGTATAGACTTATTGTAGAAAAATTAATAATACAGAAAACTGCAGTGAAGGATATATACCTATGATTTCTTTAAAGATAAACATAATTAACGTTTTTTATGTTGCTATCTTGGATTTATTTTGTGGGAAGGTATGTATGGGTTTAGCTATGTATATTTATACTGATACAAATATATGTCTATGTGTGCATGCATATATCTAGCTAAAGTTATAACTATGTATATAGATACAGTTATTTAATTAAATTAAGATCATATGGTATTAACAAAAAATACAAGTTAAATACATATTTGATCAAACGTTTTATATCACAGAAATTTACCTTGTACTTAAATATTTTGAAAAATGTAATTTAGATATCTGCATATTATTCCCATGATATGGATGTATGAAAATCTATTAATTCAATGTCCTACTACAACATGTGTATTTTATTTCCATTATAAAATGTTACAAATAACTATGCATTGGAATCATTTGCATAAAAATTATTTGTAATATAACTTTTATTCATTAAGTTCTTTTTCTGAATGTTTGTGGATACCAAATTTTTTTTTAATTAATTTTTCTGGAGGGGGGTTTACTGCGGTCTTAATAATAGATTTTTTGGGGAGTGAAAATGGACTTTGAGAGATCATTTATTTCGAAACTATGATTTTACAGTTAAGGTAAGTGATCATCACTTATCTAAGAGGCTTGCTCAGAGTTACACTGATAGCAAATGCATGATTCACACATATGTCTATTCTGCTGGTTCCCAGGACATTACCTTTTCTTGCCCCACCTTTTCTTGCCCCTGAACAATAAGCTCCAAGAATAAGTCAATGCTTTTTAAACAAATCCATATGGCCCTTCTACTTTCCTGAATTTGACCATAGGTGAAATTATCTTTATTTTTAACTTTTAGTTCCGGTAGATAAACATTTTTGCTTCTTCAGTCACATGTAAAATTGCTATTTCCTATTTCAAATGGGCTTGCCTTAGAAGTCTACTTTCCAATCCCCTCAGAAGACTTGGTTCCAGGTGATTTAACTTCTTGCTATAGGCATTTCCTCCCACTAGGTGAGTGTCATTACCAGAAGTAGCGACTGTCCAATTATCTCGATCGATTATGCCATTGGAAGCAGACAGACTAAAGTTCTACTGATTATATCATTTCATAACTGTTATTTTACCTTTCTAATGAGCTTCAGGGTAATGGTCGATGGCCACATCTGACTTTTTGTTGCCCCAGTTCTAGCAGTGTGGCTTAAACATTGGAGAAAAGCAATAAATATTTGTTAAAAGAAATGGAATTAATTTTTTGAGGAGAATTTTGTTTATCACCAAATTCCAAGTCAAATTAAAACACAAATCAAATGTTTTTATTTTATAACTAAATTTTTTAGATCAGACTAAAGTAAAGTTGACAATGAAATTAAAACCAAAAATAATGTATACTGCTACTGTTTGCAATTTATTCAATTTATTTATTCAACCTTCAATTTATTCATAAAATATCCTTTTGCATGTGCAGAAAACCTAAAGTTAAACAGGGGTATATATACTGTCCATGCATTTGAAGACAAACTTTGATTTTAATGCTTATGAAGGTGACATATTTGATGATTCGAGGTTGTTCAAAAAGAAGATGCCTCAAAAAAAATCTTGAACCAACTTTCCCAAAAGTATATTTATTAATTAATATCAATACTGGTATTGGTATTTTAGTATACTGAATCCTATGTTCTTTCGTTTTTGATTTTCCCACATCCCCACCTTCTCCTTGACATTGCCTCCTCTCTAACTTTTGATATAAAGGAATTTTTTTTGTGTCAATCTTAATAATTTCACGGAGGGAAACATTGAAATAAAATTTGAATAGACTTCTCAATTTAATCTATTCTGTGAAATAGTACTTTTATATTCAATGGCAGTAAACATAGCTTTTCTTTTTCTTTTCCCTTTTGGATTATTAAATCATTTGTTTTCTGGATTGCATTTTTAGAGGCCATAGGAGTAAAGATATATCATGACACCATGAATAGCCTTTGAGGAGACAACAGTCAGTACTTTCCCCAATATATCACAAAAAGAATGGAATGTATTCAGCTACAGCTACTGTATAGCGTTAAATAAACTTTATATTAAATCTATTTATTTTTCAGTGATTTAGTTAGGCTTTTTTAAACAGAATGACTTTCCTTCCACTTTTATTTTTCTTAGGCTTTACATACATACAGAATGTTTTAAAAGAGAAATCAAAAGATACTATTTATCTCATGATTAAAGATAATAAAATTTACTCTGAGTTGAAAAAATAAATATATTTTATTTATTTAATGTGGACAAAAATGACAGGTACATTTACAGAAAAGCTGATAGAAATATCAGACATATTTATAAAACTGATATAGGAAATATAAACATTAAGGTTTAAAATAAACTGTGCTAATCCAAAATGGACTTTGGCTTAAAGCATTATAATTTTCCTCTTTTGAAATTGATCAAAGGTCATCCAAAGCAATTTAATTTGCCTGAGAATTTAAAATTCTGGATGTGGTATTTGTCAAGAAGCTCAGAGTGTCTAGAGTTTTCTCTCTATCAAATCAAAAGTGCATTACTGCTATTCTTTGTTTGAGGAGAGCATACCTTCTTGGATTTTTATTGTTTTCAAGGCTATATTGTTGATTCTGTTGTCATAAAGTACTCTGATACATGGGCACTGCAATCCATAAATTAATAAATAATAATGCTTGGCTAACCACAGGAACCAGAGCTTCTCTGCAGCATTTGTTTCCTAGTGTACATTTTCAGCACCCTCCTTTCATTATTTCAGATGCTGTTTTAATTAAGTGGCAAATACTAAGAGGCAGGTGATTATCCAGGGTGATGGCAAGGCCCCCTGTCTATCAGCATTTTATTCTAGAATTTCAAAGTGACTACCATTTGAACTTGTATAGTAAGAAAGAAAGAACTGATGTGATTGCCAAGAAGCAGATGCTGACTGCTCTCAGCATTGCAGCTGTGACATTAATAAGACAGACTAAATTCATTCCCTTTCACAGCCATAACTTGATACATAACCTTTTGTATTACATTCTATAAACAAAATAAGAAGATACCAGGCTCATGTTTAGGTATAAAATGTGACTATCAATCCAAATTCTTGATTTGAGTGGTTAGTTGCATTATTAACAAAACAGTTGTACTGAACTTCTTCAACAATAGGCAGAAGTTCTCACATACATGCACTTAATTGATGTTGGCAAAAATACACTGAAAATTACAGGGCATAATTTCGAATCAAAATATATCCTAAATAAAATATCCAATACATTGTTTAAAAATGAATGTAAAAAAGATCCCATTTAAAAAATCAAAATCAATATAATACTTAGTAATAAATTTAACTAAGGATGTAAAATTCTCTACCCTGAAAACTATAAAACATTAATGAGAGAAATCAAAGAAGGTGCAAATAAACAAAAAAGTAGCCTGTGTTCATGGGTTGGAAGAATTATTTGTTAAAATGTCTACTACCAAAAGCTATCTATAGATTCAATGCAATTTTATCAAGATTCCAATGCTATTTTTTAAAGAAGTAGAAAAAGCCATTCTTAAAATTTATATGGAACCACAAAAGACCATGAATAGCTAAAGAAATCCTGAGAAAGAAGAACAAAGCAGGAGGCATCACACTTTCTGATTTCATGTTATACATAGTCATAAAAATAGTATGACACTGGTGTAAAAACAGAAAAATAGACCAATGTAACAGAATCAAGAGCCCATAAATAATACCAAGCATATACAGGCAACTGATATTTGACAAGGTAGCCAAGAATACTCAGTGGAGAAAGGGCAGTCTCTTCAATAAATGGTACTGGGATAATTAGATAATCACATATAAAGGAATGAAACTGGACACATATCTTATACTATTCACAAGAATTAACTCAAAATTGATTAAAGACTTATGTAAGACCACGAAACTCCTAGAAGAAAACATAGGAATAAAGATTCTTGACATGGGTTTTGGTAATGATTTCTTTGGCTATGACACCTAAATCACAAGCAACAAAATAAATATAGACAAGTGGGACTACATCAACCTATAAAGCTTCTGTACAACAAAAGAAACCATTAACAAAGTGAAAAGAAAACCTACAGAATGGGAAAAAATATTTGCAAACCATGTATCTGCTAAGGGGTTAATATCCAAAATATATAAAGAACTCCTACAACTTGTATAGCAAAACAAAAACAAACAACATCATCAACAACAAATAATCTAACTAAAAAATGGACAGATGAACTGAATAGAAGATAAACAAATGGCCAACAGGCACATGAAAAGGTGCTCAACATTACTCATAATCAGGGAAATGCAAATAAAAACCACAAGTGATATTACCTTATTCCAGTTAGAAGGGCCATCATCAAAAATACAAGAGATAACAAATGCCAGCATATATGTGGAGAAAAGGAAACCTGCGCACTGCTGGTGGGATTACAAACCAGTACAGCCACTATGGAAAACAGTATGGAGGATCTGCACAAAATTTAAAATAGAACTACCATATGATTCAGCAATTCCACTCGTGGGAGTAATACCAAAGGAAATGAAAATGCTAGCTCAAAAAGATAGCAGCAAAACTGACAACAGCCAAGACATGGAACAACCTAAGTGTCCATGGATTGATGAATGAAATTAGAATTGTTATGCAATGGAATATTATTCAGCCATAAAAAATGAGAAAATCCTATCATTTCCAAAAATATGGATGAACCTTGAATGCATTGTGCTAAGTGAAATAAGTCAGACAGAGATATAAAAATACTGTATGGGGGCTTCCCTGGTGGCACAGTGGTTGAGAGTCCGCCTGCTGATGCAGGGGACACGGGTTCGTGCCCCAGTCCGGGAAGATCCCACATGCCACGGAGCAGCTAGGCCCGTAAGCCATGGCCACTGAGCCTGTGCGTCCGGAGCCTATGCTCCGCAACAGGAGAGGCCACAACAGTGAGAGGCCCGCGTACTGCAAAAAACAAAAAACAAAACAAAACAAAATACTGTATGATTTCACTTGTATGTGGAAATAAAAAAAGACAAAAGATTAAAAAACAGAAAATAAAACAAACTGAACTCATGGAAAAAGAGATCATGCTTGTGGTTGCCAGATACAGAGGAGGGTGTAAGGGGATATTGGAGGAAGGTGGTCAAAAGGAATAAATTTCCATTTACAAGATAAACAAGGACTAGAGATGTAATGTATTATATAACATGATGACTATAGTTAATATTGCTGCATTATATATAGGAAATTTAAGAGAATAAATCCTATGAGTTCTCATCAATAAATCCTATGAGTTCTCATTTGTTCTTTTTTCTTTTTTTTCTTCCTATTGTATCTATATGAGAAGATGAATTTTAGCCAAACATTTCATAATATACATAAATCAAACCATCATGCTATATGCCTTAAACATATACAATGATATATGCCAATTATTTCCTCAGTAAAACTGGAAAAATACTATACATTTTAGCAGAGGTAAGTTGTAACATTTGAGTGTTTGGGCCTCATTAAAAGAGGTTGTATTTTTAAATGATGTAAGGAGATGGTAAAAACTTCACCATTCTATTACAAAAAAACTTGAAGTGGAAGGATAGAAGGAATTTTCATCACCACCTCGTGGTAATAAAGCCTAATTGCAGGAAAACAAAACAAAACAAAAGAATGCAAAAATACAGTATTTTCTGTCTTTAGATTAGGGCAATAATACATGTTAGGCAAGAGATGTGATTAATCAAAATCAAATGTCAATCATAACACAAGAAAATATTTATCTTACATGGGTATGCCAAATGAAAACTTAGCTGTATTTCATTAGAGTAAGTGATGTGTTCAAGACTAAGTCTTTCTCAATTCTAAAATAAAGTAGGGCTTATCTTCACAATTTAGGTAAAAAACTAAGTAGTAAAGTTAACTTAGTGAATCAGAGAAGTGGCTTGCCATTGACTTAAAAGAACAGTCTCTACAATTGTTTTATGCCTAAGGAATGATTTAGTTAATACATAATTGTTCAAATTCTATGATAATTATTTCTGATCATTTTCCCACCTGCTTTTAGAATAGATGGCCACTCAGATCTTTGCTAAATTTTATTATTCTTTAATTTTAATATCATTTGGTTTAGAACTAGGAAATCTGATGAAGCATTATATCTATATAGTATTTTATTTTGTATATGATAAATATTTTATAGAAATTGTGCCCTCTTGATGGAAATGATAAAAATGATGGACTACTGTTTTCAATAATTTGTAATTATAAATCTTCACAAATAATATTGAATGTTATTTTGTAAGCTGGCAGATATATTGGAACAATAAATTCCCAAAAGTGAGATTGTTTTGTCAAGTGGGTAAACAAATGCCTTTTTAATATTTTGATATATTTTTCCAAAATATGCTGCATATGCATTATAGCATTTTATACTCACCCCAAAAATTAGTGAGAAAGGCAGCATCTCCACAATCTTGCCAACTAGTATATTGTTCAAAGTTGGTATTTATTTCAATCTATTAAATGAAGATAGCATCTCAATGTATTGATAGTTTAATTTGCATTTCTCTAATTATGAGTGAGTGTGAGCATATTTTATATGTTTTAGAATCATTTATCTTTCTTTCTCTGAGTAATGCCCATGTATGTCATTTCTTTCTCTTTTTTATTGTATTTTGAGTTTCTCATTAATTTCCTGTAATCTTGTGTATATTAAGGCATTAGCCCTTTTGTCTGTGATGAGCTGCCAATATATTTTGCCAATATATCATTAATATTTTCATTTGCTTATAGTATTTTGCTTTTTAGATTTTTAGTGTGGTAAACTTTATCATTCTTTAACTTATGACTTCCAGGTTTTGTGTTGCATTTTAAAAATGCTTATAGTGATCCAAATTTTTTGTTCTTTTCTCCCCCAAAATATGTACCCACATTTACTTCTGGTACTTTTATTATTTCCTATTTTTAATTTAAGTTTTAATCCATTTGGAATTTATCCTAATGTACAATTTGGTGAAGTAGGAAACAAACTTTATCTTTTCCATATGACTAACCAGATGTCTAAATATCATTTATTCAGGAAGTCCAATTTTACACTGTAGACTTGAGATAGAACTTTATTGCATAATAAAACACTATGTATAATTGGGTCTGTTTCTGGATTTTCTATTCTGTTCAATTTTTTTCTGTCTTTTCATGTGCCAAATTCAAATTTCAATTCTTGAAGATTTATCACATGTTTAGGGAAGGCTATTCCATTCTCTTTACTCACTTTTTTCAGAGCCTTTCTGAATATTCTTAATTATTTATTTTATAATTTATATATCAGGAGCTGTCTACTTCAAGAAAATAAAACAGTCTTTATTTCATTACAGTAACAGACTTAGCATATTGTTGTGGTTAAGGGCATAGACTATAGATTAAATCCCATTTCAATCTCATCACTTATACTGTCCAGCAAGTTATTTAACTTCTCTGTGCTTCGGTTTGCATATCTATAAATAGTGATGGCAAGGATACTATCTATCTTTCAGGCTTATTTGGAGGATTACACAAGTTAATATATGTTAATATCATAGAATTATGCATAAAACATGACTATAAATTTAGTTATTATAGGTATTATTAATTGTATTAATATTAAGAATTAATATTGGTAAACACACACATACTTGGATTTGTACTTTATCTGTTTTTTCTTAAGCTGCTCTATTGTACCTAGAACTTGATATCTCTGTGCTTTGCTTTTTATAGAGTCGAAAGAGATAATAATGCACCCAAAATAAGCAGAAATCAGGTTATGGCCCCATATTCACCATGTTTTAGAAAACAAGTCAAACTTTAGTCTCTGGAGAAGATGCTCCAAAAACATTTTTCTGAAGGTCTCATTGTTTTTTTTTTTTTTTAATATTTTCTTGACGTGGACAATTTTCAAAACCTTTATTGAATTTGTTACAATATTGCTATGTTTTGGTTTTTTGGCTGCCAGGCATGTGGGATATTAGCTCCCCGACCAGGGATCGAACCTGTATCCCCTGCATTGGAAGGTGAAGTCTTAACCACTGGACCACCAGGGAAGTCCCCTGAAGGTCTCATTGCTTGATGATGGAGTGGTGGAGGTCTTGGTTACCAGGTCTTATATGAATTGTCTTTGTGTTCTATCCAACCTATACAATAAAACATAAGATGGGAGCTCTGCCTATCACAGTCACTGAGAGTTCAAAGCTAAAACTACACTAGTGCTATTAGTACAGTAAAAACCCAGCTGCCTTCAGTTTTAGAGTCACAAATATTGTTCTGTTCAACAATACCTAAAAAGATATGATACCATCTCTGCCAGACTGTGATTGCAGGCATAGCTGCACTTGTGCTATTCCACATCAGTGTTCCAGAAAACTCTCCTCCATTTGGCTAAGATGGCCTCCATGGACCACACCTTTTCTGAGGCCCAGGTGACTGGCATATACTCATTCTGCAATGAGAAGCATGTGTCTTTGAGGTATCCATGGTCCAACATATGAAGATCAAGACCTCTATTAATTGCTCAAATAGCCTCTTTATCTTTCCTGGTTTGCTTAAATGATATCTTCACCTCTTTTGAGTTCAGAACTAAATATCTGATACATGCAACTAACTGAAACAGCTACTAGCCTATAGCCAAGTATGCCATTCAATGTACTGATTGCCAATTTTAAAATGCTGCTTAGCTGACATTTAATGCCTAAGGCTACATGTCCAGATTCTAATAGTAGAGACAAACAGCACAACCATACAAGTCTCTCTCATGACTACAAAATACTTCCAAAAGTTTACAGTTTAAAGTGTAAAATCATGTATTGTTCACTCCAAAAGAGTCTATATTTTTCACTTCCAAACAGATTTCCTTTATAACACTGTTCTGATTTTATTTCCTAAATCATCAGTAGAGTCTACCCCTACAAAGTAAGAAAGAAGGAGGAGAATGTATGTTACCTGCTGGCTGACTTATTTGAAAGAAGAAGAGGAAACACACAAAAGCTACCTTGATAGACCCATTACTACCCCTCAAAATTTAACAACTAGATATGTCACTCTAGATGTCTTGTACTATTAATATCTGGACTCTGTTTGGTTTCAAAGCTATTTTAATCTCATAAAAATATTTTTATATATTCTGGAAGATTTTGTGGAAGAATTAAATTGTCCCTTTATTAAATGTTTCGTTGTCATTGTAAAATTATTTGGAATTAGTAATTTTGTACATTTGTATAAAATGCATAAAGGGGGTAATATTGTACCCAAAAAATTAAAGTATTTCTTCCATTTGGGCACAGTGTTCTTTTTGTTAATGTATTTAGCTTCTCTTGCCTTAGCGATGTTTTTTCTCTTAATGTATTGTTTACTGGGAGAGAAGTTAAAACCTTCACATATGATTATGATTTACTGAATTTTCATTATAAATATCAAATTCTTGATTTCTGCATTTTGAGGTTATGCTGTTGGGTATCTATAAATTTAAGGATTTTATACTTTCTTTCTAAGTTTAAGTGTTTATCTTTATATTGTGGCTATTGTTACCTCTGGGAAAGTGTTTTTGCATTAATATCTATCTTGTCACAAATAGTAATATATACACAACTTTCATTTTGCTAGTATTACCCAGTTGTCTCTCTTTATATCCCTTTAATAACAAAGTTTCAGTGTTCTTAGATGTTAGATGTCTCTTGCAAAGAACAAAAGGCTAGATTTTTAAAACCCAATTTCAAGATTTTTGGGTTTTTTTATCAGCTATTTTATAACATTTAAGGTAATTGTCATTACTCACAAATTTAAATTTGTTGCTTATTTGTTATTTTGTCTCTTTGTTTCATGTTTTCTGTTTCACTTTAAAGTTTCTACTGTATTTTGAATTAACTATTTTTTTCTTATTTCATAGTTTTCTACCAGCTTGCATAGGATATATTCTACTTCTTTTCTTATAGCGAGTACTTAAAATTTTAGCATATATATTTATACTAATAAATCCAAAATAAATCAGTACTTACTCTGAACAAGTGATTCTTGGGGGAATAAAAAGCTGATTAAAGATATGGTACAGAAAAGGTAAAAGTTAATCCTAAAATCTCTTGTCATACCAGAAAGTACAAAAACACTTAAAGAGTACTAAATTATATCAGAAGAACTCAGGAATCAAAGTGAGGTGACCCTACACTTTGAGCAAAGATAAGACAATTTTATCATCAATAAGAATAACAATTCAATACATCTAAAAGATTCAAATTTGTGTTAATGCATGAGTTTCTAGTGATACTAAAAGAAAAAAAAATCACCATAGGAGAATACTAATTTTTTAACTCTTTATTTTGAAAACTGATATTTTTTCTGCCTTTCCTATAAAAGAGTACCTTAGAGTAACCAAATAGTTGATGATACCAAATCATTTCTCTTTATAAAGTAATTTTGTATATAACAAAAATGAATTTCAGAATTCATTTTTGCAACAATTCCTAGTTAAAAAATGGATCTAAACAATAATATTCATTGTTTGCTAAGATCACAAAAATGAGACCACCTTTTGAAATTAGAACAGCCTTTTGAAATTATTGGTCCTAAGGTCTGACTACCAAAGTATGGAATTTACAGAGAAAACCTATTAGATATGTTAAATGGCACCATGGGAATATAATTAGCAAAACCCAACCCTTGGAAATTCTGTGAAACATATGGCTTCATTTATTCAACAAGTAAATTCTAACACAAAGAGAGAGAGAGAACCTATAGTTTAAAACCAATAACTTACAAGAAGTGTAATAGATATATAAACCAGTTGCAATGCATGAGCCTTGTTTGAATATTTATTTGAGCAGATAAAATGTTAAGAAGTATCACTTAATCAAGGGAATTTGGACACGTTGAGTGTTTACTGATACGCAATTTATTCTATTTTACTGATACTGATTTATTCTATTTTAAAATAATATACTGATGGTTTATTTTAAAGAATTCCTATATCTTAAAATATTTTTGGATTAAATGACATAGATGCTAGGATTCAATTCAAATTAATTAAATAGGGGACTTCTTTTTAGACAGAAAATAAGTCAAACAAGATCAGCCATGCTTTCTTTGATCCTTGCTGAAACAATGATAAGTACATAACAGTTTGTTGTGATAATTTTTTCTGTTTTAGGATAGCAAGAGGTTGTTCATCATAAAAAGCTTTTATATTTTTTAAGATTAATCCTTAGGTTAAACCTTTTTTTTTTCTGTTGCTCATATATTGGAAATTTCTTTAGTCAGAGTTTGTTGATAGTAAATTCCTTTGGCTTTTGTTCATCGAAAATTTTTTTCACCCTCAACCTGAAGATAATTTTCCTCTCTTTGGTAATAATAAATGGAAAGGAGAAATGAGAAATATTATCTGTCTATTTCTTTACCATCTTCAATTTGCCCTGAATAAAGTTCATCAGAGGGTTAACTACTCCCACCCTCCTGGGTTGCATCATCTGGTTGCCACTCAGGAAGCAAGATTTGCCACTCTAAATTGTGGTACTTTGTTCAAGTCAGAGCAGATTATTGTGTACTGCTTATCTACTCCACTAGAATGTAAGTTCTATGAGAAGGAAAGTTTTTTTTTGCCTTTTTCTAAAACATCTCCTTATCAATTATAACAGAGCTTGAGATATTATGAACAACAAAGACAAAACACTGGAGAATAAATGAATGAATGAACTTTGTTATATGGGAAAATTTCACCTAAAGCCATTTATATAAACCTCTCATACTAGCAGTATCAAAATTTTCTTTTTATTATTTCCTTATAAATGAATAAATGCAGAAGGATGCACTAAAGGCTATTTCTAATTAAATATTGTCATTGTGAGGTAAATGGTGCAGTTAATGTTACTATTCAAGAGTCCTAGTACTTGGGTTATTTTCTTTTAAAGAAATAATACACTGTACTATTATTTTTAAAACTTTAAATTAGGAGTAATATGATCTATGCCAGACATTCTGCATGAAATGCCATTGCAAATTCATGCTTGATTTAGTGAGTGAAGAATGCCATTTTCTCCAGCATCACTATTATTCGTGGACCATGGAGAAATAACAAAAATAGCTTTGGGGAGGAACACAAAGGAATTTTATCTTTATCATAAGTTTGATAGGGATATTTAAGTCCCAGACATGTGGTAATGTTTAGGGGGAAAAAAACTCATTTTTTATGATTTCCATAAGCAGAAATGCTTGGAATATTTTTAGGTAAAATGAATTTCTGCCAGTCTATCAGAGTTTTAAACTCTGGTAACTGAGATTGGTTTCCTTTACATTACTTGAAATACATTTCCTGAAAATTATTAGTATTTGATAATCCCTTTCTATGCCATTGAAAAAGGGAGCAGGGCAAAAATGCTTCAGTCAAGAAAACTGAAACAGAGAAACCCAGGACAAGACTCTTGTGAAGCAATACTTCATTGTTTTTAAGAATAGAAATTAGAAGCTTCTTGAGACCATATCTATATACTTATCTACTATAGTCTGTTTTGATAATTTTGAAAATAATCACTGAATAAGTGATGGATGTACCAGCAATTGTAAACTACCTAAAAATCCCATCAAGCACACTGCAGTCAATTAAACTGTTGTGCATAAACACAGCAAGAAAGACTTTCCAATGCTTCATTCTCAGACTATTCATGAGCGTAATAGACCATGCTATTTCAGTGGAAAATGCAGTCAGCTCTTTATTATCCTCACTAATGGTGCAGATAATCCAAAGTGTTAGATAATCCCCAAACCATTTATTGTGGCATAGAAATAGACCTTTTAAAGTTAAAAAAATCCTTTTTAAAATTGGGGTTGATTTATCCACTGAGAGTTAGACACATCTGAGACCTTTCTGCCCTTGCAGCTAGCTGACAGGAATGAAGGTTCTCCCAACTCTCTATTAATACTCCAACTTTTAGTCCATATTTTTGTGCAGTGAGGCATTATTTTGCAACACTCTCAAAGCTAGCTTGCTTGATTCCTCCCTCCCTTCCTTCCTTCCTTCCTTCCTTTTCTTCTTTTAATATCTTTCTTTCTAACAAGTTGCCAAATAAGAGGCAGATATGTGCTTTTATCGAAAGTAATGCATTCAAACTTCTTATAAGACATGTCATCCTGCACTTGTACTAAATAACACAAAGTTTTGAATTGTCGTATGAGAAAAAATGTTACATTCGTTCTTTCATTACCATTCTTCCACAATACTCTTCTCTATGTGTTAACATAACATTTCCCTGTATCTAATTGGCACTCAATAAATCTGCAGTACATTATTTAGAAATCTAACAGCAGAATATGTATTCATTATAAGAATCCCTCCTTTATAGAAGCATGAAGATTGAGAGGAGCACTACAAATTCTTTCATATTAACTGAGTGGACTTCCCTGGCGTTCCAGTGGTTGAGACTTCACCTTCTAGTGCAGGGGGTGAGGGTTCAATCCCTGGTCGGGGAATAAGATCCCACATGCCTCAGAGACAAAAAACAAAACATAAAACAGAAGCAATATTGTAACAAATTCAATAAAGACTTTAAAAAGTGAAAAAAGAAAAAGAAAAAAGAAAAGTTAACTGAGAAAAAAAGGGCCCAAGGGAAAGTAACTAGCTGAAGGGCAAGAAGGGAGCAGAAGCAGCAGCTGAAAGAGGTTCCCCCCCGCCTTTTTTTAAAATATGCTGTCTTATTCTTAACAGATGAATCCTAGAATTCTCTGCATGATATTATTCTGTTAGATAATATCATAGACTGTCTACTTGAGTTTGAACTTAATTCTAGGGTCCTACTCCTGTGTGTTCTCCCATCCCAAGAATAGTAAATTCGGGCTAAAAATTTACTTGGCATTTTTAAACACTAGTTTGTTTCCTGAACAGAAAGTCATGGACTATAGGAAAAGACAGCTTAAGAAGTGCTCTTGTTTCCTGAGGTATATCAACTGGGAATTTCAAATTAATTACTGGAAATCATATTTAAAACTTTAATTGTTGAGTAGAGAACATTTATTTCCCATTTTGC
This sequence comes from Stenella coeruleoalba, assembly GCF_951394435.1. Lineage (NCBI taxonomy): Eukaryota > Metazoa > Chordata > Mammalia > Artiodactyla > Delphinidae > Stenella > Stenella coeruleoalba. Next base: position 85,603,197 of record NC_137148.1, read on the forward strand.
TTCCTTGTGACCACAGAGAAATATGTATTAAAAATTACATTTTCCATTAAATTATATCTAAAGTGTTATGTGCAACTGAGTGCTTCCTTATTCTATAGTCAGAGAGAACAATTAGAATTGTCTACAATTGTCAACAATTGTCTATAATTGTCTACAATTACTCAGTTTAATATTTATTGCAAGCCAATGCTTTAAAAAGGGAGTTCCATCTAGGGCACTATTAAAATGAGGCTTAGTGTAACTAAAATAACCACATGCTCAAGAAATGTTAAATTGATCTTTAGAAAATTCATTAACATCAACTAACAATGGTGTTTAAATCATGAAAGATGTGCCCAAGAAATAAAGTTTTATACAAAGAATTTTACTAATGCTTAATTTTATAACAAATTCAAATCCAAATAAAATCATAAACACGATTTTTAAATTGTAAAGAAATCATATTTTAAACCTCATCACACTAGCAAATATCTTTTTCTGTCCTTCTTTTATAAAAGAAGTTCTCTTGCACTCTAAGTACAGTAGGAAAAGGGAACATAGTCCTTCAAAATACTTCCTACTGCCATCTCATAGTCAAACATGTGGCATCATTCATTTCTGGATAATATTAGATTGAACAATATGAAATCATCAATATTTGACCATTTCTGACCTAAAGAAGCTTGAAAGCTTAGTTTAGGTGAAAATGTGGTAAAGGTCCTTTTTTGCATTATAAGATTAGAAAGTAAGACTATTACTTGCTAAAAGTGAAAGTCATTAATAATAATGGATAACATTTATTGAGAGTTTACCACATACCAGGAATTTTTTACATTATCTTTCTTCATTCTCACCATTGTCCTAGTGGGTAAACATTATTGTTGTCCCTATTTTACTGATCAAAATAATTGATTATTAGAGACCTTAAGTAACGTGACTTAGATTACAAAGCTATAAGTGAGAGGTAGTGTAAGGTCTTTTACCTCATGCATTTTTTTCTATAATGATATAGAAACATTTTCTGTATTTCTCCTTTAAATGAAAAGCCATGTTTCATAATGATGTTAACCTATACTTTATTTCACAAAAGAAATGGAGAAAAAGACATTCTCTCTAGGACATGGAAGTCCCCAGCTTGTTCTCTCTCCCATGGAAGAGCCAGAATTCAATATTTGCATGGAAAGCCATTTTCAGTGTTATGTGAGCACTGTTTTCCTTTTATTTAAGGTGCCAAAAGGAACTGGTTGGAATTAGCAGGTATCAAAGACTAGGGTATTATAAGACAGAAGAAAGAACCGAGAAAAGGGAACTTCATCATTCTGTAGGGAGATTTAGGGCATCTCTAGAAGGGATGGATGGCTGAAACCATCAGTAATCAGGGGAGGACGACTGTTTAAGGGAGAGGGACCCAAGAAGAGTGGGAGAATGAAATTGGAAGTGTGGGTATTCATAGGGGGCATTTTCCACATGTCTAGAAAGCATTCAGGTCACTCTCTAAAGGCAAAGGTATTAAGGAAGTGCCTTTGTGTGGTAGAATAGAGCTCTGGGATACACAAGCCAGTTAGATTTTTAAAGTAAAATAGTGCTTTAAATTATGTCTGGACCCTTTGTCATTCCCATTCAGCAATGACAGTGGCTGAAGTAGTATTCTAAACATTGATGGTATTAACCCTACTTGATTATTATTTAATATATATCTGGTTGCATCTGTATTTCATGCTACTTGGAGGCAAAGAGGATCTACTACTGATAATATTTAGTTGGAGGATATGTAAAGATAATACATCCTGAAAAGATAGCTAGAGAAAAAAGAAATTGAGTAGAAGGAGGGTTAACATGAAGCTAATTGCTCCCTGTGATTCTATTTACTCTTACTGTTTCTTGTATTGCTAGTTCTCTAATCAGACAAATTTTCAGGTAGTGTTGTGTTAATTTAAATTTGCTTTTTCTACCTGCTCACCACCCGCTCTCTGAACCACACTTTAGAATTTGGCTACCATACCTAACATAACCCCTAAAAACATTTTTGCAAGGTAAAAATAATTTTGTTGTTACTAACTCCAATGGTCCCTTCAATTGTTATCTTTCTTGAATTCTCGATAGCATTGACAACTCCCCTTACTGGAGTATTCTCTTAAGTGTATCTGATTTTCCTGGTTCAGTTCACAATTCTGTAGCAGCTCTTTCTTTCTGTCCTTCTTGGCTTTTTTTTCTCACACCTTTCTTTTCTCTTTTGATTTAGACTCTCCTTGGCAAATTTCATCTAAGCCCTTGATCAGTACATTTTGCCTATACATTTCCAGCTAAACTTTTAAACATCTTCATTTGGATGCCCCATGACCACCTGAAACTTAATTGATCTGAAAGAAAACTCATTACCTTCTCAAAAAAATTCTGCTCCTCCTAATGTGTTTCATAGGCAGAATGATGGCAATCCCATCCACCTAAAAAACAAAAAACACACAAAATGCTGGCAGTCATGTTTGATTTACATCTCTCCTATCCCTTCAGTAACAAAGTCCTGTAAATTTCTTTTGCTAAATGGTTCTCCAATTTTCAACAACTCTGTTTAGATGACTGACATCCTTCACTTGAATCACTTCAACAGTTTTCCTCTAATAAACACTTTCCCCCTCCAATTCAATCTCCATACTGTGTACAGAGTGATGCTTCCAAAAACATCCATTTGATTGAATTGCTGTTTATTTAAAAAGCAGTTCACTGGCTCACCATCACTCATCTGCTAACATCCCAATATGGTATGATCTGCCTCCTATTTACCTTTCCACTCTTATCACTATCATCCCATTTTCCATATTTAACATTTATCAGTTACTTAAAAATGCCACTGTTTTATCCAGGTTTATGGTACATACTTTTTCCTCTCTCTAGAATACTTGTCCTCTTTCTCTGAACACATCCACTGAGTGTTTGAAATACCGGTCTCCTCTTAGGTGTCATTTATTCTAGGATAACATCCAAAACCCAATCTAGTTTAGACAAAGTCTAGCCTAGATTAGAGGCTCCTTCAATGTTATCCGATATTATCTACTTCCTTTAAACCCATCACACAATATTTTAGCTGTCTCTTATCTTTTTTTTCCTGTCTTAGATCCTAATGAAACATCTGTAGGGAATGGAGCTTTTATTATTTATCATTGTTTTACTTGATCTTAGAAAAGTGCCGAAACATGGTGAGTGTCAATAAATATGTGCCAAATGAGTAACTGACTGATATTAATATTCTCTAAAGATTTAGATAAGCAACATCAGGTAATTTACTTCCTGAAAAATACTTCCTGAAAAAAGGAAGAATTTGGTCTGTGTTAAAGATGATTGAATTCCTTAGTTTTCCTTTTAAGTGAGTGAAAGAAAATTCCATGCTGCTGAGGGGAAGGATTATGCCTCGCTGTCTCTATGGTTTCCATAATATCAGCCCATCAGTGAGTATAGATTGAGTCAAATAAACAATTGTAAAATAAATAAATCTGTGCATGAATCATAAAAATTATATAAATAAATCAAGGAAATATGTAATTTTCCCTGGATGTCTAAAAATTACCCCATTAAGGCTAGCATATTATAAAATTGACAATTTGCTTCACTGAATGTTTTCCAGGGAACTGAATGAAGGAAACACCAATTATTACTAGATAAACTTAAGGATAAAGCTTCAAAATGTAAAGCTGCAAAAAAGACTATAAGATTTATGGCTAAGATAATATTTCATATTGGAATCTTTGAACTCCAATTAAGTCTGTAAAAACACATACAGAAAAAAAGGGTAGTCTATACAAAATGATTTTTCTGCTGAATGTGTAGGTAGAAATACAGACGAGTTTTTAAAAAAGGACAGCAATGAATTTTTAGTTAGATTAGCAGAGTTAAAAGCACTTAAAGACTTATGTATATATTCGTCACACACACAGCCTCCAAATCTACATGTAACTGGTAGTAAAGTTATAATTCACACCAGCAAGAGACAAGAAATTCAAGTGCAAAGATAAACCATAATTCACACCATTGAGTTCTCGAGTTCTCACTTCCTTTCTCTGGCTCCATCTAAAATTACTCCCGAGGATCTTAAGTCAAAGCTCTATCTGGAAGCAAGTAAGCCTGAGGAAACCTAAGATCCTCTATCACCACTCAGGCAAAGGAGTCCACAAGACCACAGAAGTGTATACTAATCCTTCACAGTAACATAATGTGCAGTGCAGCGTACTCAGGTGGAAAAAATCTATTTAAAATTGCATTATGCAACTACAAAGTATAATCTGCTCAAAATTGAAGCTAGTTTTGTCATGCCTTGCTCGCTGTAGATGTTCTTTTCTTTAGCAATAATATTTAGAAATACATTTGTGGTTATTAAAACTAAGTAAAAATACACGTACAACCATCACAGTAAAATCACTGGAAAATTATTAAACGTGTTAGAAAACAAAATTCAACTGAGTAAATTATAAAGATCTTATTGGCTTTATTCAACAATTCATGAATCCGGTAGTATTCCATCTAGCAGATAGAAAAGATCTCCAAAGAGCTGTACAAAATGAAAGACTTTGAAGGGCAGAAGGAAGTGGGAACAAGGAAGTTATACTAGAAAAAGTGGATTGTCTGTGGCAAGGTCACTTCCTTTAGGGGATGGCATGTGGTCTATTGGGCAGACTACCTTACTAGGGCTACCTTACTAATTCCTGATTGACTAGTTTAAGATTCCATTTCTGGAAGAGACCAAAACTGTAATTAAGTCTTGGTTTGGTGACATGGGGCTTACCATAAGTGACTTCGTTTGGGGCCTGTTGTCTTGTTTTTAACAAACTATTCTTTAGGGTAGAAATCACTATGGATTTATTTCATAAAAAAGTCATTATTCTGGTAAGACAAAGGTTTAAAAAAATTATAGCTGCCTTTCCCCTCCACACTTAATCATATTAGTAATCTAAGTAAAACTTTCTAAATGTTTTCTAAAGTTATTGATTCTCCTTGTAAAAAATCTATCTGAACTGTATCATAGAGTCATTAGCAGGTAATGTTATGCCTCACAAATTATGTACTGGCAGAATTTACTGGTGAGGTAAGAGAATCAGAACCCATTGACTATTTGCTTGACTAATTGTTGCTACTGTGTGCATTATAGTGCATGTAGTTTCTGGAAAACAGTTTTTAATGAGGTCATTAGTCTTTTTCTTATATTATTCCCCTAATTCCCTTCTACAGTCTTTAAAACCCTAATCAGCAGAATCATTTACAAAACCACTTTATAAAGTTAAACAGTTAACTGCAATGTGGTATCAATGGACTTAAGCATTATACCTTTAATATATGTATATTGTACCACTCAGAGAGTCAACTCCATATATTTGTTCAGTAAATAATAATAATGGTCTTAATAAGGTATTATGCATATTTGATGAGTTGTTAATGTAAAGCATATTTCCTAATATAGAAAATATACCAAAAGCCATCTTTCAGTACTAGTAATTATCTTCCTTAAAATCTGTTCAGAGCAGGAGCTTCCTAGTGAATGCTAATGAACTATACATCAATGAATTATTTCAGGAGAATTCCACACATCCAAAAGAGTTAATATGGGGCTTCCCTGGTGGTGCAGTGGTTAAGAGTCCGCCTGCCGATGCAGGGGACACGGGTTCGTGCCCCAGTCCAGGAAGATCCCACTTGCCGCGGAGCAGCTAGGCCTGTGAGCCATGACCACTGAGCCTGCGCGTCCAGAGCCTGTGCTCCGCACGGGAGAGGCCACAACAGTGAGAGGCCCCGCGTACCGCAAAATAAATAAACAGAAGAGTTAATATGGAATATGAAATAGACATGCAAATTAACTGTGGCAAGGCATTAAAAGTATATAAATGCTGGCCCAAATTGTTAAGTATCCGCAATGAAAGAGGATAACTGCAATTCAGTTTGTTACCCAAGGGTAACAAAAATATAGATCAAAATAGGATGATTCTAGCTAAAATTTTCAGAGCAATCATTGTTTCTATAGAATGACACTACACAAATAGTATTTCTAGGACCTGATGCTATCATTAACAAAATGATATAAGTCTTGAGCTAATGTAAAACTCACATAAGCACTTTATATTTTAAATAACACAAAATGCTTATAATCTTATGTATTACACTTTCATTTCAATAATATTGAAACTTCAATTTGCTTTAAAATATTCCAGTGGGAAAATTTCTATGAATATTTAAGTGTTCATTAGATATGTTGACTCTAAATTCCTCCTCTACACACTGAAATTCTAAATGATTCAAGCTGAATATCCATAAACCCGAGTACCTTGAGTGTGTGTATATGTGGATCTCAATATAATATAATGCAAAGTAATACATTTGCATTCTGCTACAATTTCTCCAATAATTAATAAATAATGACTGAATCCTAAATCTGTGTCTAGAGTCCAGATCATTTTTCTTAACTTTGGTATTGAGTGCTCTCTATCTAGATGCCTCACCCATCTTTAACTTAATATATAAATGGCCACTTAAGTGGACTCCTTTCTCTCTTCCATGCTTCTTCTTTTCCCATACACAATTTTTCATTTGTACATGTGTTTGTACAATAAAACCTACATTCCCTATCTTAGTCAAGACCATATTAGATTTGTCCTTGAACACTGTCTATTGTTATTTCCCATAACTCAGCTACAAACTATTTTATGCCTCAGTTTCTTCACAAGTGTTCTTCCTCATTGCATGGAATGCCAGCCTCTTTCCTGCTTGTCCCCTGATAAATAATTATGCATTATCAAGTTAAATTAAGGTCACCTTTTAGACAGCATATTGCCTGATACACCACTCTCATATACAGAACAATTTCTCATATACTATTGAAATAAATATTTACATATCTCACTGTCATATTAGCCTGTCAGCTATCAGGATTTAATATTTTCAAAAATATTCTCTGATTATATATACCTTGTTAGTAATACAATACGTGTCTACCTATCTATATCCTATCATTATTTCTTTTAGGAAAGGGAGAAAACAAAAATACTGACAGAAATAGGACATAATATTTTTGAAAACATATGTTTAAATTCCATTTTTATGGCTCAATAATATCCCATTGTATGGCTATACCACATTTTTTTCATCCACTCATCAGATAATGGACATTTAGGTTGTTTCCACTCTTTGCTCTTATGAATAATGCTGCTGTGAATATTCATGTGCAAATTTTTGTGTAAAATGTTTTCAATTCTCTTGGGTACATACCCAAGAGTGGGTGGTATGATAACTGTATGTTTATCTTTTTGAAGAACTGCCAAACTATTTTCCACAGTAGTTGAACTATTTTATCTTCACACCAGCAAAGTATGAGGCACCCAGTTATCTTCCTGAACATTTGGTATTTTTCATTGTTTTCATTATAGCCATCCTAATGGGTGTGAAACATGGATAAACTTTGAAAAAAATTATGCTAAGTGAAAGAAACCTGACACAAAGGTCATGTTTTGTATGATCCTATTTATATAAAATGTCCAGAATAGATAAGACCATAGAGACAGAAAGTAGAGTAGTTCCCAGGGACTGGAGGGCATGACTGATAACATTTATGGTGTTTCTTTCTGGGTAATAAAAATATTCTGGAATAGCATAGTGGTGATGATTGCACAACCTTGTGAATGTAGTTAATTATAGCATTTAAAATGGTGCATTTAAGTTATGTGAAATTCTATATTACATGAATTATATCTCAATAAAACTTAGAAAGAATCATGCATACAAGGTGGAAAAAAAATAAAAGCAAGATTTCCTTCTCATTCTCAGTGTTTTCTGTAAGGAAAGAAGATAGAGATAAGAAAGGAATATAGCAAGTTTTGTGTCATGGTCACAATATTTCTGAGCTTCAAAAGCTTATAATGGAGGAGTTATTTGCTCCACCTTCTGATTGAAATCCTGGGGAAAGATTAGAAGAAGGGTAGAGTCCTCATCAAGGGAGCAGACCCAGAGTAAATGCAACCTTGACAGCAAGATCATGAAGAGATAGGGCTCTGAACTAACCTTCATTTCTACGTAGTGTGACACCAAATTAAGAGAAGTCCTCCATGGCTTCTGATACAGCAAGAATCATGGTGACTCCACAGAAGGGACTTCAGGGACACAGACTTTCTCAGCGGCTGGATAGAGAACATGATCAAGACGCAGAAGTGTCCATAGTGTCAGTAAGATGTAAAAAAGAGCCAACTGGTCAGAGTTGCGTAGACCTTGACCAAGCCTGAAGAGAGACCAGACTTCATGATGTACATCTCAATCTCAGTGCCAATTTATCCCCTAATATTCAAACTAATTACTTAAACAGAATAAAAACTTATAATATGAATGCCATCAGAATAAAGAATGACCTTTTGATCGAGGGGCCTTGTTGTGACTACAGCAGCCAGAAGCAGGACACTCATGGATATGAAAACCAAGGCATTTGGGGAAAAAAAAAGTATTTTTTATTTAAATATTCACATTCTGAGTACAGATTGACATTAATAAATTAAACTAAATCTTGTTGTTCTCTGTCTTCCATCCTCATCACTAGGCAATAAATTCGGGGATTGAGAAAGGAGATTGGTAAGCCTCCCTTTACCCACTTAGCTATCAACTAGGGGAAGAGCAGGGAATGGGATGAGGTCTGAAAGTCCAAGAATATTTCCAAAAAAGAGTGAATTACTTTAAGTGTTCAGCTTATGATTCTGAACAAAACCTATTCTGCTCTGTCTAGGTTGGAGCTAACTGTATGTACGTCTTTCTAACTCCTTGTTCAGTGAGCTCATATTGGTAGCTTGAAATTGGCCACTATCCCTATGAACACAGATACTATTTTGGATAAGAGAAAGATTTTGTACAGAATATCTCAAAAACTGATCACATAACCAAAACACATTAAGTAATCTAAAGAGGTAAGAGATTAACCCAAGAATATCTTACTGAAAATTTTGTTTTGTTTTCTCCTTGCTTCTTCAACTCATGAAGAAAATTGGAGCAATTTTATCAGATAAGCTATATTTTCACTGTCTATCTAAATACATTCTGGATGATTTATTTTCAGCTATACATCAAAGAAATAATTGTCACATTCAAGGAGTTTAAAGCAAACAACCACTGCTAGGGAAAAAAATTTCTGAACCAAGAGGATGGTATAAAAATACTGGAGGGAGAAATATTAATGCAAGCATAAACAAATGGTGGTCTCAAAACTAGCATATCTGTGTAAAAAAGGGGCTTTTTTTTCATTTGATTACAAACACCCAATAAATATGTGTTCTATATAGAATGAATCTATTGATACTTGTTTTGTAAAGTAAAAATAATTGCATTTTATTTCTTTTATTTTCTGATATACAAAACTCACCCCCACTGTCAAATTTTCAGGTGTATTTCCTTGTAAACACATTATGAATAAGATAAATTGTAATTATTTAGTATAATTTTATATCAAAATTTATATCTAGACATAAAGACTTTTCTATTAATTTTTCCTCTCATTATTGTCAAATTATTTTATATTAATATCAATATAATCCAGATGAACAGTCATGGCCGAAGAATGGATAAAAATGTGAAATAATATTCCACTGGATACTTGCAATATTATTCATCCATGAGAAGGAAGGAAATCCTACCACTTGAGACAACATGCATGTACCTAGAGGATATTATGCTAAGTGAAATAAATCAGACAAAGACAAATACCATATGATTTCACTTATGTGGAATCTAAAAAACAAAACATATGAACAAACACAAAAAGAAACAGGGTCATAGACAAAAAAAACAAACAGGTTGTTGCCAGAGGGAAGGGAGGTTGTGGGATGAGTGAAATAGGTGAGGAAAATTAAGAGGTACAAACTTCCAGTTATAAAATAAATGAGTCATGTGGATGAAATGTACAGGGGAATACAGTCAATAATAATGCAATATCTTTGCAATGGGGTTTTGTCAAAGATCAGCTGACTATGTTTATGAGGGTCTATTTCTGAGCTCTCTATGCTGTTCTACACATCTATTTGTCTATTCTTTCACCAATACCACACTGTATTGATTGTTTTCGCTTTATAGTAAGTCTTGAAGTAAGGTAGTGTCAGTCATCCAACTTCGTTCTTCTCCTCCAATACTGAGTTGGCTATACTGAGTCTTTGACTCTCATAAACTTTAGGATCAGTTTGTAAACAGATATTCACAAAGTAACTTGCTGGAATTTTGAAATTCCATTGAATTGAAATTGCATTGAATCTACTGATCAAGTTGAGAAGAATTAATATCTTGACAATATTGAGTCCTCTTATCCATGAATATGAAATATCTCTCCATCTATTCAGTTCTTTGATTTAATTTATCAGAGCTTTGTAGTTTTCTTCCTATAGATCCTAAACAAATTTTGTTAGATTTACACTGAAATATTTATTTTTGAATGTGGTAATGTAAATAGTATTGTGTTTTTAATTTCAAATTCTAGTTGTTCATTGCTGATATATAGGAAGATAATTGACTTTTGCCTATTAATCTTATATCTTGCAATCCTGCTACAAAACTTATTAGTTCCAGGAGGTTTTGTGGTTGATTCTTTTGGACTTTCTACATAGATGATTATGTCACCTATGAAAAATGACAGCTTTATGTCTTCCTTCCCAATCTATATACCTTTTAGTTTCCTTTCCTCTCTTGTTGTATTAGCTGAAACTTCCAGTACAATATTGAAAAGCAGTGGTAAGAGTAGTGACATGCAAGCATGTCTTGTACCTGATCCTAATAGGAAAGCTGCAAGTTTCTCACCATTAAGAATAATTTTGGCTGTAGGTTTTCTGTAGGAAATTTTCTTCTATTTATAGTTTACTGAGAGTTTTCATCATGAACGGGTGTTGAATTTTGTCAAACACTTTTTCTGCACCTATTGATATAAAAATGTGATTTTTTTTTAGTCTGTTGATGTGATGGATTACAGTAATTGATTTTTGAATGTTGAATAAGCCTCGCATATCTGGGATAAATCCCACTTGGTGTATAATTCTTTTTATACACAGTTGGATTCTATTTGATAAGAGTTGTTGAGAATCTTTGCACCTATATTTCAATGTAACTTTTGTGAATGTTCAGCAACATATTTTTTCTCTGTTTATAGGATAATAAGATAGTTACAAAGTATAAACATAAATATGCATAGAAAATGAGGTTTTTGTCTACTTCTAGAATTTTTACATTAAATATTCTACTGGTGCCTTGTTTAACACACATTAGGTTTGTGATATTTCATGTAAGATTTTAAAAAAATAATTTATTTGATATATTACCAATAATATCTATTATTTTCCATTATATTATATGACATTAAAATATTTATTATTATGTATAATATGTAAAACACGATAATTATTATGGTAGAAAATTTATTAACTGCTTAATATGTGTTAACTGCCATTCTGTGAGATTTTTGTCAGATTAACTAAAAAAACTTTAATCCTCTCAAGTTTATAGTGAGGAGGGAGCTATGATACTTACTTGTTATAGATTAAAAAAAGAACTTAGGTCAAAGGGACTAATAATTGAGCAAGGATACACTATTACTAGTGCCAAAGCAGGAGTTTAAACTATAAAACTACTATGACATGACTTTAAAATTAAAGAGAGCTTTCTATTATCCTCAAAGAGCCCTTTTTGCTCCTTTTCTTCTCAAATTCTATTTTATAATTATGTAAACTGACATTGTTATTTTGGCTCATTTTATGTTTGCATTTAAATGACTTCTATGCCCATATTTTCATTTCAAGCTTCTTTCTTCTTATGAGGGTCAGGGGGAGTCTCATGGTTGCAGTGCTTTTCAGTGACTAAATTTGGACATTTGGATAGGAAGTTATAACATATTTACATATCTATTTTAATAACCAGTATCCTATCTCAGCTTAATAATTATATTTTATTTGGCTTACATTTCCTTTCTTAAATTTACATATAAGCTCATATACAAGACATGATTTCCCATAAAGTACATTAAAAAAATAAATGTATTATGATGATGATGATGATGTAGCTAGAGATAGGCATGGTTGTTTGTGGAATTTTGGGGGAAAGTGCCCAAATTCACCATATTTTGGTTTCTTCATTCATAGGATATGAAAAGTCATGATCTGCTCATAATTATAAATCACTATACTACCACCCCATGAAATGTATTATCACCACAGGTTACTGTTTTGGGTGTTTCCCTTTCATAACAAAATTTTTCATATATGCACATGACTAGAAGCTACAGAAGAGCTAATGTAACTACACTCAGGAGAGGTAACTTTTTTCTAATCAAATAAATTTTGTTCACATGTATGTTCAAGATCATGAGGCTTAATGGAACAAATGGTATTAAATATATGGTAGTGACTTACATGGATTTTCTACACATCCAGTTCCTTTCAGATTCATCTTTTATTTTAATTATTACCTTTGGAGTTGGTCGTATCATTTTAAAACTTGAATTATTAGCAATATTAAATGCCTGGAAAAAGGGGAATAAGAGAAAATGCATCTTATATATTATCCTATTGCTGCAGTGATATTCCTTCTATTCTTTATAATATAAATATTATATTCTATTGAGAACTAAGAAAATGTATCAAAACAAAATAAACTCCTTGGGCAAAACTTTTATGTCGAAACATATTTCTACCCTAGATAATACATTTCTAAAACAGATCATACTACCTTAATTTGTTATATGACAAAGATATTTTCTTATTATTGTACATCTAACAATAAGAAAATAATAAAAATATACAGTATTCTTTGAAGTCATACCAAGATGATTTTTATTTTCCCTTTAAAATTGTTTAAATTAAAAATAATATTTCATAAAAAGTGAAAAAGAAAATAAGTAATGAATTAATAATGTAATCTCAGAAAAATAAACAAAATCAAAAGACAGTGTCTTATTCCAAGATTTATTACTTTCAATATTTGTGGTAAAGCCTCATAACTATTATATATAGATAAAATAGATACATAGACATGTATATACATACGTTCACATATGTATATTTCCATACATGCATATATATATCAATGCACATACACATAGGTCTGCTATCTTTCCTGCACTTAAAAAATGTAACTATTTATTCTGAATATTTCTTTAGGGCAATATTTATAAATCTCTTCCATTTTTCACTTTAGATGGAAAGGAAAAATCTCCCCAAGTCCTAATATCAAAGGTAAACATCATTAATGTTTTGCTACACAGTCTTACTAATCCCTCCCTTCCTGTCTGCCTGCTTCCCTTCTTTTCTTCTTTCCTTCCTTCCTCTTCCTCACTTTCTTTCTCTTTCTCCTTCTCTCTTAATATATGCTGCTGTTCATACTGTTTACCAACATGTTTTTCATTTATTGACTAAATATGGAGCTAAATTTGTATGAATTTGAAGCTTAAATACATATTAATTCAGATGGATCTATATAGGTGTGAATTTTAAAACGCATCATACTTTTTAAAGTTTAGGATGTAAACTAATATTAAACAAAAACATATGATAGTCCTATAGGATGCTTCTATTTTAAATTATTAGACAATACTCAAAGGGCAACCTTGTATGTATGTCTGTGCAAATTTATTCAAATATCACTCTGAGAAAAAGTTTTAAGAACTGGAGTGCTCAGACAAAATATCTGCAGTATAAATAATTATAGCCAATTGCAATAAGGTTGAAACCATTTTTCACGAGTAATACATGACAATGTTATATTCCAATATACCTGAAATAACTGCTTATTTTAACGTTTCATCTCTGTTATAAGCTATTGAATTTTAGAACAATTTTAAAAATAAAAAATAAAGGTACCAATGATAGATAATTTCTCTTCTACATGTTCAAATACATATTGACTATTTATGTTCTTTACCTGGATTGCATTATAAAAGTGTATGAGAGTTATTTAAGAAATACCATATAGGTGGACATAGATTGCTTATAATTTGTTGCTATTATAAATTTGTAGTGATAATTATCCTTGTATTGAAGTTTTTATGTAATTTTTAGTTTTTACATTAAGGGTGAACTCCTAAAGATAATATTGTCTGGTCAAATGGTGCATACTTTGAAAATAACTCTGACATAGGTAAATATATACATTTATACATATACATATATTACTATGATCCTATTTGTCCCCCACAAAATTTTATCAATTCACACATTCATTAGTAGAATATGATTACCCTTTTGCCCATATCCACATCAAACACCTTAAAATTACCGCCACATAATTTTCTGATACATAGTAACATTTATAACTATTCTAAGTGTTTTAATATTTATAAGATATGAATTTTGACATCAATCCTTTAATTGAAATGTTTATATTCTCTATGATTTTATTTATTCCTGAATCTATGTCCAAAATGCAAAAGATGTTTAGAAAATTCAACTATATTTTTCTTTTACTTTTTCATTGTAATTAGCGATATGTTCTGTATAACCTGAGACTGAATAAATTTTTCCATTACAGATTGAACACTTCTTCAATAAAACAACACCATTTATTTACAACGATGCTATTACATTCTACTGTGTATTCTATATCGATATTAAAATATCTGCTTATTTTACGCTTATATTTTCCTGGCTAATCTTTGCTTATATTGAGTAATTTGTAATATGAGAGCATTTGAGTAGGGTTTTCAATCTTAAAGATCTCATTAATCTTTATTTCATTACAGATTGGCTGATTAATATTTCTAATGATTTTTAAAATAATTCTGAGTCCTTTATTTAGATTATTTCATAAGAGTTTGAACATGTTCTTTAGCAAGTCATATCCCTTGCACCCATTTAGGGAAAGTACACATGATTAAAAAAAGAAACAACTCTGAGTATGTATTTGTATTATATTCATATATAAATTACATATTAGTTTGTACAGCATTATTTTATAATCACTGATAACCCTCAAACTCTATGGATATTATTTTATTTCACTCTGATATCTAATATTTACTAGGAGGAATCTACATTTAGAGTTATATATTTGCTTTGTAATTTAGCTCTTTGTTTCATACAGATTGCATTAAATTAAAATAATTTACCATGCCTATCTACACAATGGTAATATTTCTTCATTTTTCCTGATAATAATGGCAGCTTACTTAATGAGCTTTTCTATGTGTTTAGCACTAAAGACTATTTCTCTATTAATCATCCTAACAAGTGTGGAAGGTAAATAATAGTACATTTATTTTCAGGTGAAAAAAATAGTGGCATGGGAGAGCTCAAGTCATTTGGATCAAAGTTCACCCAATAGGTAAACATGCCTGAATATGACCTCAGGTACCATGTTCCTGAAGATGATTTTTCCTTATAAAGAGCCGTGTATTTCTTCATATCAGGTATGTTAAGTCCATCATATTTTTAATTAGCATTTATTGTTATATTTCCGTTCTTTTATTTATGTACACTAACATTTTTTTGTCTATCTACTCTCATCACAGTAATTGCATTAATCTTTTGGTTCTCTATATCTGGACTGGGTAAAAAACTTTCTAAGCTTCATTTCACCAATTAAACCACTTGATGTGGTCATTATTACTCTGCATATTCTAGTGTCATTTAAAATTCTTGTATAGAATCAACACCTTATAATATTTGTCATTAATCCCACAATTTCCCTTTTTTGTTCTACAATCTCATAGTCTTTTATCCATTGTTTCAGAGCCGTTGGTTTTTTTTCTTGATGTCAAAAAAAGAGGAGGATGTAATGTCTTTCTAAAATAATTTATCTTTCTTTTTTCTTATATGTAATGTTCATCTTCTTTTATATTCTAAATTATTATCAAGGATTTCATGCTGTACATAACTTTTTCAGCCTTTTAATTGGCCATAGAATAACGAAGGTTGAATCTTTTAGTTTATTTTTATGACTAACCTGGACATTGTTAAAGGACCTTCTTTACTACCTAAAGCTGATGTAGATGTATTGTACCCATTATTTTAGAATCAAAAGGAAAGTGATATAGTCATTGGAGCCATGGGAAGCACTAGCATGGGTTATTTGCTCTACTTGATTTTGTTTACTTTTGAGCTTCTTTCTAATAGAAAGTTCCTTTTGAATTCACTTTTTTCTGTTTGTTTCTGTCTATATTATATGACATTACATCATAGCCTTCCCAGTACATATGCTTTCCAGGTTGGCCGATCATCATTTTTCCAGATAGGAGAGGGATATGTGAAAAAAATGAATGGGCAGAGGATCAATTTCTGATTATGCAAAATTCTCCCAGTTTATGGTGAATTGATCATATTAGTGAAAAATCAGGTTAGAGGAAAATACTTTCACATATACTTTTGTTTACTACTTGTGCTTTCCTAGCTATCGTGTAGATATCTCTAATTCTTATCAATTTGCAACAGTTGAGAAGAATTAAATTGTATGGCCAGCCTATAGCCTAACCTCTCCTTAAACTTTCCCCCAACACCCAAGTAAGGGGATCTTGTTTTCCAAGCTCTGTCTGGCACGATAACTTTCTGATACCTTTAAACAGATGTGTGTGTGTTCATTTTTTGGTTTTGTTTAGTGTTGGGAGATAATTTATGGTTCATTCATGTTTCTGCATATCTTATGAATAAGAAGATACTAATTTCTCCTTTTGTCTGGACTATATTTACTAAGGTGTGTACATAATGAACAGCCTTGGAAGTTAGAGATAAAATCTCTCTCTGACACAAAGGGCAAGTGTGCTTGTCCGTCATGGGAGAAGATTAGGATTTCCTAGGCTTAAGATTCTCTATCTGTGGCACAAACCCACTGTGTATGCAGAATCTACTTGACTTCTCTTCATTGCCTTTAGAGAGGTTGAGGAGCAAGAAGAACCAACATAAATCTGATGCTGATATGTCATGCTGTATCATTAGTCAAAATATCTATTGTCTCTGAACCAGGAACCTTATGTCTTCTGTCAGCATCCACAAAAGTGTGGAAGGCTAACTTGTAACCTTGCAAGTAGGGCAAAAACTTAGACCCTTCACAGTTTTTGACACATAATAGAAAATTTACCTGTAATAGCTGCTACATAATTACATAAAAGAAAAAATCCAAATAATTTCTTAATTGCTATCACTTTTTTTCTAAAATTGTACTTATAAAAATAAAAAGATTGTTTTAGTAAAATGAAGTAGAAAATTCAAATTTAAGAATCATTTTAGACACTATGAGAAATATTCTACAAATAATTTGATGATAGTATGTAGAAAAGACAGAGGTAAATAATAGCTCCCAGAAACCTATCCCAACCCTAATGAATCAACAGAAGATAAAGACAAACGGGGAAAAAACAGCATCATTATGAAATTAGAGAAGAGTGCCAACTCCATGACATGAACAACAAAAAATATCTGCAAAATATAGTGTTGGTGGGATCAATTTGGAGGAACTCACTACTGATTAATTAAAATTTCCTTTTATTACTAAGTAGTTCAGTGCAGTGAAAAGGGAGTAAAGAACATCCTGGCAAAACACCACAAATAGAGTTGCTTTGAAAGATGAGGGTAGGAGAAAGAACAGTTGGGCCACTCACTTGGAACCACATTTCCCCTTGCTAGTCAGTAGCATCTGAAGCTGAAGCCTTTTGCTGAAAGTGGCTCATCCTACCAATAAAAGTCTGTAGCTGCTAGGGGTTTTTCTGTTTTGTTGTTTTTTGTTTTGTTTTGTTTTGTTTCCCCGTGAAATGAATTCCCACTTAAATATTTCTCTCCCCAGCCTCATGAGGCTCCCAAAAGCTTTTGCGTGAGTATTTACCTCTTAGCAACCTCTACTTTCTTTTCATATGCTCAGCCTTTGGCCCAAGCCATATTCAAATCATAAAATGCCTCAATATTTAAAGCAGGTATGAATTTGAGAATCATCTGAATGTGCTTTCTTCTCTCTGGAATTTTGCTTCTGAAACCTGGGCTGCCTTGGTAGATTATTTTCCAAGTTTTGCCCTCAACTTTACAGACCCTTGCTTTAGGTCACCTGAAAATATATGCATAAGAGAAAAGCCAAGTTAATTATGCAAAAAAAAAGGCAGTGCAAACACACCAGCATTAGCTGATACTAAAAACTATTATAAAGTGTTGGGAATTAAAACAGTTAAGTATCTTTGCAAAAAAGACATATAGCTAAATGGAACAACATGGAGAATATTGAAATAGACATAAACATGTTTAGTAATGTAATTTACAGAAAATAGTCCTTTGGAAGCTGTTTATTTAAAAAAAAGACAGAAAATTTCTATAATTAATATGGCAGCATTTTAAAATATTTTTGTAATGAGAAACATCTGGGAAAAATTTTTAAATGAAGCCATAAAAGTAAAAGGATTAAATCTATCAGAACTTTTAATTTTTAAAATAATCATTAAAGAGAAAGGTCATTTATTCTACATAGAACCTAATAGTTTTAACAAATTAGAAAAAATTGGACACAACCAAATAGAAAATATTTTTAAAAACAGAAATAGATTCCAAATATGAAAGAAATATCATAAATAAATTCAATACTCACATGACAATCTGGAGGAAATAATTGCAATATCTCCTAGAGACAAAAGACTAATCTCCTTAATTTTGTTGCTATATAAATCCATCATAAAAAATAACCAAAAGGAAAAAATGGGGAAAAGATGCTAATAGGCATGATACAAAAAATACAAAATAAAACAAAATTAAACAAAATAAAAATAAAGGTCTTCCAAATATTTGAAAATGTTTTGCTTCACTCAAGTCATAACCTGAAAAATATGAGGAATAAAACTGCAAACTCTTATGTTTTACCTATTGGAGTAAAATAAAACTTGCATACATTTGGTAAAACCACAGGATTTGAGAAAGTAGTCACAGGTATCCTTTTTGTCGTCATTGTCAACTAGGGCAAACATTTTGGAAGCTGATTTGGACATAAATGTACCAGTTACACTAGTAATCCAACACTCTAAGAAGATGTAGTACTTTGCCATGATACAAATGGAAGGATATTTATCATAGCATTGTTTTCAATATCATCAAAATGTAATAAAAATAAATCTATCTAAATAGGGCTAATTAAATTAATCATAGTACAGTTTTAAATTGGAATATTGTGTAGTCTTTTTGCGGTACGCGGGCCTCTCACTGTTGTGGCCTCTCCCGTTGCAGAGCACAGGCTCCGGACGCGCAGGCTCAGCGGCCATGGCTCATGGGCCTAGCCGCTCTGCGGCATGTGGGATCTTCCCGGACCGGAGCACGAACCCGTCCGTGTCCCCTGCATCGGCAGGCGGACTCTCAACCACTGCACCACGAGGGAAGCCCCATACTGTGTAGTCTTTAAAGCAAACGATTCACAACTCTCTCTCCTGATTTGGAAATATCACTAAAATATGTTGGTAACTGGAAAGCAAGTGGCACAATAATATGTAGAGTATTTTGTTTTAAAATAGAATACACATTTCTGGTTGAAAAGATTGGTAAGTTGCTAAGGGAAGCATAGCTTTCATTCTATTTTTTTTGTTTCAGTCTAAATTATTTTATTCCATTTCCATGTTTTACTATTTGCTCCTATTAATTTAAAAATAAACAGAAAAATCTATGTTTAATATAGACTATATTAAATTTAAATATGTTTAATGTTATATTACTAAGTAATTTCAGGGTCAGAATAAGGACTAATAAAATGCTTAAATCAATTTAGCTTCCCCAGTTAATGAGCTGACGTTTCAAATACATAAAGATAAAGAAAATATGTACATAGAAGATTGTCAAAGACTGTTTTTTTCCATATGGAATATATTCCAGTTTTATATTAGATAAAAATAAATGGAAACAGAACTATAAGGACCCAGAGAATATAAAATTATATATGTTACTGATTATGAGGAAAATAGAGTGACCATCATTGACAAAGGTAATAGCGTGCCAGAAGGAAGAGAAGACTACACAATTTAAATTTTGGGATCATGTTCCTTTTCTTTATCTTCTACAATGAGGAACACAATCTATACATATGAAAATGATTAGTAGTTTTGAAATATAAGCTATCTGAATAGCTCCTGGCTCTTGAAAATGATGTGATAAATGTTTCAAATTTGGGGACAAGGAAACTAAAGTAAAGTAAGAATGCTTATCAAAATTTAGGTATAGTATCTTGAATTTAGCTTAAAGATGGATAATCTCATGCAGAAAGACAGTTTCAAAAATGTGCCGTGAATTTACTGTTAATGGCTACAGTTGCTTGGCTTTTATTATTCCCCCTCCAATATCATAAAATAGGTGGTTTCTTTCTTCAGATATAAGCTTCTTGGTAGTTTTACTATTAATGATTTTGTTCAAAGTAGGCATATCTTTTATGAGGCAGCCACTTTACAAAATCAGAAACTGTCATAAATTAATTTACTTTCACATATTATGAGTTGATTATTTTGGTTTCCCTAATACATTATGGAGATGCATGGGGAGTTAGGGAGTCACTATTGATTGGCCTTTAATGAGAATTAACTTAAATTGAAAAAATATATAACTTTTATTTAGGAATCTTATTCAATAGAGATTACTTTTAGAGTCAGGGTTTAAGATAGTTGACATTTATAGAGCATTTATTCTATGCCAAACACATCTCACATGTTCCTCCAAAACTTTCTTAAGTAGGTGATATAATCCTTGTTCATAGATTGGAAAACTGATTCAGAAAAGTATATTACTTGCCCAAGGTAATAGTGCTTATAAGTAGCAGAGCCATATTCAAACCAAAGTATTTCTAATTCCAAGGCCAAAGAACTTCCCATTGACTCAAACTGCCTTCTCCAGCTAAACAATCTGAGATCAGCAGGTGAACTTATTAATACTGACCCATTGCCACTGAATGTTAGGCTTACTTTTTTTTAAATTTTGTATTATGGAAATTTTCAAACATACACAAAAGGGGAAGAAGTAGTACTATGAATCCCAAGTTCCAGTTATCATCCGGAGTCAACAATATATGCAAAGTTACACAGATTTTAGTATTAGATGATATTAAGGAATTATTTTTAACTTTAAGAGGTATAATAATTTCTTAACATCTTCTAATATCCAATGTGTACACTTTCCTAAATTGTTGGAAAAAATATTTTTTTTCTTGTTCAAATGTTTATGTTGCTTATGTCTTAGGTCTCCTTCAATCTGCATTACCATTCCCTCCATTTATCTTCAAATCACTTGTTTATTAAAGAAACTGAGCTGCTTTTTCTTTTTTCTTTTTTTTTTTTTTTTTTTTGCGGTATGCGGGCCTCTCTCTGTTGTGGCCTCTCCCGTTGCAGAGCACAGGCTCCGGAAGCGCAGGCTCAGCAGCCATGGCTCACGGGCCCAGCTGCTCCGTGGCATGTGGGATCTTCCCGGACCGGGGCACGAACCCGTGTCCCATGCATCGGCAGGTGGACTCTCAACCACTGCGCCACCAGGGAAGCCCCTGAGTTGCTTTCTTATAGAAATTCCCACCTTCTTGATTTGATTTCTCATATTCTTGTGGTATAATTTAACATGTTTCTCTATCCTTCATATTTCCTGCAAACTAGTAGTTACAGCCTTTATAAATTCAAGTTCAATTTTTTGGAAAGAATACTTCTTAAATGGTGTGTGTTCTTCCCACTGTATAATATGAGGAGGCACTTAATGAGTAACAGTCCAATTTTGAACAAAGTTCACTGCCTGTCAGACAGATCCATATATTATAAATTCCTCATCAACCTTTCACTTAGTAGTTTTAAGAGTCATTGATGATTCTATCTAGGTGCACCATTTCATTATTTGTTTTGAGATATAATTCACATGCCACAAAATTCACACTTTTAAAGTGTACAGTCTAATGATCTTTAGTATATTTGCAGGGTTGTACAACCATCCTCACTATCTAATTCCAGAACACTTCTATCTTCCAAACAAAAAATCTATATCCTTTGGCAGTCATTCCCAATTATCTCCTTTCTCCAGCTCCTAGCAACCATTAATTTGCTCTGTGTCTCTATGAATTTGCCTATTCTGAACATTTCATATAAGTGGAATCATAAAACATACGGCTTTTTGTGTCTGACTACTTCAGTTAGCATAATAGTCACCCATGTTGGGACATGCATTAGTACTTCATTCACCTTTATGACTGGCAAATATTCCATCGAAGGGATATATCACATTTTGTTATTTATGGATCAGTTGATGGTAAACATGTGAGTAGTTTCTACTTTTTAGTTATCATGAATAATGCTGCTATTAACATTCATGTGCAAGTTTGTTTGTTTATTTGTTTGTTGTAACGGACATAAGTTTTCAATTCCTTTGGGTATATACCTAGTAGTGGAAGAACCTAAATATAGAAAGCTAATATTATCAGATATATAGGGACAAATTGATAATAATACAATAATTAATTATAGGGCATTTTAGTGCCCCATTTACATCAAAGGACAGTTCATCCAGACAGAAATTTAATAAGGAAATAGTGGCCTTAAATGACCCATTAGCCAGTTGGATTTAATTGATAGCTACAGGTTTGCATACTAAAACAGCCAGAATACACATTCTTTTCAAGTGCACATGAGACTTTCTCCAGAATAGATCATGTTAGGCCATAAAAAATGTCTAAACAAATTTAAGAGGATTAAAGTTAAATCAAGATCTTTTCTGACCACAATGGTATGAAACTAAAAATCAACTACAAGAAGAAAAATGGAGAAAACACAAACGTGGAGACTAAACAACATGCTACTAAGAAACCAATGGGTCAATGAAGAAATCAAAGAGGAAATTATAAAATACCTTGGTGCAAATAAAAATGGCTACACAACTTTCCAAAATCTATGGGATATAGTAAAGCCAGTTCTCACAGGGAAATTTATAGCAATATAAACTAAATTGGAAGGGAAGACATAAAACTGTATTTGCAGATGATGTGATACTGTGCATAAAAAACCTTAAAGTCTCCACAGAAAACTATTAGAACTAATAAATGAATCAGTAAATTTGCAGGACACAAGGTTAATACACAGAAACCTGTTGCTTTTCTATACACTAATAATGAACTATCAGAAAGAGAAAGCAAGAAAACAATCCTGTTTAAAATCACACCAAAAGAATGAAATACCTAGGAATAAACTTAACCAAGGAGGGCAACAAGCTATACTCTTGAAAACTGTAAGATACTGATGAAGGAAATTGAAAACGATACAAAGAAATGAAAAGATACCCCATGTTAATTGATTATAGAAGTATTAATATTTTTAAAATGTCCATACTACCCAAAGTAATCTACAGATTTAATGCAATTCCTATCAAAATACCCATGAGATTTTTCATGAAACTAGAACAAATAATCCTAAAATTTATATGGAACCACAAATAGCTAATGAAATCTTGAGAAAAAAAGAAAGCCCCCAAATAGCTAATGAAATCTTGAGAAAAAAGAACAAAGTTGGAGGTATCAGTGTCCCTGAGTTCAGACTACACTACAAATATACAGTCATTAAAACATCATGATATTGACACAAAAACAGACACATGGATCAATGGAACATAATAGAGACGCCAGAAACAAACCCTCACATAATGGCCAATTAATCTATGACAAAACAGGCAAAAACATACAATGGGGAAAAGACACTCGATTCAATAAGTGGTGTGGGGAAAACCAGACAATCCTATGTAAAGAATTAAATTAGAACATTTTCTCATACCATATACAAAAATAAATTCAAGGGCCTCCCTTGTGGCGCAGTGGTTGAGAGTCTGCCTGCAGATGCAGGGGACACGGGTTCATGCCCTGGTCCGGGAAGATCCCACATGCCGCGGAGCTGATGGGCCTGTGAGCCATGGCCACTCAGCCTGCGCGTCCGGAGCCTGTGCTCCACAATGGGAAGGGCCACAACAGTGAGAGGCCCGCGTACCACAAAAATAAATAAATAAATTCAAAATTGATTAAAGTCCTAAATATAAGACTGGAGGGGCTTCTGGGAAGATGGCAGAAGAGTAAGACGTGGAGATCACCTTCCTCCCCACAGATACACCAGAAATACATCTACACGTGGAACAACTACAGAACACCTACTGAATGCTGGCAGAAGACCTCAGACCTCCCAAAAGGCAAGAAACCCCCCATGTACCTGGGTAGGAAAAAGAAAAAATAATAAACAGAGACAAAAGAATAGGGACGGTACCTGCACCAGTGGGAGGGAGCCGTGAAGGAGGAAAGGTTTCCACACACTAGAAAGCCCCTTCGCGGGTGGAGACTGTGGGTGGCAGAGGGGGTAAGCTTTGGAGCCATGGAGGAGAGCAAAGCAACAGGGGTGCAGAGAGCAAAGTGGGGAGATTCCCACACAGAGGCTCAGGGCCAACCGGCACTCACCAGCCCGAGAGGCTTGTCTGCTCCCTGGCTAGGGCGGGCGGGGCTGGGAGTTGAGGCCTGGGCTTCGGTTGGAGCGCCGGGAGAGGACTGGGGTTGGCGACGTGAACACAGCCTGCAGAGGTTGTGCACCATGGCTAGCCAGGAGGGAGTTTGGGGAAAAGTCTGGACCTGCTGAAGAGGCAAGAGACATTTTCTTCCCTCTTTGT
The DNA here is from genome assembly GCF_951394435.1 of Stenella coeruleoalba. NCBI lineage: Eukaryota > Metazoa > Chordata > Mammalia > Artiodactyla > Delphinidae > Stenella > Stenella coeruleoalba. The sequence continues at coordinate 85,627,754 of NC_137148.1, forward strand.
TTCCTGGTGCGCGAGGAGAGGGGATTAAGAGCGTGCTTAAAGGAGCTCCAGAGACGGGCGCAAGCCGCGGCTAAAAGCGCGGACCTCAGAGACGGGCATAAGATGCTAAGGCTGCTGCTGCAGCCACCAAGAAGCCTGTGTGCGAGCACAGGTCACTATCCACACCCACCTTCCAGGAAGCCTGTGCAGCCCGCCACTCCCAGGGTTCCGGGATCCAGGGACAACTCCCCCGGGAGAACGCACAGCGCACCTCAGGCTGGTGCAATGTCACGCCGGCCTCTGCCACCGCAGGCTCGCCCCACACTCCGTACCTCTCCCTCCCCCTGGCCTGAGTAAGGCAGAGCCCCCAAATCAGTGGCTCCTTTAACCCCGTCCTGTCTGAGCGAAGAACAGATGTCCTCCAGCGTCCTACACACAGAGGTGGGGCCAAATCCAAAGCTGAGCCCCTGGGAGCTGTGAGAAAAGGGAAGAGAAAGGGATATCTCTCCCAGCAGCCTCAGAAGCAGTGGATTAAAGCTCCACAATCAACTTGATGTACCCTGCATCTGTGGATTATATGAATAGACAACAAATCATCCCAAATTGAGGAGGTGGACTTTGAGAGCAAGATTTATGATTTTTCCCGTTTTCCTCTTTTTGTGAGTGTGTATGCTTCTGTGTGAGATTTTATCTCTATATCTTTGCTTCCACCATTTGTCCTAGGGTTCTATCCGTCCGTTGTTTTTTTTTTTTTAATTTTTTTCTCAATAATTATTTTTTATTTTAATAACTTTATTTTATTTTACTTTACCTTCTTTCTCTTTCTTTCTTTCTTTCTTTTCTTTTCTTTCTCTCTTCCTTCCTTTCTTTCTTTCTTTCTCCCTTCCTTCCTTCCTTTCTTCTTTCTTTCTTCCTTTCTTTCCTTCCTTCCTTCCTTCCTTCCTTCCCTCCTTTAGACAACAAATCATCCCAAATTGAGGACGTGGACTTTGAGAGCAAGATTTATGATTTTTTCCCCTTTTCCTCTTTTTGTGAGTGTGTATGTGTATGCTTCTGTGTGAGATTTTGTCTGTATAGCTTTGCTTCCACCATTTGTCCTAGGGTTCTATCTGTCCTTTTTTTTTTTTAATTTTCTCTTAATAATTATTTTTTTATTTTAATAACTTTATTATATTTTATCTTACTTTATTTTAATTTACTTTATCTTTCTTTCTTTTTTTCCTTCCATCCCTCCTTCCTTCCTTCCCCCCTCCCTACCTCCCTCCCTCCTTTCTTTCTTTCTTTCTTCCTTTCTTTCCTTCTTCTTCTACTAATTCTTTCTTTCTACTTTTTCTCCCTTTTATTCGGAGCCGTGTGGACGAAAGGCTCTTGCTGCTGCAGCCAGGAGTCAGTGCTGTGCCTCAGAGGTGGGAGAGCCAACTTCAGGACACTGGATCACAAGAGACCTCCCAGCTCCACATAATATCAAACAGCAAAAACCTCCCGGAGATCTCCATCTCAACAACAGCAGCCAGCTTCACTCAACAACCAGCAAGCTACAGTGCTGGACACCCTATGCCAAACAACTAGCAACACAGGAACACAACCCCACCCATTAGCAGACAGGCTGCCTAAAATCATAATAAGTCCACAGACACCCCAAAACACAGCACCAGACGTGGACCTGCCCACCAGAAAGACAAGATCCAACCTCATCCACCAGAACACAGGCACTAGCCCCCTCCACCAGTAAGCCTACACAACCCACCGAACCAACCTTAGCCACTGGGGACAGACACCAAAAACAACGGGAACTATGAACCTGCAGCCTGCAAAAAGGAGACCCCAAACACAGTAAGATAAGCAAAATGAGAAGACAGAAAAACACACAGCAGATAAAGGAGCAAGATAAAAACCCACAGACCTAACAAATGAAGAGGAAATAGGCAGTCTACCTGAAAAAGAATTCAGAATAATGATAGTAAAGATGATCCAAAATCTTGGAAATAGAATAGACAAAATGCAAGAAACATTTAACAAGGACCAAGAAGAACTAAAGATGAAACAAACAACGATGAAAAACACAATAAATGAACTGAAAAATACTCTATATGGGATCAATAGCAGAATAACTGAGGCAGAAGAATGGATAAGTGACCTGGAAGATAAAATAGTGGAAATAACTACTGCAGAGCAGAATAAAGAAAAAAGAATGAAAAGAACTGAGGACAGTATCATAGACTTTTTGGAGAACATTAAATGCACCAACATTTGAATAATAGGGGTTCCAGAAGAAGAAGAGAAAAAGAAAGGGACTGAGAAAATATTTGAAGAGATTATAGTTGAACAATTCCCGAATATGGGAAAGGAAATAGTTAATGAAGTCCAGGAAGCACAGAGAGTCCCATGCAGGATAAACCCAAGGAGAAATACACCAAGACACGTATTAATCAAATTGTCAAAAATTAAATACAAAGAAAACATATTAAAAGCAGCAAGGGAAAAACAACAAATAACACACAAGGGAATCCCCATAAGGCTAACAGCTGATCTTTCAGCAGAAACTCTGCAAGCCAGAAGGGAGTGGCAGGACATATTTAAAGTGATGAAGGAGAAAAACCTGCAACCAAGATTACTCTACCCAGCAAGGATCTCATTCAGATTTGATGGAGAAATTAAAACCTTTACAGACAAGCAAAAGCTGAGAGAGTTCAGCACCACCAAACCAGCTTTACAACAAATGCTAAAGGAACATCTCTAGGCAAGAAACACAAGAGAAGGAAAAGACCTACAATAACGAACCCAAAACAAGAAAATGATAATACGAACATACATATTGATAATTACTTTTAATGTAATTGGACTAAATGCTACCACCAAAAGACACAGATTGGCTGAATGGATACAAAAACAAGACCCATATATTTGCTGTCTACAAGAGACCCACTTCAGACCTAGAGACACATACAGACTGAAAGTAAGGGGATGGAAAAAGATATTCCATGCAAATGGAAACCAAAAGAAAGCTGGAGTAGCAATTCTTATATGAGACAAAATACACTTTAAAATAAAGACTATTAGAAGAGACAAAGAAGGACACTACATAATGATCAAGGGATCGGTCCAAGAAGATATAACAATTGTAAATATTTATGCACCCAACATAGGAGCACCTCAATACATAAGGCAAATACTAACAACCATAAAAGGGGAAATCGACAGTAACACATTCATAGTAGGGGACTTTAACACCCCACTTTCACCCATGGACAGATCATCCAAAATGAAAATAAATAAGGAAACACAAGCTTTAAATGATACATTAAACAAGATGGACTTAATTGATATTTATAGGACACTCCATCCAAAAACCACAGAATAAACATTTTTCTCAAGTGCTCATAGAATATTCTCCAGGATAGATCATATCTTGGGTCACAAGTCAAGCCTTAGTAAATTTAAGAAAATTGAAATTATTTCAAGTATCTTTTCTGACCACAACGCCATGAGACTAGATATCAATCACAGGAAAAGATCTGTAAAAAATACAAACACATGGAGGCTAAACAATACACTACTTAATAAGGAAGTGATCACTGAAGAAATCAAAGAGGAAATAAAAAATACCTAGAAACAAATGACAATGGAGACACGATGACCCAAGATCTATGGGATGCAGCAAAAGCAGTTCTAAGAGGCAAGTTTATAGCAATACAATCCTACCTTAAGAAACAGGAAACATCTCGAAAAAACAACCTAACCTTGCACCTCAAGCAATTAGAGAAAGAAGAACAAAGAAAACCCAAAGTTAGCAGAAGAAAAGAAATCATAAAGATCAGATCAGAAATAAATGAAAAAGAAATGAAGGAAATGATAGCAAAGATCAATAAAACTAAAAGCTGGTTCTTTGAGAAGATAAACAAAATTGATAAACCATTAGCCAAACTCATCTAGAAAAAAAGGGAGAAGACTCAAATCAATAAAATTAGAAATGAAAAAGGAGAAGTAACAACTGACACTGCAGAAATACAAAAGATCATGAGATTACTACAAGCAACCCTATGCCAATAAAATGGACAACCTGGAAGAAATGAACAAATTCTTAGAATTACACAACTTGCCAAGACTGAATCAGGAAGAAATAGAATATATGAACAGGCCAATCACAAGCACTGAAATTGAAACTGTGATTAAAAATCTTCCAACAAACAAAAGCCCAGGACCAGATGGCTTCACAGGCAAATTCTATCAAACATTTAGAGAAGAGCTAACACCTACCCTTCTCAAACTCTTCCAAAATATAGCAAAGGGAGGAACACTCCCAAACTCATTCTATGAGGCCACCATCACCCTGATACCAAAACCAGACAAGGATGTCACAAAGAAAGAAAACTATAGGCCAATATCACTGATGAACATAGATGCAAAAATCCTCAACAAAATACTAGCAAACAGAATCCAACAGCACATTAAATGGATTGTACACCATGATCAAGTGGGGTTTATTCCAGGAATGCAAGGATTCTTCAGTAAACGCAAATCAATCAACGTGATACACCATATTAACAAATTGAAGGAGAAAAACCATATGATCATCTCAATAGATGCAGAGAAAGCTTTCAACAAAATTCAACACCCATTTATGATAAAAACCCTGCAGAAAGTAGGCATAGAGCGAACTTTCCTCAACATAATAAAGGCCATATATGACAAACCCACAGCCAACATTGCCCTCAATGGTGAAAAACAAAGTATTTCCACTAAGATCAGGAACAAGACAAGGACAAGTTTGCCCAGTCTCACCACTCTTATTCAACAGAGTTTTGGAAGTTTTAGCCACAGCAATCAGAGAAGAAAAGGAAATAAAAGGAATCCAAATCGGAAAAGAAGAATTAAAGCTGTCACTGTTTGCAGATGACATGATACTATACATAGAGAATCCTAAAGATGCTACCAGAAAACGACTAGAGCTAATCAATGAATTTGGTAAAGTAGCAGGATACAAAATTAATGCACAGAAATCTCTAGCATTCCTATAATCTAAGGATGAAAAATCTGAAAGTGAAATCAAGAAAACACTCCCATTTACCATTGCAACAAAAAGAATAAAATATCTAGGAATAAACCTACCTAAGGAGACAAAAGACCTGTATGCATAAAACTATAAGACACTGATGAAAGAAATTAAAGATGATACAAATATATGTAGAGATATACCATGTGCTTGGATTGGAAGAATCAACGTTGTGAAAATGACTCTACTACCCAAAGCAATCTACAGATGCAATGCAATCCCTATTGAACTACCAATGGCATTTTTCACGGAATTAGAACTAAAAATTTCACAATTTGTATGGAAACACAAAAGACCCCGAATAGCCAAAGCAATCTTGAGAACGAAAATCGGAGCTGGAGGAATCAGGCTCCCTGACTTCAGACTATACTACAAAGCTACAGTAATCAAGACAGTATGGTACTGGCACAAAAACAGAAATATAGATCAATGGAACAGGATAGAAAGCCCAGAGATAAAGGCATGCCCATATGGTCACCTTATCTTTGATAAAGGTGGCAGGAATGTACAGTGGAGAAAGGACAGCCTCTTCAATAAGTGGTGCTGGGGAAACTGGACAGGTACATGTAAAAGTATTAGATTAGATCACTTCCTAACACCATACACAAAAATAAGCTCAAAATGGATTAAAGACCTAAATATAAGGCCAGAAACTATCAAACTCTTAGAGGAAAACATAGGCAGAACACTCTATGACATAAATCACAGCAAGATCCTTTTTGACCCACCTTCTAGAGAAATGGAAATAAAAACAAAAATACACAAATGGGACCTGATGAAACTTCAAAGCTTTTGCACAGCAAAGGAAACCATAAACAAGACCAAAAGACAATACTCAGAATGGGAGAAAATATTTGCAAATGAAGCAACTGACAAAGGATTAATCTCCAAAATTTATAAGCAGCTCATGCAGCTCAGTAGCAAAAAAACAAGCAACCCAATCCAAAAATGGGCAGAAGACCTAAATAGACATTTCTCCAAAGAAGATACAGACTGCCAACAAACACATGAAAGAATGCTCAACATCATTAATCATTAGAGAAATGCAAATCAAAACTACAATGAGATATCATTTCACACCAGTCAGAATGGCCATCATCAAAAAATCTAGAAACAAATGCTGGAGAGGGTGTGGAGAAAAGGGAACCCTCTTGCACTGTTGGTGGGAATGTAAATTGATACAGCCACTGTGGAGAACAGTATGGAGGTTCCTTAAAAAACTAAAAATAGAACTACCATATGACCCAGTAATCCCACTACTGGGCATATACCCTGAGAAAACCACAATTCAAAAAGAGTCATGTACCAAAATGTTCATTGCAGCTCTATGTACAATAGCCCGGAGATGCAAACAACCTAAGTGTCTATCATTGGATGAATGGATAAAGAAGATGTAGCACATATATACAATGGAATATTACTCAGCCATAAAAAGAAACGAAATTGAGCTATTTGTAATGAGGTGGATAGACCTAGAGTCTGTCATACAGAGTGAAGTAAGTCAGAAAGAGAAAGACAAATACCATATGTTAACACATATATATGGAATTAAAGAAAAAAAATGTCATGAAGAACCTAGGGGTAAGACAGGAATAAAGACACAGACCTCCTAGAGAATGGACTTGAGGATATGGGGAGGGCGAAGTGTAGGCTGTGACAAAGCGAGAGAGCGGCATGGACATATATACACTACCAAACGTAAGGTAGATAGCTAGTGGGAAGCAGCTGCATAGCACAGGGAGATCAGCTTGGTGCTTTGTGAATGCCTGGAGGGGTGGGATAGGGAGGGTGGGAGGGAGGGAGAGGCAAGAGGGAAGAGATATGGGAACATATGTATAACTGATTCACTTTGTTATAAAGCAGAAACTAACACACCATTGTAAAGCAATTATACTCCAATAAAGATGTAAAAAAAAAAAAGACTGGAAATCATAAAACTCCTAGAAAAAAATATTACATAGGCAATACACTTTTTATAGAAGGCTTAGCAATGTTTTTTGGATCTGTCTTCTCAGGAAAAGGAAGCAAAAGCAAAAATAAACAAATGGGACTGAATTATATTAAAAACTTTTACATAGCAAATGTAACCATCAGAAAAAGAAAAGACAACCTACTGTATGGGAGAAAACATTTGCAAATGATATGTCTTATAAGTGATTAATATACCTCTCATGCAACACAATATCAAAGGAACAAACATCCTGATTTAACAAATCAACATATCTATGAAAAAAAACAGAATCATAGATAGAGAAGAGACTTGTGGTTGCCAAGCGGGTGGGGGTGGGGTAGGGGAGGGAAGGAATGGGAGTTTGGGATTAGTAGAGGCAAACTACTATATAAAGGATGGATAAACACAAAGGTCCTACTGTATAGCACAGGGAACTATATTCAATATCCTGTGACAAACCAGAATATGAAAAAGAATATATATATATATAACTGAGTCACTTTGCTGTACAGAAATTAACACAACATTGTAAATCAACTATACTTCAATAAAATTTTTAAAAATAAAAAAATGGGCAAAAGTCCTGAATATGCATTTTTCCAAAGAAGACATACAGATATCAAACAGGCGCATTAAAATGTGCCCAACATCACTTATTACAAGGGAAATTCAAATCAAAACCACAATAACATATCATCTTACAACTGTCAGAATGGCTATCATCAAAAAGACAACAAATGTTGGTGAAGAGGCAGATTAAAGGGAACACTAGTACACTGTTGGATATAATGTAAATTGGTGCAGACTCTATGGAAAGCAGTATAGAGGTTTCTCAAAAAACTAAAAACAGAACAGAAGCAACCTAAGTATCCATCAGCAGAATGCATAAAGAAGATGTGGTATATATCTAAAATGGAATATTACTCGGTCATTAAAAAATGAAATTTTGCCCTTTGTAACAACATGGATGGATATGGAGCATATTATGCTTAGTGAAATAAGTCAGACAGAGAAAGGCAAATATGTATGTTTTCACTTACTTGTGGAATCTAAAAAAATTTTTAAATGAGTATCCCAAACAGAAAGAGCCTCACAAATACAGAGAACAAACTAGGGGTTACCTGTGGGAAGGGAGATGAAGGGGATGGGCAAGATAGGGTTAGGGGATTAAGAAGTACAACTTCTATGTATATAACAAATTAGATACAAGGTTTCAATATACAGCACAAGGAATATAGCCCATATTTTATAATAACTTTAAATGAAGTATAAGCCATAAAAAGTTTGAATTGCTATGTTGTATAGTTGAAACTAATATACTATTGTAAGTCAGCTATATTCAATAAAACAGAGAGGGAAGAGGTATCTGTGGCCATTGAACCAATTCAACAAGTGACAATTATTTGATTATATAAAATATGTTTCTTTCCTCCATGTTAAAGTAATAAAAAAGGAAAAAATAGGGAGGTGAGGGAGTAATAATAGAATTTTAAGTCTGCTAATTTCTTCTCACTTTTTATCATTGTGTACTTTCATATTGTTAAAGGATATTTAACCTTACAAAATTTACAACTTTTTATAATTTTACATAACTTAAGATTTTCACGATAACTTTCCTTGCTTTAGAGCCGTGTTTCTCAACTCTGACTTTACACTGTAATCATATGTAAAACTCCTGATAATACAGCCACATCCTCCGAGGCCAATTAATTCAGAACCTTTGAGGGTAAGACTCAGGTAGCAGTATTTATAATGTTCTCTCTGTTAATCCAATGTGCAGCTACACAGTTCTGAGTATATTTCTAAATTTAAAACAATTTTTTAGTAACATATCTCTGTGATAAAACAAGCTTTATCTGAAATTCATTAATTTCTCCACTTTGTCTTTAGCTTCATTTTCTCTGTTTAAATGCAATGGCATTTTAATCATGTTTTTCTAAAGCAGTATTTTTTTCTCTATCTTTATCTACCTACCTGCCTATCTATCTCTACCTTTTTATCTCTTTATGTACAGTAGAGAGATACTCTCTATAACACAAATGGATCTTGTCAGAGACTGTCTTCAAGTATTAGGATTTTTGTGTGAATTTTTAAGTTTATGGGCTTTTTTCTATTGTTTGACATTGTTTAACACACATCCTTCATTTTTACAAAAATCAAAGCTTTAATTTTGAAGTTGTATTAAATGATTTCAGTTTCATATTATTTGTTGTTCAATAATTGGTCACACCTAAATTTATAGTTATAGTTATCCTTTAAAAGATTAAATTTTCATTTACTAATGACTGAAAATACCATTTTATTACAAGTATTTGACAGTAAAATATCTGTCTACAATCTGGTGACTGGTTTTTATGTGCATGGAACTACAACAAGGCAATGGATATTTGCAGTTTAATTTTAACATTTCACAGCTTGCAATGGTGAAAAAATATGTACCTGTGATGTGATAGTTAAACGGGTATACGTCAAGGCTAAAAGATGGAAATGAACATCCACAATTAAATCTTTATATGTTATATCTTGCAATGGTGAAATAAATATCTGTCAATGACATGAATGTTAAATGGCTATGTATCAGCATCTAAAGTACAGAAATTAATATCCTCGATTAAATGTCTATATGTTATATAAGATTTTGACACAGAAATTCCTTACAATTTGAAATTCTTTTAAGAGTTTTTCTATCTTAGAAAAGGTTAGATCTGTATATTTGCCCTTTTTAAAAACATGGTAAGCGTGGAACACTGAGAAATTTTAATTTACAGAAGGTCTGCAATTTTTAAACAGTAAATGACCCATAAGTATCTTCACATCTCCTTTAAAATTTTAATCTAGTACACTAAAAAGTTGAATCTCTTTTCCCCTTCATTTTTAGTTCTCTTTATCAATCATCTTTAACCACTTTCATTCTCTTAAATGTTAATAGGTAAAAAAAAAAAACGATATATAATCATAAAATTAAGAAGGATTCTATGAAAGAAAATTAATCAAGTTATAATGAGAAAATATTGGCATTTTAGCTTATTATATACATACTTTATATATAGTGTCAATGCTGTAAAAATAAATTAAAATTTCTAGAAATATCTTGCTTACATAGATAAATATTATGCAACTCTGAATATCTTTTAGGACTGCAGAGAATGCCATCTCCCAGAGAACTCTAACTAGTAGACACTTCAAACAACATAGTCACAGGGTCACAATGCTGAAGTTCATTTAGAGACTCTCTTTAGTAAGTACTTTTTCAAAATGATGTCTGTTTTGGAAATGTGGAAGTAAAAAATGGTAAACTCAGCGATCATAGCTTATTTAAGATTCTTCTGGAAATTTTATAAGGGTAATATTTATTAACTATGAAAAACAGGTATGGAAACTAAATTTTTGCTGGTGAGCACACTGTAGTGTATACAGAAGTAGAAATATAATATTGTACACATGAAACGCATAATGTTAAAAACCAATGTTACCTCAATTAAAAATAAAAATAAGTCAATTGTTACTACAGTATTTAAATGGTAAGACTAAGCAGGTATGACAAGCTAATCCCAGAAATAATGCAATTTTATTATCTGCTGATTCTATATAGGAAACACAAACTCATTAACAAATATAAATTATAAATTGTTATTTCTTCTCATGATTTTCACATTAGGAATATATATCTATGCAACTTTATTTTAGTATACAGATAGCAAACACATATGCCTGGTACCAACTTTCTACAAATTTTGTTTTGTTAACTTACAGGAAAATCAGCTTTTTCAAATTCTAGTTGCCACTCACCAAATCACTTTTCCCTCAAGATTTCTCCATTTTGATGACAAATCAAGCTGTTACATTACACTTTCATCAGGCAGTGTCTGCACACGTATCCAGGCAACCACATGCTGCAGTTGCATTGATTCCTTGAAGCACAGGATGAGAAGGAACAGGAAGGTCAAGAAACAAGTTTTAAGAAAAAAACTACCATAAATAAATAATTTCTGAGTTGTTTTTGAGTCAGTAGCATTCCCACAATCTGAGTCTATAAACTCTTAATTTTAGACATTTGCATTTCCCACCTAAATAAAAATGTTAGGTTACAAAAAAGAAATGGGTTTTGGTTCTATGACAATGTAATATAGATCCAGACCCAAATATGAATGCTTCAAATTCATTAACTGGATATTTCTTTATTCTAGCTTGAGGAGGTTTTCCTTTTTCATGATTTCTGTAACAAAACATATCTGAACACATTGACTAGTCTGTATATGCTGAGCATGCTAAAAAAAAAAAAAAAAACCTCTTCTTGCTAAATTTAATTATCCTTGGCATCCACTCTGGACAGACTGACCTCTCAAATGCATCAATGATGATGAAAACTATCCAGTACCAATTACCATAACAGTCATACACCTTCTCTAATTTGCTGCTTACAAGTTGAGAGGGGTCAGAAAGAGGCACCTAAAATCCTTCAATGGTCCATGTTCTATTTTCTATCCATTTAAAAGACTAAAACATGTTCCCCAATATTCAGCTAGACACATTTTTTATGTTATCACTCTAGCCTCTGAACATGCAAACATACAGTGATCACATAAAAACTGCAAATGTTAATTAATGTTTAGAAGACTTAGATTTCAATGTACCAGAACACAAGAAAAAAAAGAATTGAGACACCTAAAGAAACTGGAAAAAGAACAGAATAAAATCAAAGAAACAAGAGAGGCTATAAGGATAGAAATCAATAACACAGAAAACAAAAACAATAGCAAAGATTAAAGAAAGAGTAAATTTAGTTGAAGACTGTTTAAGGTTTCGTGTTGTTTTTACAAGACTGAAGATGAAATAGTGCAGAACAAATGAAGATAAAATTACTGTTACAATGGAGATTTAAAATACAACACTATAAAATTTATATGTTAATAAATTTGGTTAATTGCAATGGGTACATTTCTTGCAAAAGAAATACCAAAACTAGAAAAAGAATAATTAGAAACTTGTAATGTATGGACTTACATGGCACTAAATATTTTTTAGTAATTAATGACTCCTCTTTGAAATCTACTACTATCCCACATGCTAACATGGAAATATTTTTTCTATTCTTTTTTTAAAGTTGAACTATAGTTAATGTACAATATTATGTTACTTTCAGGTGTACTACATACTGATTGCATGAATTATGAAATGATCACTGTGATAAGGCTAGGAACCATCTGTCCCCATACACAGTTATTACAGTATTATTGACCATATTTCTTATACTGTATATTGCAACATTGTGGATTATTTATTTTCTAACTGCTAGTTTATACCTCTTAATCATCTTCACCTATTTTGCTCCCCCACCCTCCTCTCCTCTGGCAATCACACTTTGCTCTCTTTATCTATGAATCTGTTTTTGTTTTGTTTTGCTTTTTAGGTTCCACATATAAGTGAGATTATATGGCCTTGTATTTCTCTGCCTGACTTACTTCACTTAGCATGATACCCTCTAGAGCCATCCACATTGTTTCAAATGGCAGGATTTCATTTTTTATGGCAGAGTAATATTCCATGGCATATATATGTACCACATCATCTATATTCGTTCACTTATCAATAGAGACTTAGGTTGCTTCCACATCTTGGCTACAGAAAATAATGCTGCAGTGAGCACTGATGTGCATGTTCTTTTCAAATAAATTGTTTCCTTTTTCTTTGTATAAATACACACATGTGAAATTGTTGAATCATACGGTAGTTCTATTTTTAATTTTTTTAGGCACATCTATACCATTTTACATATGGGCTCCACCAATTTACATTCCCACCTTTTCTCCCCATCTTGGCCAGTGCTTGATATTTGTTGTCTTTATGATGATAGCTATTCTGACAGATGTGAGACAGTATCTCATAGTGGTTTTGATTTACATTTCCCTGACGATTACTGATGCTGAGTATTTTTTAATGTTTCTGTTGGCCATCTGTATATCTTCTTATGAAAAATGTCTATTCAGACCCATTGCCCATTTTTAAATTGGGATTATTTTTTATGTTGAGTTGGGTGAGTTCTTTGTATATTTTGGATATTAACCACTTATCGGATACACTGTTGGCAAATATCTTCTCCCATTCAGTAGGCTGCCTTTTCATTTCATTAATAATTTCCTTTGCTGTTCAAAAGCTTTTAGTTTGATGTGGTCCCATTTGTTTACTTTTGTTTTTGTTGTCCTAGCCTGAGGAAACAGACCCCAAAATACTGCTAAGTCCCATGTAAAAAAGCTTACTGTCTATGTTTTCTTCTAGGATTATTATGATTTCAGGTGTCATGTTTAAGTCTTTAACCCATTTTGAGTTTATTTTGTATATGGTGTGAGAAAATAGTCCCATTCGGTTCTTCTACATGCAGCTGTCTGGTTTTCCCGACACCATTTATTGAAGATGCTATCTTTTCTCCATTATATATTCATGCCTCCTTTGTCATAGATTAATTGATCATATATGCATAGGTTTATTTCTGGTCTGTCCATTCTGTTCCATTTACCTGTGCACCTGTTTCTGTGCCAGTACCATACTGTCTTGATTACTGTAGCTTTGTAGTATAGTTTGAAATCAGACAGTGCAGGACCTCCAGCTTTATTCTTCTTTCTCAAGATTACTTTGGCTATTCAGTGTTTTTATTACATACAAATTTTAGAATTATTTATTCTAATGCTATGAAAAAAGGCCATGGGTATTTTGATAGTAATTGAATTTTTTTTTTTTTTGCGGTACATGGGCCTCTCACCACCATGGCCCCTCCCGCTGCAGAGCACAGGCTCCAGACACGCAGGCTCAGCAGCCATGGCCCACGGGCCCAGCCGCTCCACAGCATGTGGGATCCTCCAAGACCGGGGCACGAACCCGTGTCCCCTGCATCGGCAGGCGGACTCTCAACCACTGCACCACCAGGGAAACCCGATAGTGATTGAATTTTATCTGCAGATTGCTTTGGGTGGCATGGACATTTTAAAAATATTAATCTTCAAATCCATGAGCATGGTATGTATTTCCATTTATTTGTGTCATCTTCAATTACTTTCACCAAAGTCCTACAGCTTTTAGAGTACAAGTCTTTCATCTCCTTTATTAGATTTATTCCCAGGCATTTTATTCTCTTTAATGTAACTGTAAGTAGAATTGTTTTCTTCATTTCTATTTTTCATAGTTTTTAATGTATAGAATTTCAACATCTCTATATATTAATTTTGCATCCTGCAACTTGAGTGGTTCATTTATTAGTTTTATTAGTTTTCAGTGGAGTTTTTAGAGTTTTCTGTATATAGTGTGATATCATCTGCAAATAGTGACAGTTTTACTTCTTCCTTTCCAATTTGGATGACTTTTATCTCTTTTTCTTGTCTGATCCCTGTGTGGTTAGGACTTCCAAAACTATGTTGAATAAAAGTGGCAACAGTGGGCATCCTTGTCTTGTTCATAGTCTTAGAGAAAATGCTTGCAGTTTTTCACCATTTAGTATGATGGTATGTTCCTTCTATACCTACTTTGTTCAGAGTTTTTTTTTTTTAAATCATAAATAGATGCTGAATTTCAGAAAATGGTTTTCCTGTATCTACTGAGTTGATCATATTGTTTTTTACCTTCATTTTGTTAACATGGCCTATCACATCATCTGCAGGTATTGGGAAACATCCTTGCATCTCTTGAATAAATCCCACTTGTTCTTGATGTATTATTCTTTTAATATATTGTTGAATTTGGTTTGCTAATATTTTGTGGAGGATTTTTGCATCTATACCATCAGGGATAGTTTTTTGGTCTTGTGAAATGAGTTAGGAAGTGTTTCTTCTTCTTCAATTTTTGGAATATCTTGAGAAGGATAGGTTTTAACTCTTCTTTAAATGTTCTGTGGAATTCACTGTAAAGCTATCTAGTCCTGGACTTTTGTTTGTTTGGAGTTTGTTTTATCACTGATTCAATTTATTTCCTGGTAATCAGTCTGTTCATATTTTCTATTTTTTTCCAATTCAGTCCTAGCAGATTGCATCTTTCTAGGAACTTATCCATCTCTTCTAGGTTTCCATTTTATTAGCAAATAATATAGTTGTTTTAGTAATCTATCATGATCCTTCATATTTCTGCAGTGCTGATTGTGACTTCTCTTTCATTTCTGATTTTAGTAATTTGGGCTTTCTCATTTTTTTCTGATGAGTCTGACTAAAGGTTTATCAATCTTGTTTATTTTTTTCAAAGAAGCAACTTAGTTTCTTTGATATTTTCTATTTTTTGTCTCTACTTCATTTATTTCTACTCTGATCTTTATTATCTTTCATCTACTAACTTTAGATTCTATTTGTTCTTCTTTTCTTAGTCCCATTAAATGTAAATTTAGGTTGTTTTAGATTTTTCTTGTTTCCTGAGGTAGCCTTGTATGGCTGTAAACTTCCGTCTTAGAACTGCTTTTGCTATATCCAATAGAATCTGGATTTCTTTTACATTTTAATTTGTCTCCATATTTTTAAATTCTCCCTTTGATTTCTTCAGTGATCCATTGATTGTTTAGTAGCATGTTGTTTAGCCTCCACATGTTTGTGTTTTTTTGTAGGTTTTTTTTTTCTTGTAGTTGACTTCCGGTCTCATAGCATTATGATTGGAAAAGATGCTTAATGTGATTTCAATCCTAAATATATTAAGACGTTTTTTGTGGCATAACATGTTATCTATTATGAAGAATATTCCAAGTGCACTTGAAAGAACGTGTATTTTGTTTCTTTGGGTGGGATGTTCTGTATCTATCAATTAAGTGTACCTGGTCTAATGTGTCATTTAAGGTCAATGTTTCCATATTAATTTTCTGCTCTGATGATCTATCCATTGATGTAAGTGTGGGATTACTATTATTTATTGCCATCTACTTCTCCCTTTATTTGTGTTATTATTTTCTTTACATAGTTAGGTAGTCCTACACCTAAGGTACATATATTTAATTCTTGTTGGATTGATCCCTCCATCATTATGTAATGTCCTTCTTTGTCTCTTGTTACAGCCTTTGTTAAAGTCTATGTTGTCTGATATAAGTATTGTTTTCTTTTCATTTCCATTTGCATGGAATATCCTTTTCCTTCTCTTCACTTTCAATCTGTATATCTTTATATCTAAAGTAAGTCTTTTGTAGGCAGCATATATATGGGTCTTATTTTTGTATCCAGTTAGTTCCTCTATGTTTTTAGATTGGAGCATTTAGTCCATTTACATTAAACGTAATTATTGATAGGTGTGTACTTATTGCCATTGTCTTACTCGTTTTCTGGTTGCTTTTGCAGTTCTTTTTTGTTTCTTTCTTCTTTTTTTGCTCTCTCCCTTGTGATCTGATGAGTATTTTTAGTGTTATGTTTGAATTCCTTTCTGTTTTTAGTCTGAGTATCTATTATAGATTTTTGGTTTGTAGTTAACATTAAATTTAGATATAGCATCTTATATATGTGTGATTACTTTAAGTTGATGATCTCTTAAATTTGAATGTGTTCTAACAACACTATATTTTACTCCTCCCACATTTAATATTTTTGATGTCATATTTTACATTTTTTTGTTTTGTGTCTCTTAACTACTTATTTTGGATATAGATGATTTTACTACATTTGTCTTTTAATCTTCCTATTAGATTTACATCTACTGCCTTTACTGTATATTTGCCTTTACCAATGAGAATTTTCCTTTCATAACTTTTATACTTATAGTTGTATTTTTTTTTCTTCTGTTTTCCTTAGAAAAGATCCTTTATCATTTCTTGTAAAGTTGGTTTAGTGGTGATGAACTCTTTCAGCTTTTATTTGTCTTTAAAACTCTTTATGTTTCTTTCAGATCTGAATAATAACCTTGCCAGGTAGTGCATTCTTGTTCATAAGTTTTTTCTTTCATCACTTTGCATGTATTGTGCCACTCCCTTTTGGCCTGCTAAGTTTCCACTGAGAAGTCAGCTGAAAGTTCTCTTTTATGTAACTAGTTTCGCTTGCTACATTTAGAATCTTTATCTTTAATTTTTTCTATTTTAATTACAATGTGTCTTGATGTGGACCTCTTCAGGTTCATTTTTTTGGGACTCTGTTCTTCCTGGACCTAGATATCTGTTTCTTTCATCAGGTTAAGGAAACTTTCCATTATTATTTCTTCAAATAATTTCTCTGTCACTTTCTCTCTTTCTTTTCCTTCTGGGACTCCTGTAATGTGAATGTTAGTACCATTAATGTCCCAGATGAATCTTAAACTATTCTTACTTTTTAAAATTATTATTTTCTTTTTTCTGTTCAGCTTAGGTGATTTCAACTACTCTCTCTTCCAGGTCGCTGATTTGCTCCTCTGTGAGATCTAACCTATTAATTTCTCCTAGTGTATTTTTATTTTAGTTATTTTATTCTTCAGCTCTGTTTGGTTCTACTTCAAATTTTCTCTTTGTTGAAATTCTCATAGTATTCATCCATTGTTCTCTCAAGTTCAGTGAACATCTTTATGATCATTACCTTTAACTCTTTATCAGGTAGATTGCTTATCTCCACTTCATTTAGTTCTTTATCTGAAATTTTGCCTTGCTCCTTAGTTTGGAACACATTCCTCTGTTTTCTCATTTTGCCTAATGTTCTGTGTTTATTTCTATGTGTTAGGTCAGTTGGTTATATTTCCTGATCTTAGAGAAATGACCTGATGTAGGAGACATCCTATAGGGCTCAATAGTATACCCTCTGTTCACCAGAGCTGTATTCTCTAGGTATGCCCGCTATGCGGGTTACATGCACCATTATGTTGTGGCAGGGTTAACTATTGTGGGAGTCCTATTAGCAGGTCTGGGCCCAGACCCAGTTGGTTGCAAGGCTGTCCCTTGGGTGGTGACTGTGAGCCCACTAGAGGGTGGGGAATGTTTCCCATGCAGTTGGTTACACAGCACAGGGGCTGTGGGGCTGCTACTGGCTCAATGGTGGGTAGGACCAGGTCTCCACATGGCTCTCTATGCAGCCTGCGGAGGCTTGGGGCTGGTGTCCATCCACTGGAGGACAGAGCCATATGCCCACGTACTGTCTGCATGGACTGGTGGGTCTCAGGGCTGGTGCCAGCCCCCTTGAGAGTGGGGCTGGGACACTCACAGCTGTCTTCACAGCTTCCTGGGGATTGTGGCTGTTGCCAGCCCAATGGTGAACAGTAAGCCCCCAAGGCTAATAGGCTAGAAGAAGGATTTCCAAGTGGTGCTTCTCAGTGCCAGTGTTATCACAGTAGAACAAGCTCCAGAATATGGACTTCTGCCTGTATCTCCATCCTCAGGGAATTTTTCAATTGTCTCCTTCTTCCATAGGAGACTCTCCAAGATCAGTAAGTGGGACTGACCTAGACTTCTTTCAAGTTATTGACTCTGTGCTGGAGTGTTTCAGAGTAATGTGCACCCTTCTGTTTCCTACAGCCCTCTGGCTCTCCGGAACATAAACCCCACTGGTTTTCAAAGCCAGATATTATAGGGCTTCTCTTCCCAGTGCAAGAGTTACCCAGGTTGGGGAGCTGGATGTGGGGCTTGGACCCCCTCACTCCTTGGTGGGAGGCTTCTATGACTGTGATATTCTTCCAGTTTCTGAGCCACTGACCCAAGGGTATGGGTCCGGACTAGACCACATCTTCACCCCTCCTACTCTTCTTGTGGTCCCTTCTTTATGTTGTGCTTAGCTGTAGAATTCTTTTCTGTTAGTCTTTAGGTAATTTTCATAGATTATTGCTCTCTAAATAGTTGTAATTTTGTTGTGTCCATGGGGGGAGGTAAGTACAAGGTCTGCCTACTCCATCATCTTGTCCACCTCCCCTTTTCTATTTCTTATACATCTGATCTTTATAATCAATTATTTTCTCAGTAGAAACTTAATTTCTAAAGTATGCGAGATAATAACCATTTTAGCTGTTTTGAATTTTACACAGTATATAAAATGTTTTTATATCCCAAAACCTGTAATTAGTCATATATAATGATATACTGCTCTTTTAAGATTTCAGGCAGAAATTAAGTAAATGTTCTATATATATATATTTTAATATCAATGTATATATTTCTATGTATATAATTATTTGTTTCTATGTTTTGTACATGCATATTATGCATGCATTTATTTATATATGTGTATATTTAGATATATATCAATGAATAAATATATAGAAACAAAAAATTATATAAAATAAATATAGAAAACTTAATGGAAATAAATATATAATGCTATATTAATAATTTAAAAGTAAGCTTTAAGATATACTAATTGTGGCAGCCTTGATAATATAATTAGTGGATGGCCCAGCTGCTGCACCTTGAAATCCATCACCACAGTTTTGCAAGTAGACATATTGCATGGTCTCTCCCAACCAAGACTCAGTGCAATTGAGATACTAGGGCAGACCTGGTTCAGGTACAAGCAAATTTCTCTAATGACCAACTTTGACTTGAAGACTTCCCAGTGGGTTTGCCAAAATGCATTAGACTTCACAACAGTCTAGGATGTTTCCACTCAACTTTCTCTTCTTCTCTGGCACTTAGGGTCAGACTTTCATTGCACTCTCAGCCTGTCCAGCTCCCTTTTTATTTTCTCTCACATAGCCATTTCCTTTAATGAAATTCTAACATATTTAATCTTGTATTGGTTTTGGCTTCTCAGGGGAACTGGGCTAAAACAAATTGTACAATCTATCATGTACCACTAGTTTATGTTAATCATTATCAAAACACAATCTGGGGTACTTCCAAGAAAATCCATAAGAAAAGGATCAGTAAATGTGTTTTAATAAGTTTTTAATGAATTTTGAAAATGTTACTTGTAAATACAAAAAAGATTGTATAGTTAAGGAACATTTACAATAGGCTCTAGCATTAGTCTAAAGTTTATCTTTAGTGCTATTTGGTACCAATAAGCATGGACTGTTTTTGTAAGCCATCTTTTAATAATTATAATATATTCTTAATTTTAAATTAAGAATTTAATTTAATTTATAAAATTAACTGGATATCCAATAAAAAGAAATTTAAAATTACCAGTATTCTCTAAATTGCAAGGCCATCCAGATTATCATATAATGTTCTTTAAAGTTTGGGAAATTATAACTGCCTTTAAAAATCTGTTGAAATTTACAAACTTCTCAGAATAATGCACATATGTTTAATTTTTCCCCAACATTTGTGTGTGTGTGTGTGTGTGTGTGTGTGTGTGTGCACGCACAGGATTATATAGCTCTATACCTTGGAGACACGGAAGCATATGGCTTTATAAGTTAATTTTATTTTTCACTGAATACATTGTAATGATTAGTGCATTATTCTTAAACAGCATCATTAAATTATATAAAGTATGCTATCAATTTTATTTAACCAATTTAACCAATGTTCTATTGTATGATTTTTAAATGATTTAAATATTATTGGGTTTAAATATTTGAGTATATCAATAGTTACGTCCATAAGATACATTTCTAGCAGTAGAATTTGTAAATTAAAAATACAGTCATTAAAAATGCAAATCAAAACTACAATAAGCTACCACCTCACACCAGTCAGAATGGCCATCATTAAAAAGGCTACTAATAACAAATGCTAGAGAGGGTATGGAGAAAAAGGAACCCTCCTACACTGTTGGTGGGAATGTAAGTTGGTACAGTCACTGTGGAAGAGTATGAGGTTCCTCAGAAAACTAAAAATAGAATTACCATATGATCCAGCAATCCCACTCCTGGGAATATACCCAGACAAAACTATAATTCAAAAAGATACATGCACCCCTATGTTCATAGCAGCACTATTCACAATAGCCAAAACATGGAAACAGTCTAAATGTCCATTGACAGATGAATGGATAAAGAAGATGTGGTACATATGTACAATGGAATACTACTCAGCCATAAAAAAGAACAAAATAATGCCATCTACAGCAACATGGAAGCAACTAAAGGTGATCAAACTAAGTGAAGTCAGAAAGAGAAAGACAAATACCATATATTACTTATATATGGAATCTAAAATATGGCACAAATGAACCTATCTACAAAACAGAAACAGACTCATGGACATAGAGAACAGATTTGTGGTTGCCAAGGGGGGGTGGGGGAGGGAGAGGAATGGACTGGGAAATTGAGGTTGGTAGTTGCAAACTATTACATTTAGAATGGATAAATGACAAGGTCCTAACATATAGCATAGGGAACTATATCCAATCTCCTGGGATAAACCATAATGGAAAAGAATATAAAAAAAGAATGTCTCTATGTGTATAACTGAGTCACTTTGCTGTACAGCAGAGATTGGCACAACTTTGTAAATCAACTATCCTTCAATAAAAAATAAATGAATAGAAAAAATACTCATTAAAAAATATATACATAGAAAAATAGCTCAAAAAAAGAAAATAAAGTATCTGTTTATCTGAGCTCTCAATGTCACTAATTATAATTTTAGTCTGCAATTAATTGAAGGTAAAATGTTATTTTATTAAGTATGTATTTTATTGATTTCTAGAGAGGTCTACTGAATCTCTCTCCCTCCCCCCCCATAATTGTTGTTTTCTTTTGTGAACTGTCTTTGTACTGTGTTTGCCCATTTTCTACATTAATAATTTGAACTGCATTCATGGATTTAGAAGAAATAACCTATTCTTGCTTTTCTGGGATAAATTCGCTTGTCTGTAACATATTGCTGAATTATATTTGTTAGTATTTTATAAAGTTAACCTCAATAAATTAGATTTAATTTTTACTACTTTAATAATTTTTGTAAGATTTTGGTATTAGTGATATTCTGGCTATGTGAAAAATAATTTATATGTTGAAAGAATTAAATTTTAGCTTGTATACATTCCTGCAGTTTTCTCAGCCTGGACTTTTATGGGAAGTATCATGTTAATTATTCCACTCATTTCACCCTTTCTTCAGATTTTAGCAGATATTACCATAGATTTAAGTAGTCTGATTTTTATTTCTAATTTTAGGTTAATTTCCAACTATGGGTTTCCATTGCACTAATCAGAAAATTTCTATATATTCAAATAATTTCCAAGCAACAAAAAAATTGTATAGATCTTAGACTACTAAGAGTGAATTAAAAGTTGACATTGATTTTAAAAATTTAAAAGATATTTAATCTCTTTGCTTGTAAATATATGATACTCAGTAGGATTACTTTATTATTTTGTGTAACTTACTGTCCAATTTTAAAATGAATGACATAACAGAAGCACAGATTTCCACTTCTCATTTATCACATCATATAAGTTATTTTATTATAATTTACTCTTGTATAATATAAAAGAACTAAAGCATACATTCTCTAAAGTGTTTTATAGTTGTGTAATTCCCAAAGTTGAATATCCCTAATTGTACAATGAAATGTAAAAGTAGGAGAATGTTCCAGATGTATATCTGTGTCATTTGTACTGATATGGTAGTTCAAGCTGGTATAACATAAACTCTTTGGGGAAAGCATACAAAAAAGAATGGAGGTGTCCCTAGTATGCAGTAATGTTCACACTTATGGAAAGGAAAAAAAGTGAGGGGAAGCTAGTAAGAGAGAGAAAATATTATTACATTTGATTTGATGCAGTATTAATGATGTTGGTAGAGTATAAAGTTCACTTTAAAACATATTTCTAATAAAGATGGATTCTTTATATTGAAGCCAGGAAACTAGGCAGATAGAGATAATGAATTTACATTTACTGATTAAAAATTACTTAGATTCATTTAATGATCAATTAATTCTCTGCAGCCTTTTATAAATTTAACCTAAATAAGAAATATGGATGCTGAAAGAAAAGGGGAATAATTGAGGTATGTGGGAGTAGATTGTTGCTCTTTCCTCCTAAATTACAGAAATAATAGAAGTAATAATATTCCACATTTAGACAGCTTTTCCTTCTCAACTATTAAAGCAAGCACAAAGATTAAATTAGGTGTCCTTTTTCTTACCTATTCAACCAAGCTCAAAAACATAGCAAAAATAAAAGAGCCATTCTTATTGCTTCTCTGATATATTCTAATAATTGCCAGTCAGTAGTTTACTGATTTCTTCATCGTATAACAAGTTGTATATTCCTTAAAAACTGCATCTCTCTTTTCATTGTTTTTCAGTGACTAAGGACAGGTATTTGACTACTGGCTTGGTGCTTGGCTGATGTTTGTGTGTCTTTGTGTGTGTTTAGGCACAGATATTTGTAAGATGAGGTGTTGACCAAAGGGCTACTGACATTCATCTTTAAAGCACCTCCAGCGTATTATTAATAGGGACATTTAACAGAGACCTTGGCTCTTAATCAAAATTTTTCTTATTCAAAAGCTCTTTGGGGGCTTCCCTGGTGGCGCAGTGGTTGAGAGTCCACCTGCCGATGCAGGGGACACGGGTTCATGCCCCGGTCCGGGAAGATCCCACATGCCACGGAGCGGCTAGGCCCATGAGCCATGGCCGCTGAGCCTGCGCGTCCAGAGCCTGTACTGCGCAACGGGAGAGGCCACAACAGTGCGAGGCCCGCGTACCAAAAAAAAAAAACAAAAAAACAAAAGTTCTTTGGGAGAAGTTATCAATAAAGAATTTTATTGCAACATGAAATTGTGCCATACCACTAATATTAAACAAATATAGATAGCGCTTACAGATTGAAATTGGAAGTGGATGGGATGACATTATGAGAAAATGGATTGAAAAATGCTGAATCTCACTAATCCAGTTCTTGACAGGCCATAATTTGCAACAACAACTCTATTTACAAGAGTTCTCTGTAGTGATAGATAGATGAACAACCATAAATTCGCATTTTTGGATTGTAATACATAATTGTCTGCTCCAGGCTTTTGACTTAGCCTATAGTTTTCTTCCATAGGTAAAATCTTTCTTAATATGAAATATTTACATGAGTATATTTAAACCATAACTATTTGGTGCTTTCTAATTCATTGTTGCTTTATTCACTATAACCTTAAGCCTAAATTACTTTACATTAAAAAAACATTTTCTATAATTATCACTCTTCTCTCAACTAATTTTATTTCACAAATGAGGATTCTTTGCACTGCAAGTAACAGAAGCCTGTTCAACCATCTTGAGTAGAAAAGATTTTAGTATGTCTCAAAGAACCCAAAGCAAAAATATAATTCATATTAGAATCTACTGGGAAGCAGGTAATCAAATTTCATCAAGATAGTATTTCTTCCTTTTTTTTTTTTTTTTTTGTCTATGAATTTCTGCTTCATTCTTCACTCATGTTGCAGAAAGTGTCCTCTATTTTTTAGTACAGCTGGCAGATTAGTCACTGAGGCACCTTATGTTGTACTGTTGGCACTAAAGACAGACTTCTCTTTTTTGATCCATCTCTCCATGTATCTAGGGCTCTCTGTCTCTGTCTCTCTTCTTCCCTCTTGTTTCTGCTCTCCCTTCCTCCTTCCCTTTTTCCCTGTTACATCTTCTTCCTCCCTGTGTATCTCATTTTTTCTTTCTCTCCATTCCATTTTTAAAAAACTCTTAGAACTGGGAATAGGATAGACCAGATTGTGACAGGTGTCCACCTTGGAACAATTCCAGGAAAAATATATCATTTCGGGCTTCCCTGGTGTCGCAGTGGTTGAGAGTCCGCCTGCCGATGCAGGGGACACGGGTTCGTTCCCCAGTCCGGGAAGACCCCACATGCTGCGGAGCGTCTGGGCCCGTGAACCATGGCCGCTGAGCCTGAGCATCCGGAGCCAGTGCTCCGCAATGGGAGAGGCCACACCAGTGTGAGGCCCGTGTACCGCAAAACAAAAAATAATAAATTTCATAGTAAATGGCTGCTTCTTAGGGTAGAATAACAATTAATAGCATTTCCCAGAAAAGGTGAGTGAAACTAAGTGAAGGACCTCTCTGCAGACAAAGCAACTGGCCCATGACTTAAATATATACCACCACTAGTGCTGTGGGAAATATACATATTTGTAATGTCTTCCTCAGATTTCACACTATATTAATGTATATATTAATTATACTTGTATATTCATAAAGTATATCAATCATATTGAAGTATATTAATTTCCAAAGTTATATATTAATTATATAAATTTCCAATTTTTATGTTATATTAATTTCCAAAAATATACCTTTGGTGGTAAATGTTAAATATTTTATTTTTCCATAGATATATTTATTGTTTTTATTTTGTTTTCAAGCTCTCCAGTTAAATCTTTCTTTCCTTTTCCAATTTTTGTTTTCTGTTCTTGTATCCTTTCTTCTTTAATGCCTGAACTGGTAACACAGTGCTTCATTTAAAATCCCAAACACAGTGTATGTCAACTTTGCTGAAGCTGCATTTTTAAGATGAGGCTTTGAATTTTTTTGGGGGGGGGGAAATTAACCGGGTCATTCATGCAAAATTTTGCACACCAAACTAAGTATCTAATTATGCTTTCTTATAGCAGATTGTGCTGTGCTCCAGATGTATGCTCTTAAATAGCTCTGTAATGTTCTGCAACTCCAAGCAATGGCATTTTGAAACTTTTTTATCCCCCTTGGAAAACTCAGTTTATCAACTTTAGTCAAAGAATAAACGTGTCTATATCATGACACAATCTACTAAGTCAATCATGTTTATGCTTGATTCTGGGAGAAAGTGAAGCACGTGTCATGTTGAAGTTTAAGTGGCATAAGAAATTACATAGTTTGAGATTAAATGTTTCTGCCAGTACAGATATACAACATAGGAGAAAATACATAGGAGTATTTTCAGAGCATTGCTTACTGAGTTCATAATACAAGATTTTTCTAAAAAGTCATACCAGGTCAAAATGCCTTGTTTTGGAAGAATACAAATTAAGCTATAACAAAGGCTTTATTCTTCTTAAACAGATATTTTAACCTGTTATGACAATATGTGTATATGTGTGCTTGTGTGTATATGTGTGGATATATGTATATACATAAATGTATGAACATATATATGATTGCTTATGTAATAGTTTCTTTCTTGTGTATGATTAGTCCTTTCATGAGTTTTGTAGTTTGAATGTTTTAATATTAATGTTTTAATATTAATTTAATATTAAACTATAAAATACAAATGATTTACTTTTACTGAAGTACTCTCCAACACAAAATTCTCTACGGTGGCAATTTTGAAAGTGCATAGAAATATTCCAGATACAAAATCTTAGCAATGAAATCAGTTAACTACAAATTGATCTTGTAATTATAAATGCTAGAACTCAATACATTTTTAATGCTCAAATTAAGATACACTAATTACACAGTAACTGCTAAATAAATGGCATATAATTTAGAGTTATGCCAGAGTGCTGCTCAGATTTAGATGCTTCTAATCATGGGGGAAACTTGCTCATCGCTGGTAAAACGTTAACTTTGATGAACCAACTGGTGATTATCCAAGAAAAGATCTACTAATGGAAATTGTGAGTTCATATAATTTCAGGTATCTTTTTTTTTTTCATTGACCTATTTTGAAGATTGTTTTTAAACTCTTATTTCCATTTCTTGTTAATTTATTCAATGTTTCATAACAATGGAAGATTCCAATTTTAAAAAAGATCTTTTTTAAAAAGTCAAAAGGATTATTCACAGAAGCAATATTTTGAATACTGATTATGTTTCAGAGTATAGTAAACAAATGCCAATTTTATCCCATGTTGCTTCTAAAACTGATATGTTTTCAATGTAATTCAATGGATAAAATATTATGATACTAAGGAGAAATTTTGAATGGGAATTTAAAAATTTGCTATGAATTATAGTTCTTGGAGGATAAAATATTTCATTAAAGGAGAATAAAAGAGGCACATAGAAGTTTGTGGAGATTCATATGGGAAATTCTAAGAAATTTCAAAGTCTATCAAGTTTAATGTGACATGTTTTTCTTGAAGACTAAATTCACTTGAAATATAGGACTTTCATTTTCCTTGATATATGTTTCCCATTAGCTTTCCTTAATGTTTATTGTCCTTAAAGGGAGGGGTCATTCTTTGACTCACAAGTGGAATAAAGATAAAAGGAGAAAAAAAGGAGAGGTAGACAAAGATCTTCTTGGAATAACTAGAGAAGAGTTGAAAGGGAAGGGAAGTAAGAGAATAAGAAGTAATGCATATCTAAATAGTTTTAAAAATAATTAAAATAAGCTGAACTGTAAGTGAATAAAACAAAAAGGAAAATGGAGCACTTCTAAGTGCAAACTTTTTTGAATAGAAATGAAGTGGTTAAGAAAATGGTTAAGAATAACAAATGAATTTAACAGTAGACAAGCTATTTATTCTCTAGAACTATTGAATTTCTCTTCAATCAGAGATGTGGGTAGGAGTCAACCATTCCTAAAGCCAGGGCAGTGTGGGATTCACTATTAATGAAAATGGGGATTGATTATATCAGATATTCATCCATTGTTGAGTGTAGAGTCCTATAATTTTAATTTTTTTCCTTATTTTCTTCCCAGCAGTTTATTGTGGAATTTCTGGGGGAGTATACAGGGGCCTTCAAGACCAGGTATTTTGTTGTAGTTTTTTCTTTAGTTTCAAAGTACAGAGAAATCCCTTAAAATAATTTAAGTAATAAGGCAATTTATTGACCAAATGCAGTAGCAAGAAGAATACTTAGGCTTCAGATTCTGGGATAATCTTCCAGTCAGTTATGACCAAGATGAGGTCACCTGGTATATTATTGTTTACTTTTACAGAAACCATGAATGGGACAGTTT
This sequence comes from Stenella coeruleoalba, assembly GCF_951394435.1. Classification (NCBI taxonomy): domain Eukaryota; kingdom Metazoa; phylum Chordata; class Mammalia; order Artiodactyla; family Delphinidae; genus Stenella; species Stenella coeruleoalba. The sequence continues at coordinate 85,655,427 of NC_137148.1, forward strand.
CACTACAAAGGAAGCTATGGGAGTTTAGTCGACAATTGTAATGCCTGCTACTCAATAGGAATTATAATATTAACAGTACAATATGGTACATTAACAGTACTCAAGTATCAAATACAAGAGGACAGATTCAATTAGTATCTTTTAACTTTTGTGATAGAAGTACATGCTTCAATCCATTATAGTTTGTTCTCTTCTCCTACCAAATCAAAAGACTTTATCCAAACTAAGATTACTAACAATATTACAATTGATAACCCCATACCCTATTTTATTTTATTTTTTAAATTTTATGGAAATATAGTTGATTTACAATGTTGTGTTAATTTATACTGTGCAGCAAAGTGACTCATTTTAAATTCTCACCTTTGATTACAGAATAGCATTTGGCAATGGTGAACTTCCCACTAATATTTAAAACTCTTGCCTTTTTTGTTTTCTTCAGTACCACTCTTACTAAGTTCTATCTATTTATCCTTTCTTTTTGTTGTTTTCTTTGCTCTCTTTCCACCTGATGAGGTCCATCCTATATTTGAATGAAGTTCCATTTAAGATTGTGTTCTTTTTTAACTTAAAATATTTCCTTTGGTAATCCAATGGATCTTATTTCACATATGATCAGATATCACTGGAATGGTATGAAACTTTTGGTGTGTATGTATGAGTGTGTATGCTCATTGAGATAAAGGTCCATAGATCTCATCAGATTTTTTTTTTTAGGTCTATGAAATTTAGAACCACGTCTTTATTTTATGCTTGTCTTCAAAGTCCCAAACTCATAATTCTTGCCCTTTAACATAACCACCTGGGCAACCTGAAAACACTGCACAATCTCATTCTTAGCAAGTACAAAACTGAATTTATAACCTATCTTCAAAAATACATTCTTGGGTTTCCCGGGTGGCGCAGTGGTTGAGAGTCCGCCTGCCGATGCAGGGGACACGGGTTCGTGCCCCGGTCCGGGAAGATCCTACATGCCTTGGAGCGGCTGGGCCCGTGAGCCATGGCCGCTGGGCCTGAGCGTCCGGAGCCTGTGCTCCGCAACGGGAGAGGCCACAACAGTGAGAGGCCTGCGTACCGCAAAAAAAAAAAAAAAAAAAAAAAAAAAAAAAAAAAAAATTCTCTACTTACTATTTCTTTAGACTTGTTAATTGAATTATCTTCTAATCTACTTGTATAATTTTTAGTGTTAAACTTAGACTTCTCCTTCTCTCTCATTTCCTAACATCTTTAATGTTAAATGTAAACCCTATACCTAACTATCCCAATACTTCTTACTTAAGGACTCCTTCAGTTGCCTTTTACACTACTGAAATATTTCTCCCTAATCATCCTATTCCAGATCGTCTTCCTTACTGACAGTATATTATATCAGTTCAATGATTATAAACAAAACAAAACAAAACTCTGCTGGAAGATTTTAGTCTATAGAAAGAAACATGGCAGGATTCTCATAGTTTCTTTTCCAGTTGCTTGTGTTTCAGACCTTAGTGTCATTATTACTCTAATTCTCATAATTCTCCAAATAGACAAGCCTTTCATATTGTTCCCAAGATGGAGTTACCTATGTTTTTACCCTTGCAAATTTCTGTCTGCCCTTTAAAACTCTACTCCTCTCTTATGTCTTCAATGGAACTTCCCTTCAATACCAGAATAAGTTTGGCTAATCAGCCTTTTAGGTTCACATAACAAATATCTACTCTGTTTCTCTTATAGTAGTCAATAAGCTGCTTTAAACTTGTATGAATTTTCAAGTTAATCTTTCTCATCAATTCTCATTTCCTCATTATGAGCTCCTTGAAGACATTGTTTCCTAAAATTCCTAAAGGTGTTAGACCATAAATCATATACCATGCTCCTCAGGTAAATACTGGTACTAAATCAGACATGGGAAAGGAGGAGAAACATAAAAGGACATCAAATAATTATCTCCTGTAGCTCTCTCATATTGAACAAGAACTCTCAATTTGAATTACCCTAGAGCCATCTTACTCTAAATGATGCTTATATTGTATATTAAGTTATTCAATGAAAAAAAAACTTCTATCATCCCTTTAAAACTAAACCTCAATTGATAAAGTATGAGGAAGACTGTAATTTAATAAGTAAAAATTTTAACCATTTGATCTAAGAAATTTACAGCTATCAATATATATATTATATACAATAAAAATAATTCAGATAATGTGAGAGTTCAGGTACCTACAGGAGGTAGATCCTTTTCTGATAATTACATTAAATTCACTGGCTTGACCAATGTGCCCTTTAATACCTGTGCTCTCTGTAGAGTACTATAACCTATGCAGAGAACATGCTGTTAAATCGCTAACATCTTAAATCTGCTACTGCTAGAGGAAGGGACATATTATGAAAGAAAAGTGGACAACTGGAGAAAAATTTATTTTAATTGATTCTTTAAGTTTCAAAAACTTCCGTATGTAAATCTTGGGAAAATGCTTAAACCAATTATTATCCTTTTTAACAAAGAATAAAAAAAGAGAAGTATTTTATTTTTAGCAGTCTTTCAGACAGAAGTCTTATAGTGAAATCCATATAGATATTCTAAATGACATTCATAAAATGTTCCACAGAATACTCATAAATTTAAAAAAGCATGGATTTCTATATAGTAATTTCTATAAAGTTTTGTATTATAGTTAATATTTCTCAGTTATTAATCACACACATACATACTCCTACTACTGGTTGAACTCAACAAGGTCATTAATCTGAAAATAAATGTTATATGTCATATTTTCCTTTAATATGTTTTATTTACTTACTGATGTTATTTTATATGTTTTTACCTAGGATGTAAAGATTCTTTGATATAAAAATACAAAGCTATGCATTTCCTTTGAATCTTAACTATGTACATCAGAAAACTTCACTTAAATATTATTTTTGAGTAATTCAAGGTTCAGTAAACCTTTTCTGTAAAGGGCTATGCTATAAATATTCTAGACATTATAGGCCACATATAGTATCTATCACATTTTTTAATCCTTTAAAATGTAAAATGATAACATCAGAAAAAACCTAGATGATCTTGGGTATGATGATAATTTTTCAGATAAAACAAAGGCATTATCCAAGAAATAAATAATTAATATTAGAAACTCTGATCTGCAGAAGGCAATGTGAAGAGAATGAAAAGATAAATCACAGACTGTGAGAAAGTATTTGCAAAAGATATCTCTGATAAAAACTGATATCAAAGATATACAAATAACTCTTAAAACTCAACAATAAGAAAACAACCAACCAGGGTGCTGTCAGCATCATGGCAGTGTAATGTCCCTTCTTTTTGTCCACACTTCTAACAACTAAAAATCAGCATCCATCAAGTAAAGTACCACTGGGAGCTGTAGAATCCAGCACCATATGCCAAAAGATCTAGGAGAAGTCTTGCTGACCTATACATTGGGTATTAGGTAGATAGACTTCAGTATGGGTCAGCAGAAGCCAACGCACCAGCCCCATCCCGCTTGGTCAAGGTTGGGGAAAACCTGGAAAATGCTGGTTTGGGTGAAGATAAGAGAGACTTTGTAGAAGTCTACCTGTCCCAATGAAGGATTCAGCTCTCCATTGGAAAAATAAAAATGAGTTTGTATGCCTTGGAGAGGGTAAGAGGAGTTTTGCCAGCACTGCCCCTCTTGTAAGGAAGCACAACACAGAGCTGAACTAGCCAGCATCAACATCTCCTGCAAAGGAAAAGGAGAGTGGTGAATGAGTACCTAACTCACTGGGGAAATGCTGCTGGGGAAACTTGTTTCTTTCCAGCCGTACCCAGAATATTATTCAGAACTCCAGCAGAAGCCTGCACAAAGCTGCTGGGAGAAACTCACTCAAGGATCTTTGGGCATTCTCAATACTCCAGTGCTACACCCACACCTCTGCCTACCATGTGGCTGGCTCCTTGTGAATCCTCCTGAGTTCAATAGCAAGACAGAACTCTGGTAAACAGGGTATCTGCTCAGAAAATCAGGGCAGGGTCTGTGGCTCAAAGTGAAGGGACAGTGTACTGGAAAAACCCACAGCTCTCCTCCTGTTTATAGTCTTTACATTTACACAGAACACTGCCACACTCACAAAACTTTTGACCCCAGATATGTTGAGACTTTCCCCACAAAGCAATTCCCTGCACCAGCTGGATGCCCTTCAATTTACTCATTTCTGACACTGTTTACCTAGAGATAACATCAGATCCCAGAGGCAGAAGGACTAAGTCCAATGAGAATGCCACCCCCCTCCCACTTTAGGTGTCAATCACAAGTAGAAGGTTCCCAGTTTACCCACAACTTCTGTCTGACTTGGCTACATATTGGAGGTTTCCATTACTTCCTCTCACTTTGGATTAGATTAATTTTCTACAGTGGCTCACAGAACCTAGGGAAACAATTATATTTACCAGATTATGAAAGGATATGATGAAGGATATATGGATGAGTAGTCAGATGAAGAGATACATAGTGAAAGGGTGGGAAGGGTCTCAAATGCAGGAGTTTCTGCTCCCATGGAGTTGGAATGTGTTACCTTCCCAGTATATGGATGTCTTAACTAACGTGGAAGCTTTCTGAACTCATACTATTGGGATTTTTATGGAGGCTTCATCACATAGGCATGATTGATCACTGACTCATTTTCAGCCTTTCTACTTTCTCAAAAAACGGGAGGAAGAGTTGAAAATTCTAAGCATCTAAACATGGCTTGGTATTTCTGGTGATCAGTTCTCATCCAGGAGCCATCTAAGAGCTCATCCAGATTTGCCTCATTAGAATAAAAGACACTCATATCACTCAGTTAATTACATGGTTTTCAGGAGCTCTCTGTTAGGAACCAGGGGCAAAGACAAATAAAGTTTTTTTCTATTATTTTACAGATGAAAAAAGATAATCTATGCAAATGTAAAACAAAAGAAAGCAGTGGTAGCTACATACTTATATCAGACAAAGTAGACTTTATGCCAAAAATTAAAACAAGAGACAAATAAGGTCATTATACCATGATAAATGGATTGATTCATCAAGAAGATACAACAATCATAAATATATATATATATATATATATATATGTATGAAGCATTCAGGTACCTAAATATATTAAGCAAATACTAATATGTCTGAAGGGAGAAATAGATAATATTACAAATATAACAGGAGACTTCAATATCTCACTCTCCACAACAATAGATAATCCAGAGAGATAATAAATAGAAAATTAATAAGGAAACATTGGACTTGAACAAAACACTGGATCAAATTGATACAAATAAGTTTATAAAACATTCCAGTTGATAGCAGCAGAATACAGATTCTTCTCAAGTATACATAGAATATTCTTCAAGATAGATCATATGATAGGTCATAAAACAAGTCTAAGCAAATTTAAGATTCAAATCATACCGAGCATCTTTTCTGACCACAATGATATGACACTAGAAATCAGTAACAGAAAGCTGGAAATTGGCAAATATGTGGAGAGTAAATAACACACTCTTGAACAACCAATGGGTCAAAGAAGAAATCAAAGGGAGATCAAGAAATATCTTGAAACAAACAAAAATGGAAGCACACATATCAAAACATAGGGGATGCTGCAAAAGCGGTTCTAAGAGGGAAGTTCATATAGATGGGTGCCTGCATTAAGAAACACATTAAGAACAACAGAGGAAGAAGGAGTGGCCAAGATGGTGGTGTAGCAAGACCTTGAGCTTACCATGGGCAAATGAAAATTACAACTATTTACAGAGTGACTATTGATGAGAATGACCTCAAGACCAGTAGAGAAGATTGTCTACAACTAAAGATATAAAGAAGGAACCACAATGAGACAAGTAGGAGGGGCAGAGATGTGGTAGGCATCCCCTGAGTAGGCAACCCATATGGGAGGATAAATTACAATTGCAGAGGTCCTCCTCAGGGAGCAAGGGGTCTACAACCCACATCAGGCTCCCAGGCCAGGCATCCTGCACTGGGAAGTCAATCCCCTAGAATATTTGGTTTGAAAGCCAGTGGGACTTACTTTGGGGAGAGCCTGAGGGCTGTGGGAAAGAGAGGCTTCACTGTAAAAGGGTACATACAAAATCTCACATGTTCTGAGACTCCTGGCAGAAGCAGTAATTTGAAAGGAGCCTAGGTCAGACCCACTTGCTGAACTTGGAGAATGTCCTGGAGAGGCAGGAGGCAGCTGGGACTCACCTTGGGGGTGCAGGTGCTGGCAGCAGCCATTTTGTGGCCTTGTTCTACCATGAGGACACTAGTGCCAGCAAATGTCATTTTTGAATCCTCTCTCTGGCTTATTAGCACTGAGACATGGCACTACCCACCAGCTTGTCAGTACCAATAACAGGACACCGCAGGCCAAGCAGCTAGCCATGCCTACTAGAGGGCCCAGAACCTGGTCCTACCCACCAGTGGGCTAACACTAGCCCCAGAAACTGGTCTCACCCACCAGAGGGCAGACACTAGTCTTGGGATCACTGTGGCCCTGAAGCCAGCCATGTCAATCCTAGTCCACCAAAGAGCAGGCCAACACAAGTTCCGAGACCCCTGGCACTACAGACACTCTAGCACCGTGCTCCATCTATCAGTGGGCCAGCAATAGACCCAGATGCCCTGGGACTCCTGGGACTCACCACATGAGGCGGCCCTACCCACCAAAAGGCCAGCAGCCTCCACACAAGGTAGGGCCTGGTTACCAACTGCACAGGGACAGCCACACCTACCAGTATTCCCACGGTAGTCAGTAGTCATTCTGCCACAAGAGAAAGACACACATAGAAGGCACCACCCCTAGAGAATATATCTCTGGTGACCAGATGGAAATGTGCTGCTGGGCCACATAAGATATCTCCTACATAAGGCCACTTCTCCAAGATCAGGAAAGTTCTACCATCTTATCAAACATAGGGAAATAAAACAGCAAATTACACAAAATGAGGTGACAGAGGAATATGTTCCAAATAAGGGAAAAATGTAAAATCCCAGAAGAAGAATTAAGTGAAATGGAGATAAGTAATCTACCTGATAGAGTTGAAGTAATAATCATAAAGAAGCCCAAAGAAATTAGAGAAGAATGGATGAACAACCTGAGAAGTTTAAAAAAGAGTTAGAAGATATAAATAAGTACCAAAGAGAACTAAAGAATACAATAACTAAAATAAAACATATACTAGAATTGATCAACAGTAGATTAGATGATACAGAGGAACAGATCATAATACTGGAAAATAAACTATTGGGTGGGCCAAAAATTGCCTTTTTTTTTAAGTAAAAATAAAAGACACATTTTTCATTTTCACCAAGAACTTTATTGAATGATATATCCACCGTTTTGTTCCACTACCTTCTGCCATTTTTCAGGCAACTTCAGAATTCCATCTTCCCCAAACTATTTATCTTTTTGAGCAAAGAACTGGTTCAGGTGCCTTTTACAGTCTTTCAGGGAACTGAAATTTTTTCCATGAAGAGAATTTTGTAAAAACTGAAATAAATGGAAATCCAAAGGTGCAATGTCTGGTGAATATAGCAGATGAATCAGAACTTCCCAGCCAAGCTGTAACAGTTTTTACCTGGTCATCAAAGAAACATGCAGTCTTGGGTTATCCTGATAGAAGATTATGCATTTTCTATTGACTAATTCTGGATGCCTTTTGCTGAGTGCCACTTTCAGTTGGTCTAAGTGGGAGCAATAGTTGTTGGAATTAATCATTTGGTTTTCTGGAAGGAGCTCATAATAGAGGACTCCCTTCCAATCCCACCATATACAAAACATCACCTTCTTTGGATGAAGACCAGCCTTTGGTGTGGTTGGTAGTGGTTCATTTTGCTTGCCCCACGATCTCTTCTATTCCACATTGTTGTGCAGTATCACTTTTCATCACCTGTCACAATCTGTTTTAAAAATGGAACATTTTCCTTACGTTTCAGTAGAGAATCACATGCGGAAATGTGGTCAAGAAGGTTTTTTTCACTTAACTTACAGGGAACCCAAACATCAAAGTGATTCACATAACCAAGCTGGTGCAAATGATTTTCAAAGCTTGATCTGGATATTTTCAGTATGTCGGCAATCTCCCACTTGGTATAACGTTGATTGTTCTCAATTATTGTTTTGATTTGATCACTATCAACTTCAACTGGTCTACCCAAAGGTTGAGCATTGTCCAGCAAGAAATCACCAACACGAAACTTCACAAACCACTTTTAACATGTTCGATCAGTCACAGCACCTTCTCCATACACTGCACAAAACTTTTTGTGTGTTTCAGTTGCATTTTTACCTTTCTTGAAATAATAAAGCATAATATGCCAAAAATCTTGCTTTTTTTCTTCCATCTTCAATATTAAAAAGGTTACCAAAAATTCACCAATTTTGATGTCTTTTTTTAAATGCACACTGATATGAGAGCTGTCACATACAATCTAACAAAATTGTTTCAAATGAAGTTAAAGACAACTAAGTGCTACTAGAGCCATCTTACAGAAAAAAACGAATGAACCTTTTGGCCCACCCAAGAGTAGAAATCACTTAAGCTAAACAGAAACAAGAAAAAATAATTTCAAAAAATGAGGACAGTTTAAGAGACTTCTGAGAGAACATTAAGCATACTAGCATTTGCCTTATAGGGGTTCCAGAGGAGAAGAAAGTAAGGGGCACAGAACGTATATGAAGAATTAATAGTTGAAAACTTCCCTAACCTGGGAAAGGAAACAGATATCTAAGTCCAGGAAACAGAGTCCCAAACAGGATGACCTCATAGAGGGTCACAGCAAGACACACTGTAATTAAAATGGCAAAAATTAAAGATGAGAAAATATTAAAAGCAGCAAGAGAAAAGCAGCAATTTATATACAAGGGAACTTCAAAAAGGCTATCAGCTGACTTTTCAGCAGAAATTCTACAGGCCAGAAGGAAGTGGCATGATGCATTTAAAATGATGAAAGGGGAAAACCTATAACCAAAATATTCTACCCACCAAGGTAATCATTCAGATTTGAAGGAGAGATCAAAAGGTTTAAAGACAAGCTAAAGCTAAAAGACTTCAACATGAAACCAGCTTTATAATAAATGTTAAAGGGACTTCTCAAAACAGAAAGGGCCACAACTAGAAGTATAAAAATTATGAAAGGAAAAATCTCAATGGTAAAGGCAAATACACAGTAAAGGTACATTGACAATTTATAAAGCTAGTATAAAGCTTAAAAGACAAAAGTAGCAAAATCATCTATACCCACAAGTGATACACAAAACAAAAGGTTGTAATATATGATGTCACAAACCGTAAACATAAGGGGGAGTAAAAATGCAAGGCTGTTAAGTGTGTTCAAACTAAAGAAATCAGCAACTTAAAATTATCATCTCTATATATAGAGACAGATATATTGATATGTTGATATATTATTGATATATATAAGCCTCACTGTAACCACAAACCAAAAACCTATAATAGATACACACACACAAAAAAGAAAGGAATCTGAGTATATCTCTAAATATAGTCATCAAATCACAAAGGAAGAGAGCAAAAGAAGAACAGAACAAAAAAGAATCACAAAAACAGCCCTAAACTGTTTAAAAATGGTAGTAAGTATACTCTATCAATAATTACTCTGAATATAAATAGAGTAAATGCTTCAATCAAAAGGTAGAATGGCTGAAAACAAGGATTAAAAAACAAGTCTTATATATATGCTACCTACAAGAGACTCATTTCAGATCTAAAGTCACACACAGACTCATTTCAGATCTAAAGTCACACATAGACTTATTTCAGAGCTAAAGTGAGGGGCTGGAAAAAGGTATTCCATGTAAATTGAAATGAAATAAAACCAGGGTAGCAATACTTATATCAGACAAAATAAACCAAGACACTAAATAATGATAAAGGGATCAAACCAACAAGAAGTTATAACAATTGTAAATATATATATGCACCCACCATAGGAGCACAATAAATATAACAGATATAAAGGGAGAAAATGATTGCAACATAATAAATAATAGTAGAGGTTTGTTAACACCATATTTACATCAATGGACCCATCCTTCAGACCGAAAATCAATAAGGAAACATTGGCCTTAAATGACACATTAGTTCAGATGGAATTAAGAGATATATACAGAAATTTCATCAAAAAGCAGCAGAATACCCATTCTTTTCAACTGTACATAGAACATTCTCCAAGATACATCACATGTTAGGCCACAAAACAAGTCTCTGTAAATTTAAGAAAACAAATTATATCAAACCTTATGACCACAGGTGAGAGCACAGATAAACTATAAGAAAATACTGCAAAAAACACAAACACATGGTGGCTAAACAATATGTTCATCAGAGAAATCAAAGTGGGAAAAAAAAAGGGAAATACTGTAAAAGGAATCACAAAAATCCAACATCTGTGGGATGCACAAAAAGCAGTTTTAAGAGGGAAGTTTGTAGAAACACAAGCTTATGTTAGAAAAAAATAAAAATCTCAAATAAAAACCTAACCTTACACCTAGAGGAAAAACAATAAGAGGAACAAATAAAACCAAAAGTTAGTAGAAAGAAAGAAATCATAAAGATCAGAGGAGAAATAGATGAAATAAAGACCAAAAAATCAATAAAAAAGATTAATGATACTAAGAGCTGGTTCTTTGAAAAGATAAATAAAAGTGATAAATCTTCAGCCAGACTCATAAAGGAAAAGAAGGGAATCAAAATAAATAAAATCAGAAATAAAAAAGGATGAGTTACAACTGACATCACAGAAATACAAAGGTTCATAAGAGATTGCTATAACAATTATGTCAATAAAATGGAAAACCTAGAAGAAATGGAAAAATTCATAGGAATGTACACTGTCCTAAGACTGAATACAGAAGAAATAGAAAATATGAAAAGACCAGTTACCAGTAAGGAAACTGAATCAGTAATTAAAAAAAGAAAAACTTCCAACAAACAAAAGTCAGGACCATATGCTTTCACAGGTAAATTTTACCAACAATTTAGAGAGGAGTTCACATCTATTCTTCTCAAACTGCTCCAAAAAATTGCAGAGTGAGGAAGGCTCCCAAAGTCAATCTATGAGGCCAATATCATCCTGATGCCATAATCAGACAGATATCACAAAAAAGAAAATTATTGGCCAAATCACTGGTGAACAAACATGCAAAAATCCCCATCAAAATATTAGCAAACAGAACTCAACAATACATGAAAAGGATTACACACCACGAGCAAGTGGGATTTATCCCAGGAATTCAAGGTTGGTTAAATACCAACAAATCAATCAATGTGATACACCACATTAACAAATTAAAGAATAAAAAATCATGTAATCATCTCAATAGATGCAGAAAAGTCTTTTTAGGAAATTCAATATCCATTTATGATAAAAACTCACCACCAAATGAGTATAGAGGAAACATATCTCAACATAGTAAAGGCCATATATGGCGAGTCCACAACTATCAATAATATCATACTCAACTGTGAAAAACTGTAAGCATTTCTTCTAAGATAAAGAACAAGATAAGGATGCCTAATTGTCCCACTTCTTTTCAACATTGTATTGGAAGTCTTAGCAACAACAATTAGACAGGAAAAAGAGATAAAAGTCACCTAATTGGAAAGAAAGAAGACTGTCACTATTTTCTGATGACATGATACTGTATATAGAAAACTCTAAAGTCTCCACCAAAAAAATACTAGAACTCATTAATGAATTCATTAAAATTTCAGGATACAAAATTAATAAGCAGACATCTGCTGCATTTCTATACACTAACAATGAACTATCAAAAAGAGAAATTAAGAAAACAATTCCAATTCCAATTGCATCAAAAAGAATAAAAGAGTTAGGAATAAACCTAACTAAGGAGGTAAAATGACATTTTCTCAGAAAACTATAAGATACTGATGAAACAGTATACCATGTTCATGGATTAGGCAGAAATAATAGTGTTAAAATAGCTATGCTACCCAAGGCAATCTATAGATTCAATGCAATCACTATCAAAATACCAATGACATTTTTCACAGAATTAACAAATAATTCTAAAATTTGTATGGAAACACCAGAGACCCCAAATAGCCAAAATAATATTGAGAAAGAAGAAAAAGCTGGAGGTATCATACTCTCTGATTTCAAAATATACTACAAATCTACAGTAATCAAAATGGTATTGTATTGGCTCACAGACACATAGACCAATGGAAGAGAAAAGAGAGCCTAGAAATGAACCCACACTTTTATGGGCAATTAATCTACAACAAAGGAAGCAAGAATATACAATGGGGTAAAGACAGCTCTTCAATAAGTGGTGTTGGGGAAACTGAACATCTACATGCAAAAGAATCAATCTGGACTACTTTCTTGCACCATATACAAAAATAAACTCAAAGTGGATTAAAGACTTAAATGTAAGACCTGAAACTATAAAACTTCTAGAAGAAAACATAGACAATATGCTCTTTGGTGTTAGTCTTAGCAAGTAAATTTTTGGATATCTCCTCAGGCAATGGAAACAAAGTCAAAACTAAACAAATGGGACCACATAATACTAAAAAGCTTTTGCACAGTGAAGGAAACAACCAAAAACAAAAAAAAGGTTGCCTACTGAATGGGAGAAGATAATTGCAAACAATATATCCAATAAATAGTTAATATCAAAAAAAATCTACAAATAAACTCATACAACTCAACATCAGAAAAAAAAAAAAACACACTTAATGGGCAGATGACCTGAAAAAACATTTTTCCAATGAAGACAAACGGCCAACAGGCACATGAAAAGATGCTCAGCATCACTAATCATCAGGGAAATGCAAATCAAAAGTACAATGAGATACCACCTTACATCTATCAGAATGGCTATTATCAAAAATACAACAAATGATAAGTGTTGGCAAAGATATGGAGCAAAGGGAAACCTGTGTACTGTTTGTGGGAATGTAAATTGATGCAGCCACTATGGAAAAGTATAGAGATTCCTCAAAAATTAAAAATAGTACTACTATACAGTATTTGCACTTTTTACTATACAGTAATTGCTATACAGTAATTTACTATATTTACTATACAGTAATTGCATTTCTGGGTATTTATCTGAAGAAAATAAAAACACTAATTTGAAAAGATATATGCACCCCTATGTTCATTGCAGCATTATTTATAATAACCAAGATATGGAAGCAACCTAAGTACCCATTGATTAAAAAAATGGATAAAGAATACAGACATATGTGTGTGTGTATATATATATATATATATATATATATATATATATATATATATATATATAAAACAATGGAATATTTCTTAACCATAGAAAAAAATGAAATCTTGCCATTTGTGACAACATGGATGGACCTAAAATGTATTATGTTAAGTGAAATAAGTCAGACAGAGAAAGACAAAAACTGTATGATTTCACCTATGTGTGGCATCTAAAAAACAAAACAATTTAACAAATATAACTAAATAGAAACAGTGCCATAGACATAAAGAACAAACAGGTGGTTGCCAGAGGGGAAAGGAGTGGGAAGAGGAGAGAAATAGGTGAAAGAGATTAAGAGGTACAAATTTTCAGTTACAAAATAAATGTCATGGGTATGAAATGTACAGTGTGGAAAATGTCAGTATATTGTAATATCTTTGTATGGTGATGACAGATGGTAACTGGAGTTATCATGATGATGATTTTGAAGCTTATAAAAATATTGAATCACTATATTGTGTATCAGGAACAAACACAGTATTGTAGGTCAATATTACTTAAAAAACAAACAAACTCATAGAAAAAGAGATCAGATTTGTGGTTACAAGAGACAAGGTGTGTGGGGAGGGGGAATTGGAGGAAGGTAGTCAAAATACAATCTTCCAGTTATAAGACAAATAAGTGCTAGGAATATAATGTACAACATGATAAATACAATTAAAACTGCTATGTGGGGCTTCCCTTGTGGCGCAGTGGTTGAGAGTCCGCCTGCCAGTGCAGGGGACATGGGTTCGTGGTCTGGTCCGGAAAGATCCCACATGCCGCGGAGTGGCTGGGCCCGTGAGCCATGGCTGCTGAGCCTGTGCATCCGGAGCCTGTGCTCCGCAATGGGAGAGGCCACGGCAGTGAGAGGCCCGTGTACCACACACACAAAAAAACCTGCTATGTGTTATGTACAGAAGTTTTTAAGAGAGTAAATCCTAAGAGTTCTTACCACAAGGAAATTTGTTTTCTAATTTTTAAAATTCTGTATCTATATGAGAATGATGGACCATCAGTAAACTTACTGTGGTAATTATTTCATGATGTATGCAAGTCAAATCATTATACTGTACAGCATAAAATTATACAATGTTGTATGTCAATTGTATCTCAGTAAAACTGGAAGAAAAAAGAAACAACACAAAAGCCCAATTAAAAAACCTCACTTTACACCACAATGAACTAGATAAAGGACAAACAAAGCAGAAAGTTAGTGGAAGGAATGAAGTAGCAAAGATCAGAGCAGGAAAAAAAAAGAGAGATTAGAAAAATAATAGACAAGCTCAATGAAATTAAAAGCTAATATTTTGAAAAGATTAACAAAATTGACAAACCTTTAGCTAGACTATCTAAAAAAAGTGGAAGACTCAAATGAAATCAATAAAAATGAAGGAGGAGACATTACACAGATTCCACAGAAATACACAGGATCAAAAGAGACTACTTTTAAGAATTATATGCCAACCTGTGGGATAACCTATAAGACATGGATAAATTCCTAGAAACATACATCTTACCAGGACTGAATATGAAGAAATAGAAAATCTGAATAGTCTAATAATGAGTAAGGAGATTAAATCAGTAATCTAAAACCTCCCAACACAGAAAAGCTTATGATAAGATGGTTTCATTGATGAATTGTCAACTTTTAAAGAAGATTTAACTCCAATCCTTCTCAAATGCTTCCAAAAATTGAAGAGGAGAGAACACTCCCAAATTCATTTTATGAAGCCAGCATTATCTTGATGCCAAAGTCAGATAAGGATACAGGAAAAGAAAAGTACAGTCCACCATCCCTGTTGAATACAGATGCAAAAATTCTCAACAGAATATTAGCAAACCAAATTCTAAAGCACATTAAAAGGATTATACACACAATGATCAAGTAAGATTTATCCCTGGGATGTAAGGATGGTTTAACACACTGCAAATGAATATATGTGATATACCACATTAGACAATGAAAGATAAAAGTCATATAATCATCCTAATAAATGAATAGAAAGCATGTGACAAACACAACATCTTGCATAATAATAAACCTCAACAAATTGGATATAAAAGGAATATGCCTCAACACCATAAAGGCCATATAGGACAAACCCACAGCTAATATCATACTCAATGGTGAAAGTTTGAAAGCTCTTCCTCTAAAATCAAAAACAGGACAAGGGTAACCCCCTCTCACCACTCTTATTCACCATAGAACTGAAAGTCCTAGCTAGAGCTGTAGTCAAGAAAAAGAAATAAAAGATATCTAAATTGGAAAGACGAAGCAAAATTGTTATTTACAGATGATATCATTTTATATACAGAAAATTCTAAAGGCTCAATCAAAATATCCTTGTAAATAATCAAAGAATTTAGTAAAGTTGCAGGTTATAAAATAAAAATACAAAAATCAGTTGTATTTCTATATGCTAACAATGAAAAAAATCTGAATAAGAATTAAAGGAAAATATCCACTCTCAATAGCATCAAAAACAATAAAATACTTAGGAAAAAATTTAACCAAGGAAGTGAAAGACCTGTACGCTGAAAACTGTAAGACTGTGATGAAATAAAATTGAAGAAGACACTAATCAGTGGAAACATACCCTACGTTCATTATCAGAAGAACTGATATTGTTAAAATGTCCATATTACCCAAAGCCATTTATAGATTCAATGTAATCCCTACTAAAATTCAAATGGCATTTTTCACAGAAATAAAAAAGCAATCATAAAGTTTGTATGGAACAACAAAAGACCCTAAATAACCAAAGTAATACTAGTAAAGAAAATGAAGCTAAAAGCATCACACTTCCTGTTTCACACTATATTTGAAAATATAGTATTTAAAACAGTATGGCACCAGCATAAAATTAGACACATAAACAATTGGAGCAGAATAGGAAGCCTAGAAATAAATTCTTGCTTATATGGTCAACTAATAGTTGACAAGGGAGCCAGCAACACAATGCGGAAATAATAGTCTCTTCAACAAAAGAAGTTAGGAAAACTGGATAACCATATGCAGAAAAATGAAATTGAATGCCTATCTTACACCACTGACTTCCATTAACTTGAAATGAATTAAAGACTTAAACATAAGTCTTGATACCATAAACTCCTAGAAGAGAACATAGGAAAGACAATACATGACATTAGCATTGAAAATGATTTTTTTAGTAGGAAACTGAAAGCATAAGCAACAAAATCAAAAATCAACAAGTAGGATTACATTAAATGAAAAAGCTTCTGCACAGCAAAAAACAAACAAACAAACAAAAAAATCATCAACAAATAAAAAGGCAACCTAAAAAATAGGAAATAATATTTGTAAACCATATATTGGATAAGGGGTTAATACCTAAAATATACAAAGGGGGACATATATAACTTAACAAAAACAACAACAATACAGTCTGAATAAAAGATGCTCACCGTCACTAACCACCAATGAAATACAAATCAAAAGCACAATGAGTTATCACCTCATATCTGTTAGAATGGCTCTCATCAAGAAGACAAGAGATAACAAGTGTTGTTAGGATGTGGAGATAGGGGAAGCCTTATGCAGTGTTGGTGGGAATGTAAATTGGTTCAGCCACTGTGGTAAACAGTATGGAATTTCTGCAAAAAACTGAAAATAGTAATACTATATGATCCAGCAATTCCAATTCTGGGTATACATCCAAAGAAAATGAAAACAGGATATTAAAAAATATTGGCACTCCCATGTTTACTGCAACATTAATAACCTAACTGTCAACAGATGAATGAATAAAGATGTGTTATATATATATATTCAACCATGAGAAAGAAGAAAATCCTGCCATTTTCAAAACATGGACAGACCTTGAGGGTGTTATGCTAAGTGAGGTAAGCCAGAAAGAAAGACAAGTACTGTAAGGTATTATTAGTATGTGGAATCTAAATATGCTGAACTCCTAGAAACAGAGAACAGAAGGGTAGCTACCAGGGCTGGGATTGGTGGAATTGGGGAGACTGTTAAACCATACAAACTTGCACCTAAAAGATGAATAAATTTTAGAGATCTAATGCACAGCATACTAATTCTATTCAACAATACTGTATTATATACAAAGTTGTTAAGAGACTACATCTTACATATTCTCACCATAAGAAAGAAATAATAATGTGACCTGATAGAAGGGTTAGCTAACACTGTGGTGGTTATCATATTGTAATATACAATTGTATCAATTTGATACATTCTGCACCTTAAACTTACACAGAGTTATGTGTCAATTATATCTCAAAAAATAAAGAAAAATCTCTAAGACTTACAGTCAACTCCTATCAATGTCCCTTTAATTATCTTCTAAAGTACGTGTTAATTACTCATTACTTACAAAATAAATTTTATTTACTCTGCTCAAAGTAAAGAAAAAAGTAAAACTTGACTGATTAAAAAATGAGCCAAATACCTTAACAGATATCTCACCAAAGAAGATATATAGATGCCAAATAAGGATACAAAAAGATGCCCCATATCTCATGTCATCAGTGAAATACAAATTAAAATGAGATATCACTACACACCTATTAAAATATGAAACAGTGAGGACATCAAATGCTGACAAGAATGTGCAGCAATAGGAATTCTCATTCATTGCTGGTGGAATGCAAAATGGTAAAATCACTTTGGGAGACATTTTGGTAGTGTCTTACAAAACTAAACATGCTCTTACTATAAGACCCAGCAATCTCCCCCCTTGGAATTTAGTTAGCCTAAGGAGGTGAAAAATCTATGTCCTTAAAGAAATATGTGTACACAGATGTCTATAGCAGTTTTATTCACAATTGCCAAGGAAGCAACCAAGGTGTCCTTCAGTAGGTGAATGGATAAAGAAAGTATGGTACATCCAGAAATGGAATATTATTCAGTGCTAAAAAGGAATGAGCTATCAAGCCATGAAAAAAAATGGAGGAATCTTAAATGCATATTACGCAGGGCAGCATAATATAGTAGAATAGGGGAGGGTATAAATTACTAATTTTCACATTTTATAAAGAGGATGTGTGTTGGTAGTATGTGGCAAAATACCATTTTACTTTTAATCTTTATAATTAAATTAAAACTTTTCATAGAATGCTAAGAATTTTTTAAATGATGAATACTTCCCAAACTACTACAAAAATAAATCAATAAAAGCAAATGAATTCTGCATTAAAATAAAATAAACCCATAGAAATGAAATATAAAAAATATATAAATATATGAAATATAATATTTCATATAAATGAAATCAAATAAGTATGAGCAACCATATCATCTTGTCTAGTATGGCAAATGATTTTAAATTTCATATTATATTCCAGGACTTTCAAACTGAGTACTAAAAAAGCATATATATAGTATAAATATTATATATATATATACATTTTTTGGTTATTTTTTACTGAAAAAAATCATTCATAAATTGATGTACAAAAATGTTCAAACACATGAGTAAATAATGTATGTAATGATAAAGAACTATTTTTTGTGAAAAGTGTTTTTTAAAACATCTTTATATTTCAGTGCAAAAACATACCCCTGGCACCTCTTAAAACGTAAGAGCAAGCTCAAAAAACTGTAGTGATGGAAATAAGTGAGGAAAATAATATATATTGTATATATATATAATTAAAAATCCAATTTTAGAAAGTTATATCAAGAAAATTCAAAAATAAAGAAACTAGATTTGATAGTAATGAGAACTGACAGGTAGGATTTTATTGGGAAAAGTGAGTGATTAATCTATGAGTGATTAATGACAGTTATCTTAATTGAATACAAGACATATTGAAAAATATCACAAGTATAGTAAAAAAGCAAAGTGTCAAAATATATAAATCAAAAAATTTAAAAGAAATTTACTGCGTAAGAATGGAGAATTTTTCCACTTGTCAGATAGTAAATAAAGAAATAACTCCAAAGGATCTGATTAATATAAATTCTTTTAATAGACCCATGACAAAGACTTGTCCTATAGTGTGAGAAATTTTGTTTTCAAAATTTCTTTGAAATACCTTTGGGGCATTTATACTTTTATTAAAATTTAGGTCACAGAAAATCTCAATAAAATGCAAAAAGTAAATATTTAGGAAACATTCTGAAACCTCAATATGAAAACCTTGAAAATCATAATCAAAGAATCCACAATAAAACCACTAACTTGAAAGTAATTAAGTAAATAAATTGTTTCTATGAATTTGCTTAGAATGAGTACCCATAATTTGGATCTGTTGCTTTAATAATCATAATATTCACAGTGTTGTGTTCGTAGAATTGACTATCTCCTGGATACAAAAAGACATATGTAACTTTGTAAAAGATCCTACCCAGCATAATGAGAAAAATAAAATAAGAAATAAAAGTTGTAAAAACCTAAATATAGTTCTAGTCCATGAATTTCTAACATAGAACACTGGTGAAATCAGAGGTGAATGAGATAATTTTTGCATGAATCTTTGTTTACTACTTCCTAGCTTTGTGACCTGGGCCAATTACCCTAACTCTCTGAGCTCCAATTTCCTCTTCTTTCACACAAAGACACTAACAATACTTACCTTTTAAGGTTATTTTAAATATAAAATAAAAGGTGTAAAATGCTTAGAATATTTTTTTGTCCCATATCATTATTTTATTTGGTTAATTGCTGCCAAGTCAATTAATAGTAATTTTAGTAGTGTTATAAGCTTGTTCTTGATCTGGGCAATTGGATTTTGGTTTAGAAATGCAGTATCTCAATAGTTTTTGAGTCTATCTTACTCATATAGTGACACATTAAACACTGCCAATAAGTTTCTATTGCTAAGATAGCCAGAATTACTCTGGTTCATTTTACGTCTGAATCAGAATTTTTTCCTTTTTCATCAATTCTGGGAGCTACCCAGTATACATCCCCAAACATAATTCTTTTTAAATTTTAAAATTATTTGCATAAATCAAGTCAGATTTTATTGATTGCAATCAAAGAATCCTCATTAGCACCAAAGTTTGTACCTGACTAGATGTAGGTAAGATTGATCCAAGAAAAGTGGTGTATTCAGAGATGGCTATTGAGAAATAATAAAAGATATGGAATGAGAAGTCTTCAGCCATTAGCATATTATGGTAAAATATGCCATATTTTACATCAAATCATGTAAGCAGATTAAGAATGAAACTTGAAAGGATAAGAAACTTCTTTCTCCACCAATTTAATACAAATGCTGTCAATTAGGCTGATAACACTGATACTGTCCATTAGGTTGGATGATTTGTCTGCACCAGAACACTGGATAACTTAATGTGACAAATTCAAATCCCCTAGACATAATCTACACATTGCCCCAAGGTGTAACCACCCTGAAAGAAGCATTTAACCACTGTGGTGATAGGATTGAGAACACAAACATACATTCAGAAATAAGTAAATAAATAAATAAATATCTACTTGCCAAATAAGCCCACCTATTTAATTTACAACTTCATTCTGCCTCTAATGAGAAAGTTAGGGAAATCTAACCATTGTAATAATGATATTAGGAAGCTTTGAAGGATTTGGGTAACAAGAATAACTAAACTTCCTTGAAATACCGCCCATTGCATTATTCTTTTTGCAGAGCCCACTCCTCTTTTATAAAAGGAAGTTCAACTTCCCCCTGAATCTTCACCCTTTGTTCTTAGCCAGGGGCCAGAATTTAAGTTCAGCCATTACTGATGGTGAAGCAGTGGGGGAAAATGCAGAAAGTTTGAGGAAGAGAAAAGGTATAACCAGAAAAAACTGCTCAAGTTGGCGATAAAGCATCTCAAAAATTGAAAGAATATTTGTAGAAATATACTTTTGAAAGTGCCCAAGAATGTAGAATGAACCAAAAGTTTGAACCAAACTGACTGTATCGACACTGGAGCACTCTGCAGAGATTCAGGCAGCTGGTCTAGGTTCTAATAGATTTTGGGGTTGGATAATATGAAAGAGAACTGGTCTGTAAGTAATCCATGCTAAGTGTTACTGAATGTGAGAAATCTCTTGGTCTAAAAGAAAAGAATGCAAAGATTTTGAGAGACAAGGAGGTTGAATCAGCTCATCATGAGTTTTGCATGTACCCTTACCTCTTTGGATCCTCCTGAGAGGTATTCCCACAACACTTTCCTCTCTTCCTTTCCTTGAGATCTACTATAACTAGGGAGGTGGCAAAATTCAAATAAACAAACCAAGCCAAATTTGCAATTTTCTTTGGGCCTTTAAGGCTGGGGAGAAGGAACAACTGAATGGCATTCTAAGGGGGAGAGAAGCCCACTGAGGCTGAGCATGAGAGGTAGTAGTTAATTACAAGGCAAAATGTATAACAGGAATTAGGGTGGGCAATGTATAACAGGAATTAGGGTGGGCAAAGAAATAGGACCTTTGAGAATGATCTGTTTAATGAAGATTATACTTAATTAATTATGGGATTCCCAGTAATTAAATTATTAAGAAATTCACTGATATCTTAAGTAATCTGTATACTAAAAAACAACAGAAAAAACAGATAACAATAAAAGTGTACAAACTTCAGATATGAATAACTAGATATCTGAACGACAGCAGTAAGCCAGACGCAGTCTTTGCCATTCTTCAGATGTGTGTTAATTCAGAGTCACAGATTCCATAAATGAATAATTTTCTTGATTTCTTTAAGGAAGGAACCTATAAAAACACCACAAGCATGTACCTACTGTGAGACTTTACCTTCATTCTATCACTAAATTACCTATGACCACTTACCTAAATAACTCTAGACTAAGGACTGTAAACACCCCAGGCTTTGTGAGATTATTGCACACCAGTTCTGAGCTAATTCATGTGTCTGAGGACCTGCAGAAGTTACCATATTATTTTCTACAAAAGAAAGATGTTTAAATTAACTTTGTGATTTGAAAGTTCAATTGCAGTTAGTCATTGTTGGCATCATCTTGAAATGTGTTTCAAAATAACATTAAGCATGTTTATGTACAAGTTAACTTAAAATATGTCTCAAGGTTCCCATGGTACAAACTTTTCAGTTGTATGTCATTTTATTTAAGCTAGCAGCAGCATAGAAAATCTATGATGAAAATTTCAAATTGAGCATTTCTATATTTCTAGGGGAAACTGAAGGATAATGTGAGGTTGAAGGCAAAGGTATGACCAGTAGCATTAACAGCCACCACAACAAGGGGCGCAATAAGATATTTTTCGTAAATTTATTCAACGTATATTTATTGAGAACCTACCAAGAGCTAGGTGTGTTCCAAGTGTTTACAAATTTTCAGGGACCTTAACAAGAAAAAAAAAGGCTTTTGCCTCTAAAAAGAGACCTTTTAGTGGAGAGATATGGACAATAAATTATATTTTGTACCACACTGCAAAATATTAAATGCAAAGGAGAAAAATTAATATAATAAAAGGGGAAAACGTGTTCCAATGATGGAAAATTTGCAGTGTTAAAGAGGGGATCATTGAAGATGTGTCATCTGAGCAAAGACTTGAAGGATACAAGAGACCAGTCTCTGCAAATATTTGGGGTAAGGACATTCCAGGTAGGAAGAACAACAAGAGCAAATATCATGGGGCCAAGGACGCAAATAGAGAGGAAGGGGACACTGGTTGAAATGAGATAAGAAAGACAACAGAGGAATATACTTAAATGGAAGGAAACGTGGCATTTATTGTAAAATAACCTTTTTGCCAGTCTTCTTTTAATTGACCTAAGAAGAATATTTAATCATGCCTTACCAAAAAATGCGGCTCTAGAAACCATAGCTAAATAAAACTATATATATATAGTTATATGAATAATATATAATTATTTATATATTATATTATATAAAACTATATATAGTTATATAAATAATATAAATAATTATATATCATTTATATAACTATATATAGTTATATAAATGATATATAATTATTTATATAATATATAATATATTATATAAAACTATATATATTTATTTATATATATACATATATTATATATATATATATATATGTATGTACATATGCTTCTAACTCCTATTACTATTCTATGTCAGAAGAAAGTTACATTTTAACTATTTATTTACCAAAAACTTAGCCTGCAGGTATTCATCACTTTATATCGGCATGCTGAATAGCAGAGACCAATATATTTATAGAAATAGCACACTTAAGAATATCCTAGTCGCTTTTCTGTTACAAGCTTATAACAAATTTGGTGTGAATATCATTTTGTAGAAAAGATGTTTCAAAGAAGGTGGTACAAATGACATCTCTAGGTGTTAGCTTGTTACTTGTGGTACAGTGACATTGACCTTAAACAATTCTCTTAAATATAGGTAAAAATCTCTTAACTACATATAAATAAATGATAGGTACAAATAAATAGGTGTAAAATAAGTATAAATAAATAGGTATAAATCTCTTTAAAGGGTATAAATCTCCTACTTACACCATGGGAAGCATGGTCAGAGGAGAGCTACCTTTCCTCTGCCCATCCATTTTGAGTATGCTACAGACATACTATTTATCCTCATGGAATCAAATCTTGAATAAAGATTTCTCTTCCTCTTACTTTGCATCCATGTTAGTCATCCCATCAGGTCTTACTTAAAAATTGTTTTAACAAGAAACCCTTATTTTCAGGGTAATTAGCTGAGAGCCCATATCTATGGGAAATTGTGTTTGGTTGAGAAAGGCCTCCCGCAGCCCGAAAAGTTATCTAGGGCAAATCCTTGGAATCTATGAATGCCTTCTAAGTTGGAAAAGGAATCTTTTGCAGATGTGGTTTATTTGAAGATCCTGAGATGTGTTAATCCTGGATTATCCCGGGGAACCCTAAATCCAATTACAAGTGTCCTTACAGCAGAAAGACAGAAGGAGTGTTGAGACAGACAGGAGAGGAGAATACACAAAAGAGGAAGAGGCAGTTTGACCATGGAGGCAGATTCGAGTGATGTAGCCATGAGCCAGGGTGACTGGAGCCACCAGAAGCTGGAAGAGGCAAGGAATGGAAAGTGCTCTACTGTCACCAGAGGAGGGGCTGCCCTACCAACACCCTAATTTCAGACTTCTGACCCCCAAAACTGTGAGGCAACAAACTTATGTTCTTTTTTCACCAAATTCATGGTATTTTGTTACAGCACTCCAAGGAAACTAATATGGAAGTTATAGTAATACAAACATTATATAGATTTTTTTATTTTCAAGTTTACTTGCAATTTTGAAGGAAATGTAATATGGTATATTAGGAATTAAAATTTCTTTTCATAATTTTAGAATTACTGAAGAGACTTCTGAAAATGTCTACACCTGTAGCAAGTGCCCACATATCTGTGTAGGTACATTTTTCCTTTCTTTCACATTAAGGATGCTTTGGCAGAAACATTTGAGAAGTAGGATATTAAAAGATTAAAAGTCCATAATTAAAATCAAGAAGGGAAATATTTTACCTGGTTGCATTTATTTAACCAATTTTTGTAAGTTAAAATTATTGAAGGAGAATAATGGATACTCCTTAGAATATAAACAAAATTGGGGAGAAATAGAATAAGGCTTGATAAATAGCCACTGAATCCCAGGAACTCTGCTAACCTCACTCATATATTATATGTCATCTCATTTAATCATCATCATAATCCTAAATGTAAGCAAGTGTATATTTAACTAAAAATTAATTATATATATTTTATCTGGGTTAGTAGTTTTTGATTCAGCAGTTCCAGTGGAAAAAAGCCCACTATTACTACCCTGTTTGAAGTTCCTCTATTAAAGTTCTGTTCAAAATTGTGATATAAGGCAGAAACATATTAATTGGGTTTAGAGAGTAAAACAGCATGTGAAACATAGGATAAATCTACAGGGATTCAATAAGCTAAGGACAAATAAGTGGATCAAATCTGAGAAGAAACGTGATAAAATAAAGAGCAGACTTTCCCTCATTCAAACTTCTGCACTCCTCATCCTTGATCTTATTGGGATAAATAGCCTTTGATAACAGAAAAGAAATAATCCTTCCTCTTTACCACCACTTCCTTCAGAGAATGCCAGAGGTACATATTTCTAATACATACTCTGAGACTCATGAGTTATGGAAAGTGTGGTTACACTATCAAAAAATGTTTGAGAATCAATGAATGCTCTATTACTGTTCTACCTTCCTCCTGGAGAGTCACAGAAACATCACCAATTCATAAGCCCTGAAAAATCCTGAAGTTAAAAAAATCTTGTTTAATGTTGTCAACTTGTCCCAAATGTATTTAGCCATGGACTCTTTTGTTCACCTGACATTTGTTTTCCAGAGGAACTCACATTGGATAAAATTGGCAGCTCAGCCTTTTTGGACAACATGCAGTATGAATGATTCTGAGGACAGTCCTGACCAAAACTTGTAAAAAGCCAAGAGTAAGCATGATATCTCTAGATTTCTGCTATTTAGGTTATATCTTAATGAATGAAGTCATAGCAAATTTACAGTACAATGATTTTAGGACTTTCATGCCTATAACAAGCCTAAGGTACAAACATCGAGAAGGACAACACAGTTAAATATTTTATAAGAGGTTAAAAGAAATGTATATAAAACAAAAATACCCAAGACATACCTGTATTCTGTCCTCTGGAAACAGCATGAAAGCTGTTGTGTAAAATTACAAAACAAAGACATCCAACCACCCAGAAATTACCCTCTCTTACTCCTCTTTCCTTCCTTCCTTTTCTTCTTTTTAAATTTGAATTCAATTAACACACTTAAAATAGGCTTAAAATCTGGCAAAAATAGATAGTTTTTCTAACATAAGAAAAAGATGATCAAAATATATTTTCTCAGATTATCTTGGCCGCATTTACCAAAGGTAAGCTGTTTTCTTTTTTTCCCCCTGTAGTTTAATCTGGGATGTCAATAACAAATTTTTTTATTAAAATGCTGAACTTCACAGGCAACAACCTAATTAAATACACTTTGTCCCTTTCTGCGCCAAAGAGGCATTACCATCTGAATTTTCTCCAAGCTTGATAGGATACCCAAAACAGTATATTGAGTAGGAAGAAACAAAACAGAACCTAAGAGACAATTTCGCACATCTGTTCCTGTGGGTGTTCTTTCATTCTATCTCATTTATAATTAATGAAAAATAATGATGCTGACACAAGTTAATTACTATGAAAAATTACAGTTTATGCTATTTATTATAATAATGGTAAATTACTTGAGATTTTCAAACACTGTTCCTAAGCAATTAGAAGTGTTCATAAGGAGTTTACCTGTGAAATTTTTTCATCTGTGTTTGCATTCTGTGAAGTGAAAGAACACCCAATGTTTTTCATTAGCAGCAGAGATAACAAAGCAAGAGATATTAATCATAGAGTCCTGTACCTGAGAAAACATTTAAAATAAAATTGGATTGTATAGCTGAAGCAGAGGTCAAAACAGTACACAGAGATATTTATTACAACCAAATTTTTCTTAACAGGTTCAATTTGGTATAACTAATTAGAATTACTATCTTGTCCTAGTTTACCAAAAATATTAAATTACTGATTTAAAAATTAGAATTAATATCTTTCTAATTAGCACAAATTAGGGGATTGTCCCTTCTTGAACTTGCTTTCTTATAAAACTTATAAACTTATTGTAACACTAATGCAATAGTCCTCAGGTTATTAAGAATAACTTAAGACTAAAAAATACTAATTAGGCCTAATATGCCTGTGTAAATGAGCTAAGTGAAAAACATCCCTGTGAAATATTTTGTTTGCTGTAGTTTCAATAGTAACCTGAACAGGAAAGAGTTTGTTTTGTCTTGTTTAGATCAATGACAATATTGTTATACATATACACCTATTTTGTTTCAGTTTTTATTCATTCAAAGTAATACAGAAAAAAAATTTAAAAATTCAACACAGTGACAAATTCTCCATATTAGTTTTAATATTTTCTATTAATTATGTTTTCAGGAATACGTTGATTTAAGAATACACCAGTTGCTAAGAGAAAGACAAATAAATGTCAAGCCTTTGCCTTTTGAAAAGGCAAAGAAAAAAACCCATAAAAATGTATAACTCTTATTCATTAATATGTAGTCAGTAGTTGGCATTAAAATTAGTTTTGATCAAGTAGATCCTGAGTCATTATCATATAACACCTCTCCTACAAAATATTAACTGCCATACTTTAGATGATATCCTCTTTTCTAAACACGTGTAAAAATTCAAATCACGGAATAGAACTGAACGTGTTTAAAGAAAATAAGGGTATAAGAAAATAAAAGTCTTTACTTAGTAAATCATATAATTTTAGCATAACTGATTAAATATCAGAATTCAAAATTTTTTAATCAGAAAGGAAAGTTGATTGATTCATATAACTGTACTTAATACATTTTTTCCTGCTTTCACATGCTGATTACAGTTAGTGAAGTTACTGCATCAGCATTATCTCTTTCTCTGCTTTTGTTAGGCTGCTTATCTTTAGGTTGGTTGCATTCTCATCAGGATCTCTCCATGATGAACACTAATAGTTGCAATGTCCTTAAACCTTTAGATTTCCAATGGTGGTGGGTTGATGGTTTCAGAGTAAAAAGAATGAAAATTTTAATTTCAAAAGCAATAGCAAATTGAAATAGACTTACAAATTTTGTTTGAGATTTAATTTCATGAATAGATAAGACTAATTTTTGATATCTTTTATCAATTTGCTGTGCATAAATGGATATTTCTCAGTATACTATTAATACAATAATGAATCTTGTTTAGTCCTTATACTAGAACTATGATGTTGAAAATATCTTATCACTGAAGACATAACTTATCATTGGACATGTTAATTGCCCAGGATCAAACAATTTTCAAGCAACTAATATAGGAATCAAACAGAGATTTATCTTATTGAAAATCTATTTTATTACAATTTTTTCCAGTTTCTTTTTAAATAGATTTAATATTTAGATAGAATTAATAGGAAATGATTTTGCTAAGGATGACAGTTATACTCTATTAAAAGAAGTCTTAAATTTTTCCTTAATAAGAACATAACATTATATACAGATATCTGAAATTTTTGAATCTTTTTGTCTCATATTTCAGACTCTACTTAGTTACTGGAGATTATTTGAGAAAAAAATCTAGTACCATATAAAGGAAAGCCTGTGTACTCAAGGGTACTTATATTCAATGGTTCAGAGGCTGACATTATTATATCTATTCAATAGTATTCTTTTTAGTAAAGACTTTGCTCTAGATGACTAATTGTTTCTCAAGAGAACTGATTAAATATTTTAATTTTAGTGAAATCATCACAGAATGATAAACTAGAAACTGAATTTTGAAACCAAGGACAATTTTATAGTCATCCGTATATTTTATAAAATTTTACACTGTGAACTCTCTCTATATTCATTCTATGAATTAGTTTCTATGTAGTATGTCCTTTTTCATGAAATGGTTTCTTCTTTTATGCTTAAAAACTCATGGGTCCAACTATATGAAAAATAATCATTTAATATATACTTTATCAGTTCCTTCTAAACTCTTTCTAGAATACAAACGAGATGCAATTTAATTATCCAGAAAGTTTAAATTCACAAACTTTATAAATCAAACCTGAGAAACTCAGATGTGCAAGAAATTTTGCAATATGGTATTTCCTTTAAATGAAATTAAATCTGAATCCTAGCAACCAATCCACCATGTTGACACAGCACTTGGTTTCAGACTTTGGGGAAGTTTTCAAGGATCTGGAGGGAAGGGTGGCTTTATGACCATCAAAAATCAGGAAAAGGGCTGAAAGTCTCCAATACATAATAGTCAGGCTCACGTGATCATTATTGAAGTCCACGTGGCCTCTGAAAGTGGCAGTAATAATTCTCTAAAAGATGTGAGCCTGGAGTTTTGGGAAAGCCTTCCTAGGTAACTACATTTGGTAGGAAGATTGGACCCTGGAGGAACAGAGGCCTCCA
This sequence comes from Stenella coeruleoalba, assembly GCF_951394435.1. NCBI lineage: Eukaryota > Metazoa > Chordata > Mammalia > Artiodactyla > Delphinidae > Stenella > Stenella coeruleoalba. The sequence continues at coordinate 85,684,609 of NC_137148.1, forward strand.
CTCGCCAGACGACTAGCCCTTGTACTTGATTGCATCCTAGAGGAAAAGGTACCTTTTCTAATGCTAGTGAAGGTGCACTGGGTGTGGGCAACAGTCCTGGCAAACCTCCGTAATTATACCACACAGATGCTTCCCTTAAAGTTCTGCCTCTGTCCAAGTTGCCATTATATATCATGATATAGGGACCATGATATAGGCTCTGCTTCCTGGAGGGCCTGAAGATGTCTGCTTCCGTCCCAGTCTTGTGAGACATCTATTCACTTTCCTCTAGAAGACTTCCATAATGCCCCTTCCTCACAATGTATTGTCCTCAGAGAGGATTTATTTACACACACACACACACACACACACACACACACACACACACACACAAACAGAAAAAGAGGTTTGGCTTTAAACTTTTCCACTTAAACCTCACCAGAGGCTATTTAAATACTACCATAAATTTTCTTTCACTAAGTAAGTAAATGTTTTCCTCATGACAACTACATACTGCACACATATTTTAAGGTGTTTTGTAAGGCAGAAAGAGGACTGGAAAGAAGGAAGTACCTATGTATTGAATGTTTGTTATGTTTCAGAAGCTTTATATTATTCACCTCTTCTAATAGCCTCACTATCCTTACAGTGTCATAATTTATTTTTTCATTTTTTGGAATATGAGGAAACTAAAATTCAGTAAAATGATTTTAAAAATTAACCAAATTAATTTATGCCTTGTTGCTAGTAACACAACTTGCATCTAAACCGCGGTTTTCTCTCACCCCAAACTTCATGACATTTCCACTTTACCAGTGTTCCCAAAATTTAGCTATTCATTATATACCAAACTTAAGTTTTTCCATGACATTGGACTACTTGAATATCTCATATGTCTACCAATTGCTAGATGGAGAGTCACAGTAGCCTCTCCTGGAATGTACTCCCATTCCATGGACAGATGACTTATCCAAAACTCAAAACCAACCAATTCTGTGGAAAAACCTTCCACTTGACTCTTGGACTCCAGAACTCCTCCTGCAGCCTATGGAATTTAAACGTCCCTGAAAGAGAGTACAATCACCAAGAAGAGAGAGAAAGGTCAAGTCCTCTATTCTCTAGATCCCTCTAATTTTTATTCTTCAGAGAGATACCTCTTATATCACATTGGAGCTTAAAAGTGGTATCTTCATTTATTTTAGAGATTAGGAGTCCAGGTAGTAAGATTTGGAAAATTAAAAAGAAAAAATTTTCCTCAATCCTTCCATAAGCAAATGAAGGAGAATCCAGAAAAAAAAAAGTGAAAAACAATGCAATAAGGAATTAAAAATATGGGATTAAAAACAACAGAGTAACTGGAAGGGGGCAGAGCCTAGAGAGAGGCATGTGCTTTTACATGTGCATTTACAAAGGTTGGCATTAAGGCGCAGGGAACGGGCTATGGAAAGTACAGCGTGGGCAGAGAGGGCTGGATTCCTTGTGAGAGGTGGGTGTGGGTTTTTTTATGGGATGATCTGCTGAAAGCAGATGAGGGTCTGACAGTTAAAAACTTGAGCAGAGAGGTAAACTGCATCTAAGGTGAAGGACCAGGAATGGGAGGATTGAGAAAACTTTAAAGAGCTGAAGAATGGGAAGCAAACCTAAAAATTTAAAGGTGGGAATGCTGAGGGAAGAGGTGCTGAGACTGTGAAGCTATAATGGTGGGAGTAGGAGCAAGCTGACAATTTACTTCCAGAGAAATAGTGGGACCCAAGGCTTTAGATGAAGAAGAAGAGTTGAGGTCTTGACATGTAGGAGAGAACACAGGGTTTTAGTAATGGACCCTGGAAGGTAACAACAAGGACACAAATATAAGAAGCTTGTACAAAATCTTTTGGGTAGAAAAGACATGAGAATAAAATAGCTCCTCCATTTAGCACCATATTGGCCTCCTGTGATTTACTCATCCATGTCTTGGGTTCCATTGTATGAGGCTAACTAGTCACTATTCCTATTGCACAGCCAGGCTGAACAGCCATAGAACAAAGGATTCTGGCTACGAGCATTACCTCTGAAATTCTGTGAAAGACCAACTACAGGGTCTAAAATCTGCCTTTCATAGCCTTATAAACTGGGTCAAATGATTACACCACTACCTGTAGGGGAGCTAATTTCCAGAGAAGCAAACTTTGACCAATGGGAACTGGGAGGCAGAAGGAGCCCAGAAGATAAATTCCCTTTCCTTGCTTTCATGGAAGCATGGCTATGGCATGGCTCCCCTTGATGTGTGCCCAGAGATCTTACATGCACCAGCTTAGACACAGAAAGAGACTGTGTCTCTTTTCAACTTTTCTTTTAAATAAATTTTATTAAAAATGCTGGATATTCTTTTTCTTTCTTTGGCTGCACCACATGGCTTGCAGGATCTTATTTTCCCCACCATGGATCAAGCCTGGGTCCCCAGCAGTGGAACAGCAGTCCTAACCACTGGACTGCCTGGGAATTCCCTCTTTCCAACTTTTCTTAAAGCGGTAGCCAGCACTGTTGTGCATGAATTTGCTTTAGCTCACATCCTTCCTTGTCTCACCACTCTTTCTCTTCACCTTGGATTTGCTCTCCCAGATAACACTGTCAGTTTAACCCTTGTTTTGGGCCCTGTTTCCAGATAACTTTAGCTAAGGAAATTACATAAAAACTATCCCCTAAATCTAAGCCATATTTAGAAAACACTTCAATGCATCATGTTGATTCCTATAGAAATAACGGAAAGTAGTATTCAAATATGGATTCAAGTTCCAGTATTTCTATGTGCCATATGGCTTTTCATAGTGTTTTGTCTTACTGGGTTTTAGCCGCTGATGGGGATAAAACCATCAGATGATTTAACTGCTTCATAGAGTTATTGATAATATATTAAAAATTGTAGTCAAAGCCATATTATAAGGCAAATTCAGTCAAAAGTTTTCATAAGTAAATAAAAATACTATCAAATTAATTATACATTTGATATTTATTACATTAATATAATAGACTACATTACCATAAAGAGCTATTTTATTTTATACTTTAATGTTTGAATATAAAACTGAAACCATTATAGAAGATGTCTGACATATTTTAAGGTAGATTGTCATAATCTAATTAAATATGTAACTGCTATTTTTTTAATGTAAAAATTAAAAATGGAAGAAATGAAAGAAGGAAGGAAGGAAGAAAAGGAGGAGGATTGAATAAAGGGAAGAAAGGAGGAAGGAAGAGAGGAAAGGAGGGAAGGAGAAAAGGAAGGAGGGAGAAAGGAAGAAACATAAGAAAAGCAGTAAGTTTACCTACAGAATGTAAATATCAGGAAATATGACTTTAATTATTTGTAATTAATTATTATTAGACTAATTAGACTCTTAACTGCATTTTCAATTTTTAAGGATCAGCAAGTAATCCATTTTTACTTGTTGGCATCAGTTGCATGGAAAAAACATTGATTTTCTGTTAATCTTAACTTTTCACAAATATACTATTCATTTTGGTTTAAAAAAAGAATGCTGAGGCAAACACATAAAGTTGTAACTGAGGTCTGTTTTCAGTTCTATATAAAGGTGCCTTGATTAAAACAACTGAACTCATACATGGAATCTAACATACTTCCTGACTGTAATGGTTTTACTCCATTCTCCAAGTCCACTAACATGTAGATACAGTGTAATTAAAATCAATTAAGGAATTCTAAGGTATGCCATACAGTAAATTTCCAATTCTATGTTGGCTTCAGAACTACTGATATGTGGAGTGTTCCTCATTCATAAAAGGAAAAAGCTCAAAGCAAAACCTATGCCAGAGGAAAAGAAGATGACTACAGAAGCCATTCCCCTGAACTTATGCTCTAACTAAACATACACTATTTTAGGATAACTTGCCCAATGCAATACTTAATAGGCTTTATCACTAAAGTACATTTCTTACTATCTATTCTAATATCTTACTATAATAGAAGCCCTTATTTTACCTGTTAAACTTTCTTAATCTACTGCCTAAGAAAATGTATAAATGTATAGTAGAAACACTGATTATACAGTTATTTCTGTTTACTAGGAAATGTTCATTTTTAAGAGCTTATACATTCTTGCATTTACCTAAATTTCCCCTAGGGAATATCTAATAAGTGCTATGTGATGATGTGACATCACTGTCTCTGAATATTTCTGGAAATTGCTCCAAAATCAATATTTTAAAACATGACAATGACTGTATAGTTTAAGTCAGACAAAAGAAGAGACCCAGGAGTTCACCATTACATTTAAAACTTTAGAAACCAATGATGACTGAACTCCAAAAATTGCCTACTTGGCTGCTCCATCATTGTGTTTTTATCTGTCTTGAGAGTTCCAAATACATCAGCTTAATTCTCTGGAGTTTATAATCAATTGTGGCTATAAAACACATGGCTTAATTTTCCACTGAAGTTTAATGTTTTCCTTGGGCCCCCCCACTCATGCCTTCTCAAAATGGTTTTATCACTGTAATATAGAGCAGTGGAATTAAGTATGTAAATATTTGACAGCTTACAGGTTTGCTTTTCTTCTGAGTCAAATTAAAATAGCATTGAGTTTAAAACTTGCAAACACTACTAGGTTTAGTTCAAATCTTCAAGAACTGAATTCCCATGCAGTATATTTTACTTTGAATGTCTCATTTCAAAATTCAGAACATTAAACATTCAAGAATATATCAGTTTCACAGGCCAAGTTAGGAAATCTGAAAGCACAAAAGTGACCGTTTATTAAAAGGAAGAAAATTAGTACAATTTATGTGGACATGTAGACTTTGAATAAATAGTGGCTGATAGTCTATGCTTTCAATCAATTGCTATAATGTGAAAGGCATCTTCCAGTTAGCATTATTTTTGCTATTATTATTTTTCAGTTTGTAAAACAACAAAACAGAAACACAACTAAACTGGAGTTTATAATTTGGTAAAAATATGTATAGGGATTTAGAACTATGGTGTCAGTTTCAAAATACCTCTTAAGGGACAAATTCATGGGCTGTACACCATTGGATTTTGGATATTTACCAGGTTTTTACAAATGAGATTGTCAATTACATAGCTAGACATAGTTATTTGTTCTTTAATGTAATTTTATTAAAATCTCAACATTTCTTAGTTGCTTATAATTATAGTATTGGGTTGGCCAAAAAGTTCGTTCGGGTTTTTCTATAACGTTATGGAAAAACCCGAACGAACATTTTGGCCAACCCAATACATCTAATATATATTTCAAACTTTCTTCATATTCCTGACAGAAATATATATTAAAAATAATAGAAAATAATTTTAAAGGGACACTCAAGTTATAAAAATAACTAATTCCAAATCATTTAAAAACTAAGAGAGAGGAAATGATGTTTTTAGGTTAAAACACAAGTGTGCTCACAGCTAATATCACACTCAATAGTGAAAGACTGAAAGCTTTTCCTCTAAGATTGGAAACAAAACAAGAATGCCTGCTTTCACCACTTCTATTCAACTGGAAGTTCTAGCCAGAGCAGTTGGGCAAGAAAAATAAATAAGAGGCCTTCAAATTGGAAAGGAAGAAGCAAAAGTATCTCTGTTTTCAGGTGACATGATCTTATATATAGAAAAGCCTAATGATTTCACACTACAAACGAAACAAAACAAAAATTCTTAGAACTAATAAGTTCAACAAAGTTGCAGGATACAAAATTAACACAAAAATCAACTGCATTTTTATACATTAACATTGAAACAATTTGGAAAGTAAATCACGACAGTAATTCAATTTACAATAACATCAAAAAGATTTATATTCTGAAAAATAAATGTAACTAAGTATATAAAAAATTTTTTACAATGAAAATTACAAAATGTTGAAAAAAACTGAAGAACATTTCAAGAAATGGAAAGACATCCTGTGTTCATGGATTGCAAAATATATTGTTAAGATGTAAATATTAGCCAAACCAATCTACAGATTCAATTCAATGCTTATCAGACTCCCAATAATGTTTTTTGCAGAAGTAGAAAAATTCATCCTAAAGTTGAAACAGAATCTCAAGGGACTACAGATAGCCAAAGCAATTTTGAAAAATAACAAAGTTGGTCTCACACTTCCTGATTTAAAAATATAATATAAAGTTAGAGTATTTAAAACAGTATAGTACTTGTATAAAGACATATTTAGACCCATAGAATAAAACAAGAGCTCAGAAATAACCCTGTGTATATATAGTCAAATGTTTCAACAAGGGGAGCAAGATCATTCAAAGAAGGAAGGACAGCATTTTTAAACAATAGTATTGGGAAAACTTAATATGCACATGCAAAAGAATGAGGTGGTCTCTTATCTCATACCACACACAAATTAGCTCAAAATTGATCAAATACCTAAATGTGAGAGCTAAAACTATAACATTCTTGTAAGAAATCATAGGGGAAAATTTCCATGACACTGTATTTGGCAATGATTTCCTTCATATGATATCAAAAGCACAGGCAACCAAGAAAAAATAATTTGGACTATATCAAAATTTACAACTTCTGTGCATCCAAAGGACATAATCAACAGAGTAAAAGTGCAACATAAGAAATGAAAGAAAATATTTGAAAATAAAATATTTGAAAAGGATTTAATATCTAGAATATGTAAAGGACACCTACAACTCAACAATAACAATAAAAATAAATAACCCTACTTAAAAATGTGCAAAGGAATGAGCAGACATTTCTCCAAAGAAGATACACATGTAACCAATAAATGCATGAAAAGATTCTCAACATCTCTAATCATTAGGGAAATGCATTAAGACTACAGTGAGATATTCCCATCATTATTATGGCTATTATCTAGAAAAAAACAGCAACAAAAATAGCAAGTCCTGTTGAGGATATAGAGAAACTGGCACCCTTGGGCACTGTTGGTGGGAATGTAAAATGATGCAATCACTATAAAATCATTAATTAAAATTTAATTACAGTGTGATTCAGTAATTCTACTTTTGCATATATAACCACAAGAATTGAAAACAGGAACTTGAATAAGTACTTTTACGCTAATGTTAATAACAGCATTATTCACAATAGGTAAGGGGTAAAAGCAAGCCAAGTGTTGATTTTAGGAGTTACTGTAAAGATACAGTAATCAAGAAAGTATGGTATTGCAAGAAGGATATATATAAAAATTATTTAGAAAGAATTGCGATTGTAGAAATAGACTGACACACATATATACAGTCAACTGGTTTTGGGAAATATGCCACTGTAAATAATTCACTTTGGGAAAGATGGCTTCTTCAGCAAATTACAGTGGAGCAATTGAATATCCCAATGCATATATATATATATATATATATATATATATATACACACACACACACACACACACACACACACACACACACATATGTATTCTGATATATATCAACAAAAACTTGGCCTTACCACGGATCATGTACAAAAATTAATTCAAAATGTAAGATCTTAAACTTAAATGTTATAGATAAAACTGTAAAACTTCTAGAATAAAACAAAGGAGAAAATATTATATATCTTGGTTTAACAACACATTTCCTAGATGAGAAAAAGGAACATGAACTACAAAAAAAATTTTAGATGACAAATTGGAGTTTTTAAATTGAAAACAATTTCACACTTTATAGTAAACTTTAAGAAATTAAAAATTCAAACAACTGATTGGGAGAAAGTATTTGCAGAACATAAATCTGATAAAGGACATGGATCCAGGATACAAAGAGCTGTAAAATTTTACAGTCCAATAATAAGGTGATAATCACCCTGATAAAAAATCATGGACAAAGGACTTGACTAGAACTCTTGGAAGAAGATTTACAAATGAAAAATAAGCACATATATAGATGTTCAATATCATCAGTCATTAGGGAAACACGTTAAAACGTGGTAAGATATTAGTATACACACAGCAGTGGTAAAATTAGAAAGACTGACAATGCTAAATGCCTCATTAATTGACAGTGGGAATGAAAAATAGTACATATTTGAAAAATATTTTGTCATGCTCCTATAAATTTTAACATATACCTCCCCTAAACTCAGCAATCCCGCTTTTTTTAATTTACCCAAGGTCAGTGAAAATATTTGTCCACAAAAAGGCTTGTACGCAACTATTCATAGCAGTTTTACTCATAATACCCCCAAATAGAAACAATCCAAATTAATACCCCCAAATAGAAACAATCCAAATGATCATCAGAGAATAAGAAAAACAAACTGGTATGTCCACAGTATGGAATGCTACTTGGCAATAAAAAAGACGGAACTACAGATACACACAACAACTTGAATGAATCTCAAAATCATTAAGCTAAGTGAAAGAAACTAGATACAATATTATATACTTTTAAATACTATTTATATGAAATTTTTGATAAGACAAAATTATAGAGCATAACAGTGTTTTCGAGACACTAATAGTTGAGGATGGGGCTTGACTATAAGGGGGTACAGGGGAACAATTGGCATAATATATAAGTTCTATATCATGATGATGGTGTTAGTTATATTACTTTATACATTTGCATAAACTCATTGAACTGGCAAATTTTATTGTAAGTAAATTGTTTTAAAAACTTATTAAATTATATATCCTGCAAACACGGACTAGTTAGAAAGTTCAACTAGAAATAATAGTTTTTCCATGACATTGTTTTGAGTCATAGCCATTCTATTGCATTATTATGATTTTTCATTGCAAATACACTTTTTACATTTTAAAAATATTCATAAAATTACACTGATAGTAAAAACCCTGTTCTACTGAGGAAAAATTTGAAAAAATACTGATGAAATTAAAGATTGGGAAAAAAATTTTAAGTACAAATAGGCTGAAATTGAAATAATGTGAGGGATTTGTTTTAGTTTGTTTAAAAAAAAAGAAAATTAGTCTAAACATTTTAATGCCTGTTATGGAAATTCCAACTGAAAATAAAGATAAAGAGTAACAATATGGAAATATTAAAATATGAGTTTATGAAATAATGCCTATATTATTACAAAATTTATAGGACTGGAATTAAAGCATTGGTTGTAGCACTGTATATTGGTCACAAACACTGAAGTATTTCAGTCATGTTATTAAAAAAATCCAAAGATAAAAAAATAATGACTTCTTTCTGACCTCTAGGTTTTTTCCCAATGGTCCCAGCACCATATATCATTAGTTGTAAAACATGGTATCACTTATTTGAATAACTGGGATACATTTGGCTAAGTGGTATTTGATTTCAATGCTACAGTTTCTAAGGAAGTTGTAAAAGTTTTTGAAAATCCTGCCTTTCCTGACTAAGATTAAACATGTTGTGTGATTGTGTCATGAGAATTTTAATATTCTCTGCAGTAAAATGTTTCATCATTGATCTGAGCAAGGTCAGAGCACGGTAATAATATCTCCTTATTTTCATAGCTTGAATAAACCTAGAGTCACCAACCAGGAGAGTCCTCCTTGTATTGCCCAAGTTTTTCATTCATTGCTAATATTTATTAGTACTACTTTTTGAGGGAAGGATTCATTAGCATTTATACTGCTGTGATTTTTATCAACATTTAAAATTACTATCTAGGCATTTTAGAAAGAGAATTCTGCAAGACAAACAGGTTGTGTAACACATATGCCACCCAAGGGAAAAAAAAAATGATGATAATACAGTAAAAGAAAACAAGGGATGTGGCTAGAATTTCCATTACCTATGACAGAGGGTGAATTTAGTAGAAAATATAAATTTTCAATTTTGCTGGTTTCTTCATTCTCTTTCTTTAATACTGTGAGTGAGAAAATGTGAACCCTCAAGTAAAATGAGAATTATTAAAAAAATAATATTAAACAATTTGGAGGTATGGAAAAAAGAAATAAAACTTGCCCAATAACTGGAAGAAACTTTTTCTCTTTTGAAGTAATTAATAAGCCAACAAAAAATAAGCCACAAGGCAGCAGACTTTGCCAACAAACATAAGAGAAAATCAAGAGTGAAACAGGAGCATAGAGGAAGAGAAAATGTCTCTGAATAAGGGTTAGGGAAAGGCTAGGCAGAAAGAAAGGCCTTAAAGAAAGTGCCACATACATGAAGTGATGGGGAGGAACAGTAATTAACTAGAACCTTGTATATGCCAGGGGAAAGGACTCCTGTGTTATAAACTCAGGGAACTCAGAAACTTTCCCCTTGTTCATTTTTTCTTTCCTTTAGAAGACCTCAGCCTTCTCAGTAAGACTCACTTAAATGTATTTATTAAAACATTATTTATATTGGGCTTCCCTGGTGGTGCAGTGGTTGAGAATCTGCCTGCCAATGCAGGGGACACGGGTTCGAGCCCTGGTCTGGGAGGATCCCACATGCCGTGGAGCAACTAGGCCCGTGAGCCACAACTACTGAGCCTGTGCGTCTGGAGCCTGTGCTCCGCAACAAGAGAGGCCGCGATAGTGAGAGGCCCACGCACCGCGATGAAGAGTGGCCCCCGCTTGTCACAACTAGAGAAGGCCCTCGCACAGAAACGAAGACCCAACACAGCAAAAATAAATTAATTAATTGATAAACTCCTACCCCCAACATCTTCTATTTAAAAAAAAACATTATAACATTTAATCATTTGTAGTTATTGAAAAAATATTAAAAATATTAGTTAAGGCAAATTTAAAATTCATAAAAAAGAGAAAAGAAAAAACATATCACCCATGTTAACTACACTGACAGCTACTGTTACCTCTGATATATTTTCTTTCTGACTTCTTTCTATGCACTTGTTTATACAGGTGTAAATTTTATGCTTCACTTTTTCTTTGATAGCATATCATATATATTTTCCCATGAAGAAATCCAAATAACAGGAAATATTTAGTCAAAATGAAATGACAATCCTTTCCACTTCCTTTTACCTTCAGAATTCAAAAACAAAAGCTTACTTCTTGTAGATAAAAAGGAAGAAACAAGAAGGCAGCAGAGGTCTTTGGACCTTGAATTCATCAGTTTTGTGGTCGTAATGCACTGCTATATTTTGCTTGTGTGTAAAAAGAGTGATTTCGACATGAACATATATTTCAAAAATTATTATAATGCTTTATTAGCAAAAGTGTAATTTCACCCACAAGCATAGTTTTCTTTCAGGAAAGTTGTGTAGGAGTAAAAACAACTCTATTTCACCACAAACAGATCATCACATTAGCAAAGGCACCATCATGGTAATTATGATGTGTTTTAAATAACTACACAATTGTTTCTATGAAAGCTGCATATTATTAAACCATAAAAAGTACAGCAGAGTATTAAAATCTCAAAAGTGAAACACTTGAAGCCTAATTCATAATGCTTCCCAGGAGCCACTGCCTTGGCACTGGGTTGCGATACTACTATAGACCTAAATGGGAACTCAATGATCGCTAAATATTAAGCATAGATTACTTATTTTAACAGATGAGAAATCTGAAGGTCTAGCAAGCTGAATTTGTCCTAAGAAGCTGTTTTTCTTCATTCCTGCTATAGCTAAATTTACACTCCTCAGTGCCAGTGGCTGAGTCTCAGTGAGTTCACTGCGAGAGCAACTGTTCTGCAGAGGGGAGTGGGAATACAGAGCAAGCTGGGAAATACAGTCATGAAGAGCAGCTCAGACTTACTAACCTTACATTAAACAAAAAATATTCATCCCCCACTAATCTCCATTCTTTATAGCAGGAATGTCAAATAGTTTTTATTTCATCAGAAGTTTTGAACAATTAACATTGGCTGCTGGGAACATTATGTTAAGGAGGATTCTGAAAAAGTTGCATGAATGTTCTGCTAAATTGGTACAAATCAGAGGAGGGAATGATCTAAATATTTGCTATATTTGACTTAGATGCAATGTTAAGTAGATTAAAATAATCATTTTTAATACTGGCACATGTAATAGATCAATGTATTGTTCTCCTGTTGACCAGTGCCTTAGTCATCAACAAAAGTAACCATGGTGTATCTACTGCGGTTATTTAGGTCACACTACGTACAATAAATGCCTCTTCATTAGGAAAACCAATTAAAGTGTCGGTTTTAAGTACTCAGACATGAGTGAGATAAATTAATTTGCCTGATTTTTCTGAAGAAAAACACTGGGAGGAGAAACAGAGCTAATGGTTGACTACAGACTTAGGAAAGCATCTTGAAAGGTACTGGTGGTGGGGAGGGATACATAGACTTACCAACTGGTCTTTAAGTGAGTCTTTCCTATATGTTCAATTTAACTTACATGCAATGCACAAAAGTAAAAAAAGTAGGAAGGAGAACATAGCCAATGTAATTTTTCAGGGTCTCACAAGTCCCTAAAAACAGATTTAAATTATTTTCAGATTTCAGTAACTGGTTAGGTAGTCATTTGGACATAATGTAAATATCATGGCAGGAAGAGAGGTTTGGGGTAACTGCTTGTGATTTGGATATTGTAAATAGCACTTAGCTTGAAGGGGTTTAAAATATATAGCTTGGGTGTAGGTAATAGCCCTATATCATTTTTATATAAGATGGATGCAAAGTAATATTATAGTCAACTATGTTTTGTGTGAGTTGGTTTCTATTTCTGATAATTATTTTTCCTAGATTAGTCACATTAATTATTTTAATTCCCTTTAGTATACAACTCTCTTGATTTGTTTTTATTTTATATATAAAATATAAATATTTCCTCTTAAATCATAATAGTGAAAACTTATCATAAAACATCATTTTGAAAGAAATAAACAAAAGTCACTATGGTAGCTAAACAGACTGTTTCAATAAGCTTTCCTTAGTCCTAAGACCCATTTCTAATCATTATGTAACTACTCACCTAATGCCTTTTCGAATTTAAATTTTAAAGCATAGTTGTTGAGGAAGAATACATACAAACTGAATCTTTCCACAGTGGTATTTCTTTAATATATTCTATTTGATACAGATTCTAAGAAACTACCTTCACTTTTTTTGGATACTATTTCATAATAGGTGTTAACCACTGCAGTATGCTGGTAATTTTAATGGTGTGCCTAATCTATTCCATATTTTCCAAAGATTCCTAAAATGCTTCCCATGTGAACATGAAGATTAATATAAAAGTAGGGTTTTCTCTGTTCTATTTCCTCAAGATGAAATGAAAGCTCTGTACCTTGCAGCTGGCTCAGCCCTCTAGATAAATGACTCTTTCTTGCCTGCCAACCTCTACATACTCATTAAGCTTAGAATGTGGGGCCAATTTAGTCCATAAAAAGAAAAAAGGTAAGTGAAGAAAAAAGAGAAAAGTATGCCATGTATAGGGTACAAAAATGCCGTCTTTGGCAGGCAAAGGAGTAAATGGAGCTCAGCTGCTACAACAAAAGGTATCATTCAAAATGAAATTACTGTATCTTAACCCTGGGTGCACTTTGATCAGGACTTTTGCTCCGTAAATTGAGAAGAGGAAAAGCAAGTATTGAGAAGCAGTTACTAATGCTAAGGCTAACCATGACATGCATTAGCATACAGCTTACCACATGGAATTATTTCTTTAAAAACTAATGAATGAGAGAAAATGAGGAAGTGGCATCAATTCCATAGAATATTTAGAAATTTTTGTTAGTTTTGTTAATAAAAACATGCCTCTGATCATCTGAGAAGAGAGAAAAACACACAAAAGTTGAACCTCGTGTTTATTTTATTTAATGGTATAGTTTTCTTTTTCCACAAGTATGTGTATGAGTACAAATGTGAGATGACCAGTGGCCCCCAGCAGGCCTTGCCAATTTTAAAAACCTTGATGCATAAGAAAACATCTAGAAGCACATTTTTCTTAGTAATATTACTATCTTCCACTCTGGTAGGATAGAACCTAAAGAAAGAGATAGAGACAGAGAGAGACAAAGGGAGAGACAGACTGTCATTTAAGATAAAAATTTTAAAAATTATGTATGCAAATAAGTCACTCTTCCCTTGGGTACTTGTAGAGTCACTGATTATGAAATATTAATCAAATGGCAACCATCTAATTTCATTTTAATTCTAAAGTTGACAACTGGGGAGAAAAGGGAGTGGTAAATTGTGTTGCTCATGTCCTCTTAACCCAGACACTAAAGATACTTAATAGTAAACATTTGTTCTACAGGGTGTTAGAGACTCTAAGACTTTGTCTTCTGAAAGATGTTTGAGGCTGGATAAGCTATTGTTCTATAAAGAAGGTGCTGGGTGGATATAAGTAGAGAGTGACTGATTAGCTGAATGATTAGCTTTTACTACAACCACTTCCCACTGTCCCCAAAGACAGGAAGAAATTAACCAAAATCCCCATATTAAGTGTACCTAGGCAACCAATGTTTGTTTGGGAGATTTCTTCCATGCCTAACGAGGGCACCCCTCTGTGAGGCATTTCAAAACCCATGATTTACTCTTGATGCCCCATACATATACACAAGGAGAGTCAAGAGATTGCACAAAGTAACACTTTGTCAATTTCACCTGGGTTAACAAAATATGAAGTGTGGGTTTTATGACTATACAATCTGTAATACTAACAGGCAAATTACACCAGGCACAAAAAACAGGATGGAATAGAGGTTTGAGTGTTATGATTCAAATGGACACACTGATTATATTCATTCACAACCTATTCTTTAGTCCTTACCGAAATTAAAATGATATGTTTAAGATATTCCTTAAAGTTCTACCTTCATATTTATTAGTATATATATTTTAGCACAACTAGCTGCTATATGCCTCCCCATAGCATGCATTAACCATAGGCCCATTTCCAGTGATGCACTTCTAGGTCATCAGTAGATTCTTACTACTATGAAACAAACACACAATGCAAATATTTTTCCATATCAACCTGAAGTCCTTTTTGAAATTTTTTCTTGAATTGACCTCCTTTCTGTTCATAACGTAAGGAAACCCACCAGTACACAAGGTCAGTCCTTCCCCACTCCACTCTTATCCCCACAAGAGCGACTAGTTGGCTTCCCAGTCCTGAGGGAGGCCTAATAGGAAACAAAATAATTCAAAAAACAGCTGAGGAAATCCACCCAAGCCAATGAGAAAAATCAATATAATTCTTTGTTCTTAACTACTCTGGCAAGATCCCACATTCTTAATGGTCCAACAAGAATCATTACACTATAAGGAGGAAAACACATATAATGTGGGAGAAAGACTGTGCAATAAGAAAAAAAGTCCTTTAATGCTTGATGAAACAAGAGATCTTTGAAAAATTTTAAAGCATTATGATAGGTAATCTCAGTGTAATTTTGAGAAGATGAAAAAGATGTTAAGAGAAAAGTCTCTTTAAAAGAATAAGAAACAGACCTTGTGAATTAGAAGTATGATTGTTGAAATAAATTCAATAAGATTCTATGACACAATGTCAAAGAAATATTCAAGAATACAGGTCAACTGGATAAAGAAATAAAACAAATATATATTTAATGTATGTTAATATATTAATTATATATATGAGGAAAATAAAGACACATAGTA
The DNA here is from genome assembly GCF_951394435.1 of Stenella coeruleoalba. Lineage (NCBI taxonomy): Eukaryota > Metazoa > Chordata > Mammalia > Artiodactyla > Delphinidae > Stenella > Stenella coeruleoalba. The sequence goes on from NC_137148.1 coordinate 85,700,056, forward strand.
CCATATCAGCATTTTTGATTTTTAAGTAATAGAAGATGCAAAAACAGAAAATGAAAGGTTATACATTTTGCAATAAACAATAGAAGTTTTGTTTTAGAATGGATAAGATATATAAATTATATATTGAAAAGGTTTACAGGATATAGAAAAGGATTATGGAAAGAAAAGTTACATCACCAGATATCTGAATTAATACTTTAAACACTCAAAATCAAAAGGAATATTTCACGGGTATTTAAAAGATTGAAGGACTTTTATTATGAAGAGTTTGGTTTTCTTCTGGACATCAGGAAATAAGGCACATATCAATGTGATAAAATTTCAGCGATGCAGACTATGTTTCCCTTGTTTCTCACTGTACATAGAAAGAAGAGAAAAGTAAGGAAGCTCAAGTCTGATTGCCTGCTGAATGTGATAAGATGGTTAAAGGAGATACAGATATAGAAATGGGTAAAGGAAATAAGTGAAGAAGGATAAATAACATTGAAAGGGTAGGCATCAGAAAAATGATGCCTTTAAGACCCAATCCATTTAAGAACTGTATGTCTTTATATTAATACTTGACACCATGTTAGTTATTAGTATGTAAGCAGTTAAAACAGTACACAGTTTATGAAAAATGGCATATTATGGAAAGTTTAAGGAAGAACTGAAAGAAGACAATTGATATTTTGATCAATATTTGCCAATTACTACATATAACAAATAATAATTATCAATGTGATAAGAGATTTCAATTTTTATATCCATATGAATTCTAGATACAATTTAATGAATGTAGTCTGATTTTGGAGAACACATAAGCAACTCTGTTTTTATGCTTTCTTTTTCTATCCTTTTATAGCATTCTATTTCAAGATGAAGAAGAAAACAAAATCTATGATTTTTTTCAGCAGGCTTATTTTTTTCATACTCCAGATTGTTTAATATGTTCCAAAAAAATGGTTTCAGTAAAAAGCATAACAGATACGATTTCACCATAAGAAAATATGCATTTAAATAAGATGTGAGATACATTAGAACATATTAAACCAATGAAAAGAAAACCATCTCTATATATGATAAACAAACCACATGAATAACACTGAAGTCAAAAAGAAAGTATCTTACCTCACCTGTTGCCTAGCACTGCCTAACTCAATTGTTCAAAATTAAAACTGAAAGAATAACAACAGAATGATAAAAACTGGATTTTCCCCTTCCTCCACCAAATTATTGTCATAAATATCACTTAATTAGAGAGGAATGTATGGTTTCTCAAAGAAACCTTAAGCAACTACATTTGGTCCACGAATATCTCCCATCAGTCTTACAAGTAACCCCAAAGGACTATTTTATGAACAAAAATTCTTATCCATTATTAAAGTTCCAAGTTTTAAAGGAAAAACAACTGATCATTGTCACTTATTTCCTTTTAGATTATAGGAAAAAAAGTAAAGGAAGTTTGATACTGGTATTCTATAGATAGCTTTCTCTGTTAAGACTGTTTGAGTAGACATTTTGAGTAGACAAAAAAGACTATTCTTTTTTTTACTATGACAAACACTGTAGCTAAACTTGTTCAATTCCAGACACCTCTATGGTCAGATAAAGATGAGACAAGATCAGATAGTTTCTAGAAATGTAGCAGAATTTCTTTCTACTCTCAGCTAAGGCAATACATCTGGGGTAAAAATATATCAATGAGAATTTACACAGCCAATGAGTTTCCTGTTGTATAAGTTATGCTAAAGCAAGGCTCAGCATGCTGGTCTTCCATGTGAAGAGGAATCACCTTATCTGCCCACAGCAAATATAATCTTACAGACTGTCTTTCAAGTAAACCAAACTAAGCAGATATGGAGCCTGGTGTTTCTTTTGGATTCTAAGTCTCATTTCATTTGTTTGGAGCTCAGGGAATCTGAGGAAGTCCTTGTTTTCATGAATGGCTAGAGATAATGTATTTATGCTCTTTCTTACATGAACCATCTTTGAAGCAATGTTGATTTAAACATCAGATTTTTTCTTTTATTTTTCATCAACCATTTAAATATTATCAATCCTGTGTGGTTTTGCCTATCCCTTGCAGAGTTTGGTCACAATTTTGTTTTTTGCTGAAATTGTTCTTTATATCATCAGGAATAATAAACATGAATAAATCATGTGCCATTTTTTGAAGATAAGAAATTACATATGCCTGTAAGAGTTTGTGATTTAGTTGCAGAGGAGGGACAGGCACGCAATGAAATACATTATAAGGTAGCAAATTCTACAGGGAATGTGAATGGTTGGGGCCAAAAATGGCCTATGAAGTCTGAGGAAATTATCCCCAACGACTGAAGCATTCAGGGAGGCTTCCTCTAAGAGATAATACCAGCACAGGAAGCAGTGCTTAAAAAAAATTTCTAAGAGGAAGATTTTTATGGTGTGCTGATGAGACCACCTATATCAGAGGGTTTGTGAAGAATAACAGCGAATGAGACCTCAGTGTTAAATATGGCTGACTTCTAATGAGTCTTGGAAAACTTTGGGAGAAAAAGCCAAGAAATATAAACATATCATCATATATATTTCAGAATACTTCCTTTGCCCTACTTGATTAAGCATCAAATGATATATTTTATTGAAGAATAGGAGAGCATTTTATGTCTTATGTTTGATATTTTTATGCTGATTGAATAATCTCTTAATTTTATAATAAAATTTTCTGAGTGATATTTTGATATTTAATTTTTAATAAAATAATTTCATTCTACTGGTAACATTTATCACATTCATTATTATTATTATAAGACATAAAGTCTTTCTAATTTGTTCTGAGATTAAAAGAAATATTCATTTTTGTTTTTTAAATTTTTTCTTGTTTTGTTTTACTTTTCAGTTTAAAATAGAACATACATATTTTAATGTCATTTAATGTCATTTTGTAAAGCTTGGAAAAGTCTAAATTGTTCCTCTTAATTTTAAATACAATCATGAGAAATTATTTTTAGAGTATTAAATATTTCAAAACTTAAACACATATCAAGAAGTTCGGAATGTATGAGAGGCTTAAAATTAAGGGGCACTAGGCAAATATGTCTAGCTTTTTTATTTTATACTTTTTTAAGTAATATTCTTTCTAACTAATTTGCCCTAAGATCTACTTATTAAAGATATAAACTCTTTTAACAATTTAACAGCTGCCTTGGTGGAGGTTTGGTATGCAGAAGTTTCAAAAAGAGAACAATAATGACAAAAACAAGCAAATAAAAACCCCAGTAATGACAAAGAAGAGCTACCAGAAAATTTGGGACCCAGAAGACTACAAAAGTTGCCTGGGAAAGCAAAATATCTAAAAAGACATTTGTAAATTAATTTTGACTTTGAAAGACTCTGTCAGTTATGGTGTATTGATAAGTGGGCAAACTGACATACAGCTCTGGGTTCTATATTGAAAGTTAATTTATTAATAATGATGAAAATTCTTATAATAATAATAATCATGGTGTTGGAGGTCATAAAGGTTCATCTCTGTGAAATATTTTCCATTCTTATGGCATTTTTGGAAACAGTATCTTACTGACTTGTGGAAGGAAAGATTTTAAATGTCCTATCTAGACTAGAAAGGAGAATCAGATAGAATGTTGGGAGGAGGGAACTAACAAGTATTGAGTACCAAGGATGTGCCATGCTCATTATATTCATAGTTTAATTCATTCAATAACAGTATAAGGTCATTGAGGCAACTTCAGGTCAGGGCATTTGCCCAAGTTAACACATCTGAGTAAGAGACAAAGTAAGGAATCAAACTCATCTGCTTGACCTTAATATCCATACTGATTCTACTCTAATTAAATACTTCCATGCAGAAGCAAAAATCTCTCAGATGTTACTCTGGCTTCTGGACAGAGTGTGCCCTGAAAATGATTTTATATAGCAATACTGATGATAAATTTATTCTGTAAAACTGTACCACAGACTGAGGCAAAGACTGCAATTTCCATAGCCAATATCCATTTTTTCCTTTTCACCCACAAATGTAATTCTGATTTCATCAGGTGTAATAAGCCTGTATTTTCCACTTCCCTTGTAGATCGGAGTACCCACGTAACACAGCGCTCATCAATGGGATATACATGAAAGCTGTCAGCCACTAACAAGAATGAAACAGTGCCATCTGCAGCAACACGGATGGACCTAGAGACTATCATAGTAAGTGAAGTAAGTCAGACAAAGACAAATATCATATGATATCGCTTATATGAGGAATCTAAAAAAAATGATACAAATGAACTTATTTACAAAACAGAAACAGACTCACAGACTTAGAGAATGAATTTATGGTTACCAGGGAGAAGGGTGGGGGGGATAGATTGGGAGTTTGTGATTGACATGTGCACACTGCTATATTTAAAATAAAATGCCTTTCCATGAAAAAAAAAAGTTGTTGACTATACCTTTGACAAACTCTTTAAATTATATGAGTGAAGGGATGGAGGATGGCTGACTCCAAAGTTGCGTGACATTTTCCCCTTGCCCTTCTTGCTGTCAGGAAAATTGATGCAATGCCCAGAAATAAGAAACCATCTTGGAACTACAAGTCGACTGTCACAAGTTAGGAATAAGTGATTAAAACATCAAAGGATCCTAGATCTCTGACAGCGTGGTGGAGTCACCACATACTCAGACTACCTTTAGTCAAATTTCTCATATAACAAGGACAAAAAAAGATAATACATTAATTACTCAAGCCAAAATTGTTTTCAGAGTTTGCAATTTATAGACTAAAATAAAACCCTTAATTATATGCCAAAGTACAAGAAAAGCTATCTCTTAATCATTGTGTTTATGTGGCAAAAAACATCCAGACAAAAGTTAAAAGTTAAAAAAGAAAAGGTGATTCAAACAATTCTGTTTTTTCAATACCTGGAATTTTAATGTTATAAAGATACACACATAAGATTCATTCTCTATCATGTAATTAATACTTGCTTCATATTTCCACTAACCATCTTAAAGAAAAAAAGCCATTTTTAGGAAATATAGTTAAGTTAGTTACAATGATGAAAATACTACAGGGATAAAAGTATTGGGGTCCTGAATGACCTAATTTATTCCATCATCCTACAATGTCTATGAATTAGATACAACTGGTCACAGGCACTGTGAAAGTAAAGTGCCATGGTACCTCAACCTTCTGCAATTAATTGTTATGGTGAATAAGAGTAAACATTCTATATAATTCCATGGAAACATTACTATATAAATAAGAATATCAATATTTCATAGCAAAATTATATAAAGGTACCATTAATTTAGCATAATGTTTTTACAGCATTGATAGCATTTCTTATTTATATCTTTAATTACCAGTTACTATTTTACAGGTATAGATATATTTTGGTCAATTCTTTTGATAAATATATTAGCTATATTTTTATATTGCATAAAATACAATTTAAATGATTATAACATCATTAAACTTAAAGCATACTTTTAAAATAAACAAAACATAATTTGCCTAATAAATTGAAGTTTGAATATGTAAATTAAAGGTACAAGGATTATGTCCATTCAATTTTTACTGAAATACATGACAATATGTAGGATGTGATGTTATCATGGTAAAATATTTTATTTTTAGTTTTTAAAATATAGAAACTTTAAAATATTTTCTTGATGACTCAATTACTTAAAATAATTTTAATTAGTGTCCCTTGGGAATTTAATTCTGTAAAATTTCCAAAACACAGTCAGAAAAACCATAGCTTGGAATTAATACTTCCACTCAACAGATGCCAATTAACAGAAGGAACATATTAACATTCTGTCATTCATTTTAAAAAGAAGATATTGAATATATAGTTACTTTGTGTTTGTTCAGAAAACTTACATACAGTTTTTAACTTGATATTAATCAGAAAAGATTGAAAGGACTAATTCATTACCAAGGTCAGCCTATCATCCTTTTCTAAGGGTTATATCTAAACACTTAAGGAACACTTGGGGAGAGAAAGGAGATGGCATGCCACTGAGTAGAGGAAAGAACTGAAAAAGAGACTCATACTCTAAATAAATATATAGAGTCAGGCACACTATCTTTATCTGGACATAGATAAACAGAATACTGTTCAATGTACTCATCTTTACAAAACATAGCTAAAGTAGCCTAACATATTTTTTCTTCTGATTTTAAATTCATTTCCTTGGTGAGGAACCATGTAGTTGGCTGGATGCCACTGTTTATTTATTTTAAATACTTTCATTTCTTCTCTTATTTATTACTCTTACTTTAAGTACACCCAGATGATTAAACTTAACATTGTACTTCAACAAAGTAGAATATTTTCTGTAGTATTAAATATATTTTCAAATCACAAATAATAAACACATAGGATTGACATGTTCTTTTAAAATTTATTTATATAATACTTATCTAAATGGGGCTCAAAATGTCAAATGTGTGTGTGTATATATTTTGCATTTGCTCAAAATTTCAAAATCTCAAGTTTACAAAAATATAAGGACTACACTATTTCAAAAACTTGACATAATATTTATTTATATTTTTATTTTCTTAAAATAACCTTTAATCCACATTGGAACTCTAGTGAATACGTTAATGATTATAAAACATAGTAATATTTAGCACAGTTGGATAAATTTGACATGCTGTTCTCAGAAATGTATTTTAACAATATTAATATTGATATAATATAAAACATGGAAGGTGGCTCATGAAATATTTACTAAGATTTAACTTTAGGAAGATGGCTAATAATGGTAAATAATAGCTATTTGAACTAGAAAAGTTAAAAAAAAAGAAACGTTTTAAGTGATATTTTAGATACCATTTTTTTCTTAACTGATTAGGGGCAGGGGATTGGAGGGGGATCAAACAACACTGCAATGTTTCAACAAATGCAATTATATTACTTGACATAAATATCTTAAATCCTTCTAGAAAAGTAAAAATGTCTCCCTTTGAATTTCCATTAGCATTCTCTCTTCTATTACTTTTAGCCAGCCATTTGGTTAGGGCTGCAAATTTCAGTATTCCAGGAGGAATACTGGTTTTCTTTCAGCACTGATGTTTATTATGTTCTTTCTGGAAGACAATTCCATAACTGATGTATCATATTAATTTGTTTTGTAGGAGTTGATCAATTAACTTGAGAAAACTCTGTGTAGTGTTGATTCAATCACATAACAAGCGTAATTTAATATAAATGGTGCATAAGACATTGATTTTGCCCAACTGCTCTGTAGAATTAGTGTCACTAAAGAAGGCAGCCAAGCTGAACTAACAATATTAAGCATTTGTGCAATTTATCTCTTGCTATAATGAACAGTAAATGATATAATGACCAACAAGATTAATGATAAAACAAACACAGTAGTTAGATTCATGCTGTAGAAGACCAATTCACAATGTTACTTGGTAATCAATAATTTGAAGATTAATTTAACCAATAAGAGTGTAAAATCAAGCAACAGGGGAAATGGAAAACTTTCCTGGAACATGTTTATTGCTATAGCCTTTTAAAAATATATTCAGGGGCGGAGTCAAGATGGCAGTGTGGGAAGACATGGAGTTCATGTCTCCCCACAACTAGGGCACCTGCTGGACACTGGTGGGGGACCTCGGCACCCAAGGACAAAGGAGGAACCCCCAATCAAACCGGTAGGATGTGGGGGGATGGGGGGAGAGGAGAAGTGGAAGCTGGACAGGACCAGCACCCCTGAGGGGGTGGGTGAGAGGGGGGAGGGGTTTCCATGCCTGGAGGGACCCTCTGGGACTCGGATCGGGAGGAACGTGCCCAACATTTCCCCTGCTCAATCGACTGGGGAAGTCTGCCCAGCTCTCCGGCTATGTCCTACACACTCAGAGGACCCCTCCAGGCTGCACTGATCCTGGGAGCATAGGAGGGAGGTCAGGGGAGAACAGAAGAGGCAGGCAGGAGGGATCCCCCAGGACCAGAGGAGCAGGGGAAGGAGCAGAGGACATTGGTCCCGCTGAGCTCCCAGGTGGGGTCCCCCACCCTCTGAGTCCAGAGGCGGAAGGCACACCTGGGCCCCTCCTGTTCCATTGAGTCTAAGCCCCACCCCCCACAGACCCCAGGGCCTTTTCCAGCCCTATGGGTCTTAAGCATAGGCCCTGCCCATTGCCCAAACCCTGCCCCTGCTTAGGCCCCGCCCTCCACCAAGGCTTTTTTCTACCTTTTTTTTCTCCTCCTCTTTTTTGACTACTGTGGTTCTGTTTTACCTTCCAGTTGTTGTTTCATCTATATTTTTATTTTTATATTCTTTCTAACATATCGGTTAGTTTCCTACCCTAATTATATTTTTTAATTTGTTATTGTTCTCTTTTTTTGTGTGTGCCACCCCACGCAACCTGCAGGATCTCGGTTCACCAGGCAGGGGTCGGGCCAAAGCTCCTGCAGTTGAAGCTCTGAGTCTGAACCACTGGACTAACAGAGAACCTCAGATCCTGGGGAATATTCATAGGAGTTAGGTCTCCCTGAGGTCCTCATCTTGGCATCAAGACCCAGTTCTACCCAACAGCCTACAAACTCCAGTGATGGAAGCCTCAGACCAAACAACCAGTAAGACAGGAATACAATTCCAGTCATCAAAAAAAAAAAAAAAATGAGACTGCAAAAAAATATGTCACAGAAGAAGGAGCAAGGTAAAAACCTACAAAACCAAATAAATGAAGAGGAAATAGGCAACCTACCTGAAAAAGAATTCAGAGTAATGAGAGTAAAGATGATCCAGAATCTCAGAAATAGAATGGAGGCATGGATTGAGAAAATACAAGAAATATTTAACAAAGATCTAGAAGAACTAAAGAACAAACAAACAGAGATGAACAACAACATAACTGCAATGAAAAATACATTAGAAGAAATCAATAACAGAATAACTGAGGCAGAAGAACGAATAAGTGAGCTGGAAGACAAAATGGTGGAAATAACTGCCAAGGAGCAGAATAAAGAAAAAAGAATGAAAAGAATGAAGAAAAACTCAGAGACCTCTGGGACCACACAAAACGCACCAACATTCGAATTATAGCAGTCCCAGAAGAAGAAGAGAAAAAGAAAGAGTCTGAAAAAATATGAAAAGAAATTTTACCGGAAAAATTCCCTAACACAGGAAAGGAAATAGTCACCCAAGTCCAGGAAGTGCAGAGAGTCCCATACAGGATAAACCCTAGGAGAAACATACCAAGACACATATTACTCAAACTAACAAAAATTAAATTCATAGAAAAAATATTAAAAGCAGCAAAGGAAAAACAAAAAATAACATACAAAGGAATCCCCATAAGGTTATCAGCTGATTTTTCAGTGGAAATTCTGCAGGCCACAAGGGAGTGGCAGGATATACTTAAAGTGATGAAAGAGAAAAACACAACCAAGATTACTCTACCCAGCAAAGATCTCATCCAGATTCCATGGAGAAATCAAAAGCTTTTCAGACAAGCAAAAGCTAAGAGAATTCAGCACCACCAAACCAGCTCTACAACAAATGCTAATGGAACTTCTCTACACAGGAAACACAAGAGAAGGAAAGGACATATAATAACAAACCCAAAACAATTAAGAAAATGGTAATAGGAACATACATATTGATAATAACCTTGAATGTAAATGGATTAAATGCTCCACCCAAAAGACACAAACTGGCTGAATAGATACAAAAACAAGACCCGTTTATATGCTGTCTACAAGAGACCCACTTCAGACCTAGGGACACATACAAACTGAAGGTGAAGGGATGGAAAAAGATATTCCATGCAGATGGAAATCAAAAGAAGGCTGGAGTAGCAATATTTTTATCAGATAAAACAGACTTTAAAATAAAGACTGTGTGACAGACTCTAGGTCTATCCACCTCATTACAAATAGCTCAATTTCGTCTCTTTTTATGGCTGAGTAATATTCCATTGTATATATGTGCCACATCTTCTTTATCCATTCATCCGATGATGGACACTTAGGTTGTTTCCATCTCTGGGCTACTGTAAATAGAGCTGCAATGAACATTTTGGTACATGATTCTTTTTGAATTATGGTTTTCTCAGGGTATATGCCCAGTAGTGGGATTGCTGGGTCATATGGTAGTTCTATTTGTAGCTTTTTAAGGAACCTCCATACTGTTCTCCACAGTGGCTGTATCAATTTACATTCCCACCAACAGTGTAAGAGGGTTCCCTTTTCTCCACGCCCTCTCCACCTAGAGTCTGTCATACAGAGTGAAGTAAGTCAGAAAGAGAGAGACAAATACCGTATGCTAACACATATATATGGAATTTAAGAAAAAAAAATGTCATGAAAAACCTAGGGGTGAAACAGGAATAAAGACACAGACTTACTAGAGAATGGACTTGAGGCTATGGGGAGGGGGAAGGGTAAACGGTGACAAAGGACATATATACACTACCAAACATAAGGTAGATAGCTAGTGGGAAGCAGCCGCATAGCACAGGGAGATCAGCTCGGTGCTTTGTGACCGCCTGGAGGGGTGGGATAGGGAGGGTGGGAGGGAGGGAGACGCAAGCGGGAAGAGATATGGGAATATATGTATATATATAACTAATTCATTTTGTTGTGAAGCTGAACTAACATACCATTGTAAAGCAATTATACTCCAATAAAGATGTTAAAAAAATAAATAAATAAATAAAAAATAAAGACTATGGGCTTCCTTGGTGGCACAGTGGTTGAGAGTCCGCCTGCCAATGCAGGGGACACAGGTTCGTGCCCCGGTCCGGGAAGATCCCACATGCTGCAGAGCGGCTAGGCCTGTGAGCCATGGCTGCTGAGCCTGTGCATCCGGAGCCTGTGCTCCACAATGGGAGAGGCCACAACAGTGAGAGGCCCGCGTACTGCAAAAATAAATAAATAAATAAATAAATAAAATAAAATAAAGATTGTTACATGGGATAAGGAAGGACACTATATAATGATCAAGGGATCAATCCAAGAAGAAGATATAACAGTTATAAATGTTTATGCACCCAACATAAGAGCACCTCAATACATAAGGCAAATGCTAACAACCATGAAAGGGGAAATTGACAGTAACATAATAATAATGGGGCACTTTAACAACCCACTTACACCAATGGACAGATCACTCAAACGAAATAAATAAGGAAACACAAGCTTTAAATGACACAATAGACCAGATAGATTTAATTGATATTTATAGAATAATTCACCCCAAAGTGGCAGAATACACTTTCTTCTGAAGTGCACATGGAACATTCTCCAGGATAGATCACATCCTAGGTCACAGATCAAGCCTTGCAAAATTTAAGGAAATTGAAATAGTATCAGGCATCTTTTCTGACAACAATGCTGTGAGACTGGAAATCAATTACAGGAAAAAGACTGTAAAAAACACAAATACATGGAAGCTAAACAGTGTGCTACTAAATAACTAGGAGATCACTGAAGAAAGCAAAGAAGAAATAAAAAATACATTAAAAAATGACAACAAAAACAGGATGACCCAAAATCTATGGGACACAGCAAAAGCAGTTCTAAGAGGGAAGTTTATAGCAATTCAATCTCACTTCAAGAAACAAGAAAAATCTCAAATAAACAATCTAACCCTACACCTAAAGTGACTAGAGAAAGAAGGACAAAGAAAACCCAAAGTCAGTAGAAGGAAAGATCAGAGCAGAAATAAATGAAATAGAAATGAAGAAAACAATAGCAAAGATCAATAAAACTAACAGCTGGTTCTTTGAGAAGATAAACAAAATTGATAAACCCTGAGCCAGTTTCATCAAGAAAAAAGGGGGAGGACACAAGTCAACAAAATTAGAAATGAAAAAGGAGAAACCACAACCAACACTGCAGAAATACAAAGGATTATAAGAGACTACTACAAACAACTATATGCCAATAAAATGGACAACCATGAAGAAATGAGCAAATTCTTGGAAAGGTACAATTTTCCAAGACTGAACCAGGAAGAATCAGAAAATATAAATAGACATATCATAGTAATGAAATTGAAACTGTAATTAAAAATCTTCCAACAAACAAAAGTCCAGGACCAGATGGCTTCATAGGAGAATTCTATCATACATTTATAGAGAAGAGGAGAGCTAACACTGATCCTTCTCAAACTCTTCCAAAAATTGCAGGGGGTGGAACACTCCCAAATTCATTCTACAAAGCCATCATCACCCTGATACCAAGACCAGAAAAATATATCACAAAAAAATAAAATTATAGACCAATATCACTGATGAACACAGATTCAAACATCCTGAACAAAATACTAGCAAACAGAATCCAAAAACATATTAAAAGGATCATACACCATAATCAAGTGAGATTTATCCCAGGGATGCAAGGATTCCTCAATATATGCAAATCAATCAATGTGATACACCATATTAAAAAATTAAGGAATAAAAAACCATATGATCATTTTAATAGATGCAGAAAAAGCTTTTGACAAAATTCAACACCCATTTAAGACAAAAACTACTCTCCAGAAAATGGGCATAGAGTGAACCTACCTCAACATAGTAAAGGCCATATATGACAAACTCACAACAAACATCATACTAAATGGTGAAAAACTGAAAGCATTTCCACTAAGATCAGGAAGAAGACAAGGATGTCTGCTCTCGCCACTCTTATTCAACATAGTTTTGGAAGTCCTAGCCATGACAATCAGAGAAGAAAAAGAAATGAAAGGAATACAAATTGGAAAAGAAGAAGTAAAACTGTCACTGCAGATGACATGAAACTATACATAGAAAATCCTAAAGATGCCACCAGAAAATTACTAGAAGTAATCAGTGAATTTGGTAAGGTTGCAGGATACAAAATTAATGCACAGAAATGTCTTGCATTCCTATACACTAACAATGAAAAATCAAAAAGAGAAATTAAGGAAATAATCCCATTTACCATTGAGACAAAAAGAATAAAATACCTAGGAGCAAACCTACCTAAGGAGACAAAAGACCTGTATGCAGAAAACTATAAGACACTGATGAAATAAGTTAAAGCTGATACAAACAGATGGAGAGATATACCATGTTCTTGGATTGGAAGAATCCACATTGTGAAAATGACTATACTATCCAAAGCAATCTACAGATTCAATGGAATCCCTATCAAACTACCAATCGCAATTTTTACAGAATTAGAAAAAAAAATTTTACAATTCGTCTGGAAACACAGAAGACCCTGAACAGCCAAAACAATCTTGAGAAAGAAAAACAGAACTGGAGGAATCAGGCTCCCCGACTTCAAAGTATACTACAAAGCTACAGTAATCAAGACAGTATGGTACTGGCACAAAAACAGAATAATAGATCAATGGAACAGGATAGAAAGCCCAGAGATAAACCCATGCAAATATGGTCACCTAATTTACAACAAAGAAGGCAAGAACATACAGTGGAGAAAAGACTGCCTCTTCAATAAGTGGTTCTGGGAAAACTGAACAGCTACATGTAATAGAATGAAATTAGAACACTACTTAACACCATACACAAAAATAAACTCATAATGGATTACAGATCTAAATGTAATGCCAGACATTATAAAACTCTTAGAGGAAAACATAGGCAGAACACTCTTTGACATAAGCCACAGCAAGATCTTTTTTGATCCACCTCCTAGAGTAATGAAAATAAAAACAAAAATAAACAAATGGACCTAATTAAACTTAAAAGCTTTTGCACAGCAAAGGAAGCCATAAGCAAGACGAAAAGACAACCCTCAGAATGGGAGAAAATATTTGCAAATGAAACAACGGACAAAGGATTAACCTCCAAAATATACAAACAGCTCATAGAGCTCAATATCAAAAAAACAAATAATCTAATTAAATAATGGGTGGAAGACCTAAACGGACATTTCACCAAAGGATACATACAGATGGCCAAGAGGCACATGAAAAGATGCTCAACAACACTAATAATTAGACAAATGCAAATCAAAACTACAATGAGATATCACCTCACACCTGTCAGAATGTCCATTATTAAAAAATCTAGAAACAATAAGTCCTGGAACGGTTGTGGTTAAAAGGGAACCCTCCTGCACTGTTGGTAGGAATGTAAATTGATACAATCTCTATGGAGAACAGTATGGATGTTCCTTAAAAAATTAAAAATAGAACTACCATATGACCTAGCAATCCCACTACTGGGCATATACCTCAAGAAACCCATAATTCAAAAAGAGACACGTACCACAATGTTCATTGCAGCACTATTTACAATAGCCAGGAAATGGAAGCAACCTAAATGTCCATCAACAGATGAATGGATAAAGATGTGGCACATATATACAGTGGAATATCACTCAGCCATAAAAAGAAACAATATCGAGTTATTTGTAGTTAGCTGGATGGATCTAGAGTCTGTCATACAGAGTAAAGTAAGTCAGAAAGAGAAAAACAAATACTGCATGCTAAAGCATATATATGGAATCTAAAAAAAAAATTGGTACTAATGAACTTAGTGGCAGGGCAGGAATAAAGATATAGACATAGAGAATGGACATGAGGACATGGGGAGGGTAGGGGGAAGCTGGGGTGAAGTTAGAGTAGCATCGACATATATACACTACCAAATGTAAAATAGCTAGTGGGAAGGAGCAGTATAGCACAGGGAAATCAGCTCAGTGCTTTGTGACCACCTAGAGGGGTGGGATAGGGAGGGTGGGAGGGAGGCTCAAGAGGGAGGGGATATGGGGATATATGTATACATATGGCTGATTCACTTTGTTGTACAACAGAAACTAACAGTATTGTGAAGTAATTATACCCCAATAAAGATCTATTTAAAAAAATAAATATATATATATTCAAAATTGAGTATGCTCTAATTTATCATATTTAAACTTTATGATAAATTTGTTTTCCAGAGTTTTAACCTAAAATTATATACTGTGCCAAATAATTCATTTCTTTAAAATGTCCCTAAACTGATGAAACACCCCAAAAGATCAGGAATGCCTCCTTCTGATTCTGGTACAAATGGAGAGGATATTTATCAGTAGTAGTCATTCACAACTGTTGTGCTTTCCTTCCAGTGACTTTGCTGAATGTACTTAACTGAAGAAATAAAAGTCCAAGAACTAAAACATCGGAGATGTATAGAAGAAATCTCTTAATGGAAAATATTAAAGGTAACCAAAAATAAAGTCTGGTTTATTGTCTTTTCTTGTCCTTCTATCCAATTCACTAACTCTGACTCATAAATTCTAGACCTTTAAAATTAAATTATGGACTATATGGCAACCATACACTCAACAGTAAATTGGAAATTTTTAACTTTCAAGTTCTATGCTTTCCTAGAAGAAAGTAATCCAGACTAAGTGATAAGTGAGGTTTTGTGGAAATGTTCCCTTTGACTTCATTCGTTCCATGGAGTGAAATGGCTAAAAGATAATACTCTGCAGTTCTTTCATTCAACCTGTCTGTTCATGACTTGAACTACAGCTAATAGTTACTTCCTCTACAAAGGAGAGTTAAAAGTACTATTTCCATGGTCAACTCTACTAGAAAAACAAAGAATTTGCATCTTGGCTCTATTTACACTCAAATAAACTATACAAACTTATTTTATGTGAATAAATTTTTATAGACTCAAACACACATTATCAATCTCTATGCTATTATTATGCAAGAGCATCATCTTCTGATGAAAAGAAATTAGGACAGTGTTTGTGGTCAAATGTACAGATGACAAGTATTTTAAAGCATGTGATAACATATGATAAGATAAAAATAAAGACAGCATTCACTGAAATCTTACTATGCCTCAGGAACTCCTCTAAGCACTTTAGACGTAATAACATTTATACATCACATTAACTCTCTGAGACAGGTACATTACCTCCATTTGGTAGATATTGAAGTATTGATAAATGCAAGAGAAGTTAAGTAACTTTCTAAAGATCCCACAGCTAAAAAGTGTAAGATTGTGGTTGGCACCAAAACTTGCTGTATTTACTATACTATAATTTCTGTCTAGTTAATTTAAAAGACAGTTTCCCCATTCCACTTCATTTTTCTAAAGATGCAGTCAAAGGTTTTTGTTTCTTTATTTGTTTTGTTTATCCTATACTTCAAAGAAATCTATAGTTTGTCATTTATCTAATTAAATTCATGTGCTTGTGAAAAACAGAATTTCATATGTATTATAAGAGCAAGCCAAACATCCTAGCTTCAAGAAGGGCAATAACAGGATTGGAACAGAGCTATAGGTTTTCACTCTAATGTCTACCATTAACATCCTGCACTATTCCCTACACACTTATTTCTTCTCGTGCTACAACTCCTTTTTCTCCACTGTGTGAGGACATGTATTTAATTTACAGCTTCTGTTCACTCATAAATTTTGCCTCTTCATAATTATAACTTGTGTTTTCTCAAAAATTTGGAATTCTATGAATACTTATAACATTTTTACCTTGAACTCCATTCCTAACTGCTTAATTTCTATTTCTGAAAGGATGTCTGATTAACTTAGCCAGTTTTGCAGACCAGATCAAGTGGGACTGGCTGATATATTAACTGGCTATTCTTGGGTTAGGTGTCCACCTCTGGTCCAGCTGCACTGTTACGATGAGGTGGTCATGAGCAGTTTTTGATTAGGGGCAGTGAATGAGTTGGGTGAGGATCATTTAGAAGAGGCTGTAGACTGCCGACTCCATGCCAGGGTCTGTAGCATAAGATTCATAGATCTTGGACATCACTATTTATGAACATTCATAATTTGCATGTGTATCAGGCCAAAAACCAAGAATGACTTTAAAAAAGAGTGTCCAAGAGTTATTTTTAGTATTTTTTTCCTTTTTTTTAGTTATACATTGGTTTAAAATATTAGATGACAAGGTACTGTGGCAGAACAAGAGAATTCAAAAAAATATTTTACCAAAACATTTCATTTGATCCATGCAGTTGTATAATTTTAAAAGTTACCGGTTGCTACCCACTCATAATAATTTGTCTCACTGAAAAGATATTAGAGTTTTATGAAATCAATCTGTGATTACAGAGAGGCCACTGGAAAAGAAAAGGAGCTAAAAATTAGAGCACTGTGTATAATAATTTCTTAAATCAGAAGTTGGTAAACTATGATTGAGAACCAAATTCAGCCCATTGCCTATTTTATTTTATTTTATTTTATTTTGCGGTACGCGGGCCTCTCACTGTTGTGGCCTCTACCATTGCGGAGCACAGGCTCCGGACGCGCAGGCGCAGCGGCCATGGCTCACGGGCCTAGCCGCTCCGCGGCATGAGGGACCTTCCCGGACCGGGGCACAAACCCGTGTCCCCTGTATTGGCAGGCGGACTCTCAACCACTGCGCCACCAGGGAAGCCCTCATTGCCTGTTTTTGTAAATAAAATTTTTTTAGAACATAGCCACACTCATTTGTTTATGGATTGTATATAGCTGTGTTGGTGCTACAATGGAAAGATTGAGTAGTTGTGACAGAGTTGTGACAGAAGCAGTATGTCCTGCAAAACCTAAAATATTTGCTATCTGGCCCTTTACAGAAAAAGTTTTCTGACTTTCGTCTTATGGATCAGAAAATTTTAGAAGATAAAAGGAAAATGAGTTGTAATGAAATTATGCTCCTGACACTGCACATTTTAAACCTTTCCCTTACTTGAATTTGGAGTTTTTAGAGATGTTGATATAGTAATTATCATTATCTGTAGGTTAGAACATAACCTTGTGAGTAGGCTTAGTATTTCCTTTAAGGGGTAATTGTCTCTCCTTTCATTCACATTGAGAAGAGGCTAATAAGAAAGAAAATGAAAGTGCATAAAGTAAGCTTTATATTGCTAGATGAAGAAATAACCATTTCTCTTTGGCCTTCCCTCTTTTGGGTTTTGTCTTTTGGAGAGCAGATGTCTGGCTCTGAATAGAAAGTGCTAAGATGGCATCCTTCATATGGAAGCTGAATGAGATACAGGATGCAGTGTACTATCTGTAACTCCTAGTAAAATGCAATTGTGGGAGTTCAGATTACCAGGGTCTATTCTCACACTCATTTTTTTTTCTGTTATTCTCAGCACTTATAAATGTCTGTTTGCATGGTCTAAATGTTTTTCATCTGCATAATTGGGTAGAGTAATGTTTGTAGGTTTAAAAAATAAACCCCACAATTTCAGTGGCTTAACACAATATAAGTTTATTTCTAACTCTTAAAGCAGTTCAATATAAACGTTATAGTTGGCAGGCAGATTTCCTCTATGTGGCTATTTAGAGACCAGGCTTTTTCCATTTTATGATTTTTCTATCACATCACTACACCTGGATGCCAGGAAGCCATAAGGAGGAGGGATGTTTGGGTAGCTGCCTCACCTATATTATGGAAGAAAGTACAATTTTTTGTTGTCCATTTTACTGTCTATACCAAAACAATGCACCTATAGTTTACTTTCCCATGACCTATAGTTGGGACAAGCAATCCCTGAAGCCATCTTGGTAAAAAGGGGGAAATATGTAAGGAGGAAGTGAATATTGGGAATGAGAAATGAGACTATGAGGCCAAGTCAAACATCGTTCTTGGTGGGTCATTTTTCCCTTGAACAGCCTTCATTTACTTGACTTTATTTTATTGGTTAAGGCAGCAGTTTTCTTGAATGAGCCAAAATAAAATAATATGAAATAAATGTGCACATCTACTGGGGGAGCAGGAAGCAGTACGGACTTTGGCATATGGTGAATAGCATTAATATTGAGGAAAAGTGAAACTACATGAAGAAGAAAAAAAAGGCAGGAAGGATCCAAAATAAGCTTTGTCTTATATTCATATGTGGTAGAGAATTCCTCAATCATGAATAGATTTTTCAACAAAAATAATTAATTTTTATTAATGACCTAGGGTTTATATCCCTAGCAGAGTTTTATTATGATTGTTTCCATGTTTTTAACAGAGAAAACTAAGGCTGTGAGAAGTTCAGTGATTTGCCCAAAGTCACATAGTAAAGGAAGACACTGATTTTTAGTCCGATTTTCTGACTCTTCGTTCTATATTTTGTCTGTTATACTACATAGTCTCCATAGAGTCAGGATAGGAAATTTTATGTACTCGTCAGTATAGGTCAAACTGCTGAGTTTACCACACCATGCTTTCTTCTTTGGTGTGCGTGTGTGTGTGTGTGTGTGTGTGTGTGTGTGTGTGTGTGTGTGTTGGAAGAGTAGAGATTTGCTTTTGTTAGTTCAAAAATAGGTGGAAGACCTTCATCTACAACTCCCTGGAAGAAAGTGAGCCAAATCTGATGGACTGATGACTTTACTCTGTGTGACTGGGTCAGACGGAGATAGTTAAGCACACTCAGGGCCCCCAAGCTAGAAAGTGCTTTTGGATGCCATTCAGAGAAAAGTCCCTGAAGCTAGCATGGAGCTGGCCCCAACTTCCTCACATTGGCCAATACAAATATTATTATTGGTCCTATTAATCTGTTACAGTTTTTGGCTCTGTAACCTTCTAACAGCAATATATTTCCACAATGCTGTTTTCCTTCTATTTGCTCAAAAGCACTTGATATTAATTTCTTCTAAGTTGTTTATACACACTTTGTTAAAATAGTAAAGAAACAATATGGATCAATTTTTACCACATCTTTCTTAAACTTTCATGACTCATTCAATTTCCACTTCATTTCCTGTATCTGGAAAATAGGAAAATACTGTCTCTAATATATTTCTATACTTACTTTCTTATAAATGGTACTAT
This sequence comes from Stenella coeruleoalba, assembly GCF_951394435.1. Lineage (NCBI taxonomy): Eukaryota > Metazoa > Chordata > Mammalia > Artiodactyla > Delphinidae > Stenella > Stenella coeruleoalba. The sequence continues at coordinate 85,719,762 of NC_137148.1, forward strand.
GAGTACTGACATTTTCAGGATGTCTTTTTCCTTATGACATATTCCTTCACTGCAATCACCAAATTAAATGCAGTACATTGGCTTTGGTTTGTTTTTACATTAAGTTCAAGTTTTGTTTTTTATATTCTAAGAAGTATCTATAATATCCATAACCCATTTCATAAAGCCTTTCAAAAATTTTTTTTCTTTTAATAGATCTTTACATATCAGAATCTAATTGTGGAAAAAATCACTAAACTATTTTTTAACAACATGTCTGTATCTATATATAATAGGATTTTTTATATTATTATGTGGCGTATGCTATTGGCTTTATTTGGACTTTTTGCAACCTCTTATAAATAAGAAAATGTTAACTAGTAGAAACCACTTTAATTGTATGAGCCAATCTCACTTACTCACTGTCTACTTCCTCCTTTAAATCATTAATGTGCATAAACAAATGGGTAAATCTTGAGTGGTTTCTCATGTTTTTCATAGATAACATTTCTAGACTTGGAGAGACAGAAAAAAAAAAAAAAACAGGTTTCTACCACACAAGTAGCTAAGTCTTTAGCAAATGTCTTTAGCTTGATATAATGCACCCAAGTCTTCAGCTAGACATAATGATCATAAAAAGCAAGTAAATCACTAATTTGCACATATTTATGCTTATCATGTTTCAAAATGAATTTACACATGTAAAATAGTTTTGTTAATATTTTTATAAACATGGTGCATATTTTTTGTACTTTGTAATTAAACACACTTCAACAAATTTTATGAAGTGTGATGAAAGCCCCAAATTGTATTAGAACACTTTTATCTCTCCAAAATTTTTAGAAAAAAATAATAAAATCATGTAGATTTCTTGCTCAAAATTCACTTTGGCTACGCAGTTTTCCTTTTGAAGCGGCTTTGCAACATGATAGTGGTCTAAAAACCTCTTATGTAGATATTTTGTGGTTTATCATGGTAATTTTATCTTCAGCATGTACATGATTCTTAAGAAAATAGTTATTATAACTCCAGTTCTTGATACTCCTGAGGTTGCACCCAAATATATGCACATATACATATGCTTCAAAGAAGGGTCTGTGAATTTCAGCTTTGATGGTGAATTGAGGCCTTATGGACAAGTAAGTTATTGAACAACTAACATTTGTTAGTATGTTGACCATGCATATGAAAATGACTCAATATATATTATTTGTTTTGTAATATTTAGGGCAATTTCAAATTATTTAAACTTCAACATAGTTCAGGAAATATACAGAAAAAATTTTAGAACCAATTTTACAAAATGCATAAAGTTAGGAATTTTTATGGTGTCACTGTATGCTTTCAAGCTTCTCAAAGGAAACTTCTTTCTATAACTTTATCTCAGTGTCTTTTTACCTATCACAATGTCTTAGCCAATAATGAACGCAAAAAAAATTATTGAATCAAAAATGAAAATGTCTCAAAGATATAAGGCACCTGTCAGTCAGATAAGACATTCAAGTTAAATTTACAAATCTGGAAAATACCCATAAGATCAGGACACTTTGGTAGATACGTAGAAACTATAGATTCTTTTATAATTTTCATTGTTTCTATTCTTTTCCCTTTCCATGACTAAGAAATCTAAGAAGTTTACATTTCAGATTAAAGTTTCAAACAAGTATCTGCATAACAATTTCAACTTTCAGACAACAGAGGAAAGAATCGAGAAATTCTTATACCCGTTATGCTCATTAAAAAAAAAAAAGACAAATTTCCACCATAACCACTCAAATAAAAGGCTATAAGGGAAAGCTATAAAATAAGAATAAGAAACAAAATAGTATGGGAGGGTGTCTATCAGTGATGCAATAAATGGAGATGGATTAAACTTTAAGAGTCAAAGGTCTCTGTAGCAGGGGGCAAAAAGCTGATTCTTATGTTGTCTAAAATAGATTCCCTGAAAAAATCCAAAAAGATTAAAAGCACAAAAGTACACAATTTTGAACAATTATAAACAAAAGGAATCACATAAGTATAACAAAACAGTTTTTTCTGCATTAGTATCCCTCATTCTAATGTATCCTCAGGTAGTCACATCTAGATAAGAAAAGGAGGGTTGGGATGCCGACCCTCTGCTCAGTCAGAAATCCACTTATAGGGGCTTCCCTGGTGGCGCAGTGGTTGAGAGTCCGCCTACCGATGCAGGGGACACGGGTTAGTGCCCCGGTCCGCGAAGATCCCACATGCCGCGGAGCAGCTAGGCCCATGAGCTATGGCCACTGAGCCTGCGCGTCCGGAGCCTGTGCTCCGCAACGGGAGAGGCCACAATGGTGAGAGGCCTGTGTACCGCAAAAAAAAAAAAAAAAAAAAAAAACTCCACTTATAATTTATGGTCAGCCACCTGTATATGTGGTTTCTCTGTGTACTGTACATGTTTCTTCCGCACCTGTCGTTCCTCCTACGTGAATTCAACCAACCATGGGTTGTATAGTGCCAAAATATTTACTATTGAAAAAAATCCATGTGTATGTGGACCCACACAGTTCAAACCCATGTTTTTCAAGGGTCACCTGTAATTTTAAAGTTTCTTCAGTAAACTTAGACTTATATGAAATGATGAAGCAGTAAAATTTTCATGGTAAGTTTTAAGTGAACTTTACTTCAAAGTGATTTTTTAAATTATTATTTTGGGTAGAAAATATACTCTTTCATGTGATTTAATTTTATTTAAATTTAAAAATTAGTAAATATGGTGTGCCTGCACTCAATACTTTGTTATTATATACCTATCTCTATGTCAAGAAAATATAAATTATGTTAATTCTTGGTTTAAATTAGTTTTTTAAACTTGGGGGAATTCACAATATAGGAAATCCAAATTAATAAAACAAAACTAATCATATAAACCTTCCAAGTAATCAACAAAATAAATATTAAAAAATGAAATCACATTTCTTACAAATTGCAGTGACAAAGATAACACAAACAGAGTGCTCATTTTTGGAGGAAAAAATAAAAAAATTGATACTGCTTGCAGTAGGACATGAATTGGTTCACTGTGAAGAGTGATTTGGATAATACTCCCTAATTTAGCAATTTCTCTAGAACTATATAGCCTAAAAGAATAATTTTTTTTGTTTGTTTTTTTGGTACGGCGGTCTCTCACTGTTGTGGCCTCTCCCGTTGCGGAGTACAGGCTCTGGATGCACAGGCTCAGCAGCCATGGCTCACGGGTCCAGCCACTCCGTGGCATGTGGGATCTTCCCGGATCAGGGCATGAACCCGTGTCCCCTGCATCGGCAGGCGGACTCTCAACCACTGCGCCACCAGGGAAGCCCCAAAAATAATTTTATATAATCGTATGTATATGAGAGAAAGTATGCAGCAGTATTGTTTATAATTTATAAGAATATAAATGAGATTTAGAGAAAAATCTAAGAAATCTGGTAAATTATGGTATATATTCATAAAAATACCATGATTGAGTAGGTAAAAATAACAGCAATGGGTAAAACAATGAAATTATGAGAAAAACAGATTAAATATATCATGCTGTCTACCTACATGTATGGCTGTACATAAATATTATGGCTTTCTCTTCTTCAGGCACACGGTAGAATTCATCTCTCTTTCCCATTTGAAGTTAGGGTATATGACTTTATAAGGTCAATTGAACATAAACAGAAATGATGTGTGTCCCTTCCAGACAGAAGCTTAAAAAGCCAGCACATGCTTCACCACCCTCTTTTGCTCTACGCAAGAAATAAAGGCCATTCTGTCAGTTTGGATCCCAGAGTGAAGAAAAGTATAGGAGTAACAACCTTCTAGCTGACTGGTGATGGACATATAGTTTAAGCAAGGAATCACCTTTTGGTCTTTTAAAGAACTGAAATGCTGTGGTTCTAATCACAACATAATCTAGTCAACCCTGATATTTGTTTAAGTGTAATATCATATATGTGAGAAATATAATTTTCAGGTAAACCTATGAATTTTATGGATTTTAATATTATTATAGAATTAGAAATTAATCTGCAGAGGCATGAAACTTTCAAAATCTTCACCTCTAACCTATTAGTTGGATCAATATGGATTATTTTAATTAGCCACTACCGTTACACTTCATTCCTGCTTTTAATTCCCAACCTATAGCTTTAAAATTATTTTTCATTAATGTCAGTGGGAATTTTGTTTATAGTCACTTTTTACAATAACAAAGTGGAAAAATGTAAGTTTCTATCTGGATTGTAAGATTTAGGAAATTTCACATTTTTTATTCAAAGTATTGAGTGTAGAAGAATCTGCCCAAAGTATATATACGACTATGAAATTCTATATATGACTATGAAATTCTACAAGTCCAAAGACAAGAGAAGATCAAAAAAAACTCTACCTCTGTGGTTGAAATAAGTGAAGAATTTGGAGGAACCTGAAGAAAATTATCCATCTATCTATCTATCTATCTATCTATCTATCTATCTATCTATCATCTATCTACCTGTCATCTATTTATCTAACTATGTACTTTTAAAAAATTAGACAAGTCAAGGAGGGCATGAACTGACAATCACGGCATGGGCATATAACAAATTATCAACATTATTTGATCCATATTGTGCCTAAAAATGGCATACCATAAATGTGGTCTCTACAAATGACATACCATATCTCTTTGGTTGAGATTTCAGGTAATGCTTTTGTTTATACATGTACTATATTTTTAACAATGCAAGTATATTACTCAAAATAATATTTTAAAATTATGGGTCTTATTTGTTGTTAATAAGCAATGTGTAAAGTGACTAGTTAGGGTTAAAATTAATTTATGATTGAAGTCCTCTCCAACACCCTCTTCTCAATTGAAAACAATTGAAAAACTGGTATCTTATAGAAATGTAAGTTAAACTTTTATTTGTTTTTCATCTGGTGGAATAACACAAATCATATTTTCAGTTGGAAATGAACTAAGGATTTGAGAATTATGAAAGCCGGAAGAATCTTAAAATTTGGGAATGGAGAGAGCATTGAAAGATTCAATGATTTAGAGGGAGATCTTTTTGTTTGTTGTTGATATCTGGATGTCATATCTCTAGGAAGTATGGGTCACGGTATCATCAAAGATATTGATGATAAATAGCTCTAGGAACATGGTTGATGTCTCTCTTACTCAATGCAGTAGTTATAGCTATCTTATTCTTTAATTGGGAAGTGATGAATCAGAAATAGTCTGAGACAATGCATAATCATGAGGAACAAAGTGGATGAAAACAAAATGTCATATTATTAGGCAGTCACTGGGTTATTTGAGAGAAGCAACTTGTAGGGAAGTGGTTCTAATTCTAACTTTGGCTCTGAAATAGTCACTTTGTTCAAGTGACTAAACTCTAAATCTTGTTTCTTCTTTCATAAAATTGAGAAGTAGGAAGAGTAGTTCATTTTACACTCTTTATTCTGTATCTCTCAAAGTCATAATTTGGAATATATCTTTAAGCTACATGGATTCTGAGAATAAAATTTATCTTAACACAGCAGATCTTTGCATGACTTTAATTTTAGCACTCGAAGATCATTAAGGAAGTATGAAAACCATCCTACTAACTTCATGTCATTTTTTAGAAAGCATTTTAAAAAAAGGGCTGAAGGCTAGACCTACAACTATGTTTGACTGTTTTAATTTTAAGCTATTATCCATTTTAGTTGCAAAGAAATGTTAGTTTACAAAGAAATGGTCCTCCAGTACAAAACAGTGGCAGTCAACATCACTAACAGCAACACTTGTAGCCACAGTTACAAGGGAAGTAACAACAGCTGTAAAAGCAATTACCAATTTTTAAACAATATATAAATGTCATATATCATTTTCTGCATTTCCAATTTACATTTTTTAGTTCTTATAAAAGGTGATTTTTATTTTTGCTTTTTACAGATGTGAGAAAGAGGGATAAAGATGAGTGTTAAAGGTGATGTCACTTGCCCAAGGGTTAATCATTTTTAATCATATGCCTTCTCTTTGGACAATGCTGCTCCCTAAATACCTTTCTACTCTTACATGAAGCAAAAATTTCATCCTCATCATACTAGGCCAATATAGTGTTGCTATTTCAAGTGAATTATTCAACTTTGTATAGTGTGTGTGTGTGTTTTAATTCATCTGAACCATTTGACCAACATTAAGATATGACATTTTTCAATGGAACTAATATCTGATGATATAGTCCTGTCATTCCTAAAGGGTGGATATGATTAACATTTCATAAGACAAGCATTTCAGCACTTGCTCATATGTTTTTTAAATTTTTTAATTGACATATAATTTGACTTCTTTTCTGGTTGTTAGATTATGCACCAATATATCTGAGTAAGGCATGTTTCCTATATTCAATGAATATTAGTCTTTGGAGCTGATGTTTTTTAATAACGCTTCATGCTGAGAACTATTTGGTTTGATTTAAAGAGATGAGTTTGTTATAATAACTTTTGTAAAAGGCTTTTATATCCCTTCCCACCCACTTACATTACAGCTTTGAGATATTGCTTTTAATTAAGTTCATTCTTTGATAGCCATAACCAGTTTTTATAAAGTATACAGTTACTTAGGAACTATTGTTTAGGTTGTAGTTTTGGGAATAAATGCTGATAATTAAATCATATAACTCTTTGATATAAAGAAAAATTATATCAGCTAAACATCAGGAGTAATTAAACACTCAGGAGTTTAGTGTCATTCAAATAGAACATAATTTGAATATTACAACTTAGGTCAAAGGAGACTGGAAAAAATCAAGACTTTATAACTGGAATAAACTAAAACTTCAGAAAATTACCCAATGCCTTGAGGAAAAACTACTGCCTGATGTAACTTTTTTACTCAGCCTAAAATAAGACATGAGCAAAGAAGAAATAAACATTCTCAATTTTTATTTCTCAAGTGTGGGTGTTTAAAAAGAAGCAAAACAAATTAACAAACAGAACAACGTAGACTGTTTAAAATGTGGTAAAATGTAGGTCAGGACAACTAGAAAATCTAAAAATCCTAGCAACAGAAGTTTAGAAAAGAGGTGTTCCTCCCACTTTACCCCCACTAATATTATTGTCTCTTGCAATATCAGTTTCCATCTAGTTCAAGCAAAGAATAGTTCAAAAGAAATTTATTGGTCAAAACTGAATTCTTTCATATTTATACTGTAAAGCAAAATTCTCCAAATGTGACTTCATATAATCATTCATTTTTTTCTCATTAGATTCAATTCCAAAATATAAATCAATACTATAAAATATTGTAATATATGATTCTTTCCTTTCCAACGAATTGTTTTCCTACTCTGAGGTCTCAGAAGTGAGGAGGAAGGCAACCTCTTTGTTAATAATGGAGAATATAAAATTGTCATTTAGGAAAATCTTTAAAAAGCAGAGTCCATCAAAGTGCCCAGCAATTTTCTCCTTTCAAATTCTATAAAAATGTAAAAAATAATTTTTTTACTGCAAGCAGTTTCTGAGCAATATAGACATACTTTAAGTTCTTAAATCTTCTTAGTATACAAGCTTAAGTCATGGAATCTTAAAGGAACTCAAATATTCTGCATTTATTTTTCTCTTTTATAACAGTAAATATTGTTAGTGGCACATAAGAGGTAACTAAGTTTTAAAAATAAGATGTTTAAAAAAATTGTCCATCAATTTAAAATTATCTCTACATGAAATCAAAAAGAAGAAAACCCACTATTTTTTTCTTTTATTTTTTCTCATAGATTTTATTTAGGGCTTTTCTTTTTCTTATTCATCTTATAACTAAATGTTTGTACTCTTGATCAACATCTCCCCATTTTACCTACTCCCTAGCCCCTGGAAACCACTATTTCTATAATTTGACTTTAAAAAAAAAACAGATTCTACATATAAAAGTGAGATCATACAATATTTGTCTTTGTCTGGCTTATTTCACTTAGCATAATTTTTCCAGTTTCATTCATGTTGTTGCAAATGGCAAGGCTTCCTCTTTTTACAGCTGTATAATATTCTATTATGTATATATACTACATGTTCTTAATCCAGTTATTTATCTATAGACACTTAGGTTGTTTCCATGTTTTTGCTGCCGGGAATAAGATTGCAATGAACATGAGAGTGCAGGTGTCTCTTCAAGATACTGATTTCTTTTCCTTTGGATATGTATCCAGAATTGAGATTGCTGGATCATACAATAGTTTTATTTTTAATTTTTTGAGGAACTTCCATACTGTTTTCAATAATGCCTGCACCAATTTATATTCTCACCAAAAGCGTACAAGGGTTCCCTCTTCTCCACACCCTTGCCAAAATGTATCTCGTCTTTTTGATGACAGTCATTTTAACAGGCATGAAGTGATATTTCATTGTGGTTTAAATTTGCCTTTCCTGGATGATTAGTGATGTTGAGCAGCTTTTCATGTACTTGCTGGCCATTTGTATGTCTTCTTTGAAAAAATATCCATTCAGGTCTTTTGCCTATTAATCACGTATTAGTATTATTTATTTTTTGCTATTGAGTTGTATGAATTCTTTACATATTTTGCATATTAACCCCTTATCAGATATATAGTTTGTACATATTTTTCTCCCACTTTATAGACCGCCTTTTCATTTTGTTGATGGTTTTCTTTGCTGTGAAGAAGATTTTTAGTTTGATATAGTTTTATTTGTTTATTTTTGCTTTTTTGCCTGGCTTTTGGTGACATATCAAAAAAAAAATCATTGCCAAGACCAATATCACGGCGGTTTTTCTCTATGTTTTCCCCAAGGATTTTATAGTATCAGGATTCATGTTTAAGTCTTTAATCCTGTTCAAGTTAATTTTGTGAGAGGTGTAAGATAGGGGTCTAGTTTTATTCTTTTGCATGTAGATATCCAGTTTTCCCCATACAGTACCATTTATTGAAGAGATCATGATGCTAAACAATGTAGATACAACAGTAAATATCTTCTTGGTGATTCTGGCTTCTTTGTGTTGCATAGGGATGAAGGAAATAACACTTTCAGAGTTTGGATAAAGAGAGAGTTAATGTGTTATATTTATACTTCTATACCTCACTTGTGCTCTGAACTCTCTAGGCAAAATTCATACAGTTCCTTCTGGTTCTCAATATAGATATTAATGCTCCCTTAAAGAAAAGTTTTATACATTTTGACCACTGAATCTTCAATATTCAAAAATAAGCCAAATACTAACAACACCATCACTATGGTGATCTCCTATGAATTGGGTTTTTATATTCTCCACCTAGAGATTTAAATTATAAGACAATATTTAACAAACAGAATTAGTAGAATAAAGTAATTGGCAAATAAATTAATGGGGTATGGCTCTTATATTGTTTATAAAAGGAATGTTTCAATGGAGATCTTAGCCTGTTGGTATAGAACTCTAAATTGAGTACAAACACATAGTGCTGATCTGGAGCTTCAAGTTCCAACTTTCAAAGATATAAAACTAATAATACACCTTTCCTCCATTTGAATTACCTGAAATGTCACTTAACTCTCACATAGTGTTAGCAACAAGAATGTAGACCTGTGCAATACTTTCTTTGACTATCTACACACAAAGTAGGACATTTTTGTAACTTCTGAATTTGAAGACACCCATAGAGCCCCAGAAGGCTCTACCAATATTAGTCAAAACAAGGAGTATCTACCTAACCTACCTCTTTCTTCCTTGAATCCCAGCAAATAAATATTAAATCTCTTCTATTTGGAAAAAATATATAGATACCTAATTTATATACCTTGTCTTTCCTAATTGCTTTATGAATTTTCTTCCTCATAAAAATTTAATAATGTCATTCTGTCAAATGCATCATGTGGAAAGAGATGCAAAATTCTTCACTTTTGTTTTTCTGCTTATCACATATACTTTAGTATCTCCAATGTGTCTATTTCTCTTCCTTTGCTTCTCTTATACAAAGAATGATGAATGCAGCCCAAATTGTAGTCATACTTTCAGAAAGATTATTTTTAAGTGCTAAATTGTAATGTTATCTATTCTCCTCTCCATTTCTCCTTTAAAAAGTGGCTGATTTCCTCAAGTTAATAAATTGACTCTATTTTACAAACACATACACACACATACACATAACTCCTTATGTTAAGATTTAAATAACAAAAGTATAAAGATATTAGATGCTTGGTGTTCAATGTCAGGTATAAGTAGATACTCTTAGTTTAGCTCATTTATTTCTCCTAACCATCTATGCCAATCCGTCCATAAACACTCTCATTCCAGGATAATGAATGCATTAAAAAAAATTAGGTCACTCTTTCTTGATCTTATAACATATTTTCATTTACTCTTTTCAAAACTTCAGGATTAAATGAATTCATGACATTTTTATATAGTCCTGGTGTCAAGTAATTCTTGTTTCTAAGTCCCCTTTATTGCAATTTATAACCATTTCACTTCATCCAGTATTCCTAAGGCAATCATTCAAATTCTAAGAGTTACTGGCATCTTTCTTTAAGACTAACTGCTGCAGATATTGTATTCACATATTTCTCTGCTTTTTTTTTTTTTTTTTTTTTTTTTTGCGGTACACTGGCCTCTCACTGTTGTGGCCTCTCCCGTTGCGGAGCACAGGCTCCGGACGCGCAGGCTCAGCGGCCATGGCTCTCGGGCCTAGCTGCTCCGCGGCATGCGGGATCTTCCCGGACCGGGGCACGAACCCGCATACCCTGCATCAGCAGGCGGACGCTCAACCACTGCGCCACCAGGGAAGCCCCTATTTCCCTGCTTTTTAAATACATTATGTATCTTGGTAATATCCAGAGAAGCCAAGCCAAAAAAATCCATTGTGTGTTACACTGCATTAAATGATCCCCCTTTAACTTCATCCATTTCTCTATAAAGTCATGTAGCAAAACTCACTAAAACTGAATGAAACACATGATATTTTTAATATTAGCATGACCATATCACAACTTTTGTATTTCTACAAATCTAGAAGCAAGAACAAATATCCTCTATCTTCCATCTAATAAATTGTAGTGTGATATTATTGAATATTTAGTATTTACTAGTTAGGCTTTATGATAAAAACGTCACATGCGTTTACTTATAAACTTCAACTTGATTTTATGGGACATTTTATGTTATTTGCCACATTTCCATATGACATAGCCAATCTTTATGGAGATTAACTAACTTGTCTGGATCTTAAGGATATTTTAATTTCCTACGCATGTACCCCAGTCAAGGGTAAACTCAGCTCAGAGTACTCTTTTTCACAATTAAGAATTGATGTTAAGTTCTTTTGCCTCTATTTCTTGCTATATTAGGAATGCAAAAAAGCATCAGTTATATCTTTCTTTTAAAAAACTACGTATTTACCTAAGTATAACAGAACAGATAACAGCAGCAGCAAAAAGCTAATGACACTTTAAACACACTATTTTAATTTAACCTGACATCTTTGAACCTTAGTATATGAGTTCTTATTTTTTATACAACTGCCTTCAGTGCAATTTTTGTAGCATTTTAACAAGCTATTGTATACAAACATTTCTTTTAATATACACAGTCCACATATTTATAACAAAATATTTATTGCACCATATGTCATAGATCATTTAACATTCCCCAATTGCTAGGAGTATTTATTTTTAATCTAGTTTTGCTATTATTAAACATGCAATCATTAGGATTTTTAATAATACATGACTTTTTTTTTCACTTGAAGTTTATATAGACCTTTAGACTTACAGAATTAGAGAGATAGAAAATAAAGTTTTATGTTTTTATTGCTCATCATCTCATAGTCAAGGTAACTGAGAATTTGAAAAGTTTATTATCTTATGTAATAAAATATAAGTGACACTAACAGACCTGATATTAGGACCCCAGGTGCCTGGCTCAGTGTTCTTTCTCTGACATTGTAAACTTTATATTGACATTATAAATATGGTAGTTTTAGGCTAGCTATAGAAATTTCATGTTAATTTTAATGAATGTTTCAAATGCCTCTTAATCCATAACTTTATAGATACTGTATAGAAATGCTTGTTTTCTCTTTATTTTTAGCTTAAAAGCTATGGGTAATTTTTTTAAATGTATAATTTACTGCATCTTTCATAATTGTTTTGCTTTTCTGTAATCTCAAGGTTTATTTAAAGCTAAAATAAAACTTTTCAAAGAAAACTAAAACAACTTTTTTTTTCTGAAGTAACTGTTGAGCTCCAGTCAGACAACATTAATACAATTTACAAGATATGCTAAACAGTAGCTATTAAAATCTGCTAATGCAGCATTTAAGCAGAAAAGATAGGTCAAGAAATTCAAAGTGATGACTGTGTACAATTGTTCATGCAAAACTATATTCCAAGTGCCCAGGTCACCATAGAAACTAGATATATATGTATACATAATACATATTTTCTAGATTTTATGCATTGAAACTACCAAATTATATTAACTTTGTTTATGTGCATTCTTATTTCTATTATACGCTTAGATCAAATTGTATTCAGAGTTTAGAATACATGAGGTGTGCTTAGATAACTAAATGGAAGGAAAACACAGCTTGTGTCTTTTGGGGGGTCATTGAATTTTTTTCAAAATCTTTTTATTTAAATTAACATTTCTTGAATATTCCATTAGGTTAGCAATGTATTTGGCACAATATTTTTAGACTTTAAAATATATATGCCATTGTAATTCCACTTTTAAATATATGGGCCAAATTATGAATCATTCTTAATAAAATAGGTCTTTAGAAATTATCATAGAAATGTACTTTCATTCCAATCTAGTTTTTTAAAATTTCCTTCCTTTAAGGGAAAATATTTATTTAACTCAATGAATTTCCTATACACATTATTGATTGATTAAAATATTATTTCCTTGAATAGTCTTAGATTCAAGAAAGATCACACAAGGTAAAGGTATGTGTGTAAGAAGATAATAGTGGTTTCTGTTTTAAAATAGCCTCTTCTCCATAGACAAATCTGGGTAATAGGCAATACTGGACAGACTCTATTTTCCCCTGCTTCACCCTCTCAAAACTAGTTCCTTTATTAGTGCTCTCCAAATCTTCATCATAGCACATCAATCCTATCTCTCTACATATACCTTGTTCTCTTTCATTCATTCATTGAGCATTTTCACTGCTTATTTGGTACACAGAATTAGCTTGGTGATTGGATTAGAGTGCGTATTCTAGGTGCTTAGGTGTTCTAGACACACCTGGACACATAATGACAGCACAGCATAAAAATGCTAAAATAGCAGCATGTGTAAAGTGTTGTAGAACCACACAAGAGGAGACAACTGGTTGTCTGGAAAAACCTGGAAATCCTCATAATAGAAGTGGCTTTTGATAAAATACTTGACAAGTAAAATAGAAGAACTTCAGCTAAGAAAATAACTAGTGAAAGGCCCCAAAACTATAGAAGGGTAGAATGAGTCTACAATCAATAATGCTGGAATCATACATTATTTGGTATGAATGTGTTAATCATGAAGACCTGAGGATGAATTTATAGACATCATTTTAGCACTTTACTAACTGAAAGGAAAAGAGGTAAGTTAAGGACAAGAAATGAAAAAGCGTTTCTAGGTGCAAAGGAAAGAATCGAGTTGTCTTCTTGAACTGAATATTTATCTAAAGAAAATATAGATATGATGTATCAATTATAAAAGAAAGATTTTTAAAGTCTTTAAGGGAATTCTAATAAAGCACTCTTTCAAGATATATTAATGCTGCTATTTCATCTGGTAATTTAAAAAATATATGATATGCACAGTGAGGGAGGGAAGTCATATTTTCCTAAAAAAAAAAATGTATACTTCATTGGATGGGAACAAGAAATAATGTCTATGGTTACACAGTACTACTGCCCCTTGTCCTCTACCTTGTCCTAACCATTGTTTGGGAAAACTTTGGCAGCCTATAATCCCTAGTTTCATCATTTTATGTTGGTGAAATGATCATTTCATGTTTACTAGTTGTAAAAATGTTGCCTTTTCATAAACCTCTATAACCAGGTCCCGTTTTTCAAACCCATTTGTCCCAGCAAGAATAATTTTCAACATAAAAGATAATTGGATGAATATATATCAATAGTTTTATTTGACATATTGCTAATTATACTAAAGAGGAACTTGCATTTCATCATTTTATCTTTATCTATCTGGTTCAAAAATAGGAATTATGCTGCATCACCATATATGGCATGCAATGTTTTTCTTCTGTGTAGAATTTCCGGGAAAGTCTCTGTAGAAAACGGTTCCTAGTTGTGAGGTCTTCAAATTCAAGCACAGTTATGGAAATCTTCCAACTCAAAAAGGAAGGAGCTTAAGTCTCAGTAACTTAAGTATATTTATTTTATTGTTAAAAGTTCAACTCTCTCAAATTTTCATCCATGATCATATCATGTATTTTAGTGCAAACAGAATGTTCATCAAAACATGACACTTCCTTTAGTCAGTCATGAGTTCTGTTTTAACTAAAAAAATGATGATTTTTTTAGTGTACAGCCTACATACAAAAGTAAAATTTCAAAACATTTACAAAGTAGTTATACCTATATTTTTACAGCTGCAAGACACTAAAAATATATAGGAACATTTGATATATTACAGCATCTCTCTCTCTCTCTCTCTCTGTCTCTATACACACACACACACACACACACACACACACACACACACACACACACACACACTTTTCCCCTAATGTGACTAGCTCTATTGAATTTAGTTATATAAGAGAATAACTGGGGGCATAACTTATTCTAATCCAACATTGCCAATGCTCATGTTGAAAGTAAAACTCTTATATGAAAAATGAATGCACTAAGGGTAGTGTTCTTTTTAACATAGATCATTTCAAAATAACTGCCTCAAGATTATGTCACTAGTGTCTTAGAATTGTCACTAGAAGAACGTTGAGGACTTCAGCACAGACCTGAAAGAAAAATCTCTTCTATCTCTCATTTCTTGTTCTAATTCACTTTCTACTTTGTAATACTTAGAAAGCCTTTTTACAGAGTGTTACTTCCTTTTAACAACATTTGATACATAAACTTCAGTTCTTCAGAGGAAAAGCAGGGTCTGGCAGAGTGTACAATGGAGTAAACTTCTGTGCATTTAATTATTTTTTCTTAGCAAAGACTATAACAAAGATACTGTTTAAATCTATGCCTATATTTATGTGTATGTATGTCTGTGTGTGTCTATATGGATATCTAAAAGTATTTGCGTATCTGTATGCATGTTTATCTCTCTAGTCTCAAAGAAAAAATCCAATTTTAATCTACTAGCTCTTCAAAGAGTAAAGAAATATTTGGCCATGTTGGAATTATTCAGAAACCATATAATTAATACAAAACCATATGTAATGAACTTTTTGAGCATTATAAGGATTGTTTTTCGAGGAAAGTTTACATACATTCTCTTTGTGTCTTCTGGTCTTATCTAGAACCAGACCCCCCAGCAAGATGATAGGACACTACAGAAAAAAAGACGGGGCTAGGAATTAAACACAACTGGTTAACATCACCTCTATTCTCTTTGTATGTGTTGAACATAGACAAAACACTTGAATTCTATGAATTTCAAAGTCTAGAGGAGTTAAAAAATGATTTTTCACAGAATTATAAAGTATTGTAAATTATAAAGAACTGTAAATTATCAAGAATGGAACTTCACACACTGCAAGGGCTTAGTTTATAGACAAAATGTTTTAATTATTTTGTTTACAAGAGTCTCTAAAAATGATTATTTGGAAAAAATTTAAAAGCTTATTTGTCTAATTACATGGCCTCATATGACTGATCTAATCTCCTGAATACATAATCTCCACAAATAAAAACTTTGATAAGAATGTAAGAGAATATAAATCTTCAAAGAATCAATAAATGACCATAAATGAAAATCAACATATGCTTTAATTTGTCTAGGAGAATTTACTAAGGCATTTTGAACTGGAGTCTTGGCAAATGCATTAGATATATCTGTTAATTTACTCAAGTAAGCCTTTTAGAACAGCTACTTAGTCAGATACATGTACTTATACTTTAAAAAATAATCCCTTATATTAATTTGTTTCTCTGATGAAATCTGAATAGTTTCCATATAAGTGTTTTCTGAGTTATTTGCTTGCATTAGCATGTATCACCATGGTTCTCCACATTAGAACAAACCAGGAGCTACATCTGTTACCCTTAAATTATCATTTTATAAATTAGGGAATTAAAGGGAAAAAAAACCCCAAAGCTTCAGATAATTGTTAATGTAGGAAAGGTAGACTACTTTCCTAAATGAGTTCTCATTTGCCTTTTCCTTAAAGGTTGCTTTCCCACAGAGTTCTATCATTCAGACTTCAAATTTTTAGGCTGAGATTTTCTTCACTTTCATGACTTCATCAATTTCTATGTGTGAATATTTTCCACCAAAATCTCTAGCACAGAGCTTGCCCTTGTACTTCAAACACATATACTGAACTGCCTTCCAGGCATGAATAACTGGTGTCCCATGGATGTATCAAAACCACAGTGTCTATAACTGAAAGCATTAATTTTCCTCCAAAACTCAATTATATCACCATCACTGGGGTTACACAATCATACAACCTAGAATTTGTCTTCAAATATTGTATTCCTCTCAGTCTGTACATAATTGGTAACACAGCCCTATTTCTCTATCTTTTTAACAACTTTTATATCTTCCTGCTCTATCTCCACTGATGCTGCTTTATTTCAGGCAAACATCTCTTATATAGACTGTCACTCTAGTTGTTTAACTAGTCTAGATGCCTTTTGTTTCAAAATTTGGCAGATAAATCTTTCTAAAACTAATAACAACAATAAAAATGTGATCCCCATTATATCCTAACTTCAAACCATTCATGAAGTTGCTTCCTGTTGCCTGCTAGATAAAGAATCCTTAGCAAAGTATGAAGAGTTCACCATAATCTGGTCCCTGCAGAACTCTCTAGAGTTATTGCCTTCACATTCTACTTCCATAAATCTGAGATATAGGTCAAATGGAACGAGTTGTTCATCACAAACTACCTGTGTTTTGCAACTATACCTAGAGTACTGAAATCGTATGTCAAGATATACCAACACTGGGATGCTGTCCAGCAGCTTTCCAGTCCAATTAAAACTGGCAACTCATTTTTGCACCAACTATAAAATTTTTAAATGCTTTATTTTTCATAATAAAAATATTCCATTTACGTAGTATCTAAATTCTCTTCAGCCACAACATTATGGTAAACTCATTGAAAGCTGGAATCATACCTCATCTCCCATTAAGTTTCCTCAATTCCTGTACTTAGAATAGTAATTGACAGAAAGCAAGTGTCTATCACTGTTCATAGAATAAATTAATTCCCAACCAGTACTTATTAATCCATTTATCAAACAAATTGGACCAGTGTTCTTGATGTTCAACCCAGGGGAAAAATAAATTGAGTTTGAAATTCTGGGGATAAAAAGAATAATAAATATTATTATTATAATGATATTGGTGATGATTAAAAAATGCCTCCAAGTATTCTGAAAACAACTAACTCTCTGGGCTGGTGGGATGGCAGGGGTGAGGGTGGGCAGTTGGGGATAAAAGGCAATGTAATGTGAAAATTATAATAATAGGCAAGTAATGAATTTTCAAGGATGTGTTGTGGAACTTATAAATGATATTTGTAAACATGCAACCCAATTGGTGGCAAAAACAAACTGGATTAGAGAGTTATTATGTCTTTCATTTTAAGTTGCCTTTTGACCAAGAGAAAGAGAATTAGAATATTCTTAAATTGATTCTAAGCATTTATGGTTATACCTCATTTATCTCACATTACTGAGGAAGGATATTGTTATTTATATTAATGAAATAATCAGATAACTGAAAGTATCCTTAAAAAATAAGTATTTATTCTACATACATGATGGCGCCATGAAGAGCTCTTCAGAACTTCTCTCTAGAGAAATGAGCAAATCTGGTGAAAACCACTGATACAAATAAATAAAGCTTCTGAAAATTGACCTAGGGAAACACTAAGGGCACTGTATTAAAGGAAACAAATACTAATTTAAGAAAATCTCCTAAAACTCTGCAAGAACAGTGGAAGTCTATGCACTTGAGTCACAACCCTCTTCCCCCCTCCCATCACCCAGGTCAACTTGATGGAGGCTATACTTGGGTAGGTGTGGCCAAGAAGACAGAGCTTTTTCAGTCCTCATCTCCCAGTCAAGAGTTGCCATATCTGTGAAAGTCAGGTCACCAACATATTTTATCCCCTTCAACACTAAGTTGAAGGAGCTAAGTGCCTAGTAAGTACAATAGGTCAGGAGCTCCCTCATCTACCAATCCCCTACACATTGGATAGAGGTTCTACATCAGGCATGGCTATCCAAAAATGTTGGAGTCAAGTGCCTTCACTCCAGCCTGCTTGTTGAGCAGATGTTCCATGCTGACGAGGCAAGCTGGGGGAACCAGAGGCTATAGCCACATCCAGCACATAGTAGTGGCTCAGAGAGTCTTCCCAAAAGGAGAGGAAATCCACAAAAATAGAGAGTTGTAAAGTTGTCCCCAAGGTTATTGACTTTATTTGAAACAAAGTTTGGGGAAGTTCCCTTGTAAGGACACCGAAAAGAATACCTTAATTAAGAACAACAAGCTAAACCATAGACCATCTAGTTTACCAGAGAGAACAAAGAAAAGAAAGCTAAGAATAGTCCTGTTGGGGTCATAACACTGTCATCTCATGGTGATTGTGTGCATGCTCAAGGCTGTACCGTCCAAGGACACCAAAAGCTGCACAGTATGGTAGAAACTAATTTCACTAGAATAGCCAAGTCCTAAAACAAATAAACAGACAAATAATAAGAAAACAAGCCCTGGAGAGGAAAGAAACCAGTATCCAGAGTTGCTGAAAATGTCTTGTTTTCAACAAGAAATCATGAGACAGGCAAAGAGCGGAAACTGTGACCAAAGCAAACAAACAAACACACAAAAAGCAAGACAACAGAAACTATGTCAGATTTAACAGGTTGGCTTCAAAATAACCATTATAAATATGTTCAAGGAACTAAAGGAAGCCATGCTTAAAGAAGTATAGGAAGATATAAAGACAATGCTTCATCAAATATAAAATATGAATAAAGAATTAGAGATGTTTTAAAAGCAAGTGAAAATTCTGGAGTTGAAAAGTACAATATTTAACATTCAAAATTCTTTAGAGGAACAAAATGATAGAATTGAACTAGAAGAAAGCATCAGCAAACTTGAAGGTAGCTCTATGGAGATTATTCAACCTGAAGAAGAGAGAGAATATATAATGAAGAAAAATTAAGAGAGACTCAGAGAAATGTGAGATTCCTTTAAGTGCACCAACATAGCATAATGGAAGTACCACAAGGAAAGGAGAAAGAGAAAGGACCTGAAAAAGAAATATTCAAAGAAATATTGGTTTAAAATTCCTGAATTTGCTGATAAATGTTAACCTATACATTAGGTTAATATTTATCCTAAGAAGCTCCCAATCCCAAATATGATAAATGCAAGAGATCTATACACAAATACATGGTAGTAAAAATACTGAAAGACAAAGATAAAAATTTGAAAGCAGCAGGAGAAAAACCACTCATCAATTACAATAATATTAACACCTGATTTCTAATCAGAAACAATGGAGGTCATAAGGCATGGGAAAGCATAGTCAAAGTGCTGAAGAATAACAACTGTCAACCAATAATCTTAAAAGCAGCAAAGCTACCTTTCAAATATGAAGGTAAAATAAAGACATTCCCAGGTAAACAAAAACTGAGACAATTCTTGTAATTGCAAAGAAAGTGTGCAAGAACTAATAAAAGAAGTTCTTTATAGTGGAAGCAAGGAAATCTACATAGAAATTCAAATCCATGTGAAAAATTGAGAACTGGTGAAGGTAACTATATAATTATAAAATACCATGTAGATTCATATTTTTATTCTTTTTTTCCCCTTAACTGATTTGAAAAGCAATTGCATGTATAAAACTGTACTGTTTGGTCTGTACCATATAGCAATGTAGTATATCAAAGAAGCACAAAAGAGGTGGGTAAGAGCAAGATGATGACTCAAACCCATAGGAACAAGTGAAGAGAAATGTAAATGGTAATTAAGAAGGTAAATATAATAAAATCTATAAACATATACTTGCTCTTATTTCTTTTCTCAGCTTTTATAATTTACATGAAATTATGCAAAGTAATTCATAGCAGTGTATTGTTAATTTTGTAGCATATGTAAATGCAATATTTATTAATAATAGGATAAAAGTTAAAAAGACAGAATAGAGCTATATATGAGTAGCATTTCTACATCTCAGTGGAATTTAGTATAAATCTGAAGTAGATTCTGATAAACTAAAATGTATGTGGTAAGCCTTGGAGCAACCATAAAGAAAATAATTCCAAAATATAAGGAAAAAAAGTAAGTATTTTCTCCAAAACATAAATAACCTATCCAGAATAAACATTTATAAACGTACTGCCTTCTTTCTTAACTGAAATTCTGTGAACATATATTAAATCTTCTTTGGCAACTTGAGGCCATGATTATGAATATAATTGACAACGTAAATAAGTACAAGTGGCTATACAATAATGTGAACTTGAAATATATAGAACCGTTTACTGTTAATCTAACTTCCTTCTTGTTTTTCCTTTTGTTATTTGTCAAGTGGTAATCCCCTCTTTGTGTTCATATCACAACACATGTTAAATGAGATTTATTGATTTATGTACCTGTCTTATTTCTCTTTATTCACACCAAGCAGCTCTGGGTGCTGCAAACATTAAACACTAAATAAATGCTTGAGTAAAGAATAAATAGAGATTTGGAGATTAACCACTTGAAGTGATTAACAGTAAGGATTCTATTTTGAATACTTACTAACGCCTTTGCTGGCTGAACTTCCTCTAAAAAGTTATTTAAACTCTTCCTGTTTCTGTTCTCTCATTTGTCAAATGGAGATAAATATAGTGCTTATCTCATAAAGTTGTCATGAGGATTAAATTAGTTAGTATCCAAGAACAGCACTCTGAGCTGGATCTTACTTACAATAAACACTATTTGTGCTTGTCCATATTATTCATGTATGGATATGCTAACATTTGTTTTGGTTGCTCTGGTAAATCTTTTGATACTTTATGTTCTTAGTAAATTTGAGATAGATGAGCTTATCAGATAAATCACTTCTGGATAAAACTTCACATTTACTTAGTTCTTTGCTATTTGCCTTTCTATTCTCTTTGCAGGCTACTCTAATTATAAATAGGAAAGAATAACTGCAAAACACAAGACATTTGTCTTTGGAGAGATTTGAGAATATGACTGAGAAGACAGGGAGATCTTATTTTTTAATACTAATTTGATAGTGAATACTCCATCAAGACAGAGACTTATGAACAACTAGGATCAGATTTTCTATATTGTTTATATCCCCTTGGTATTCAACATGTTTTTGCAGTTTTGTCACAATGCCTTCTTCACACTCATTTATCTGTTTTCCGTTAAATGTTCTGATGGTTCATGTCAGAAAGATAGTGTTGGAATTCATACCAAATGACAGAGGATCTGTATTGTGGAATCTCATTGACTGACACGTGACATTAACTTACAGGAATTTTGTGCTTTCCAAGTGTTTTTTATATTATTTTAAATTCACCTCAAAGAAACTGTGATAATCCTAAAGAGTCTTGCTGAGTATCAAGAACTTAAGAACAGCACTGAAGAAAATGGACTCTAAAATTATTCAATGTTTAATTTATCATGTCCAAGGGATATAAGTGGCTCAAACACGTCACCAACTCTAGCTTTTATTTATATATTTACTATTACAAGTCTTTCTGTCTAGTATGTAAGCCTTTAAGTTCCTAATGAGTCTTTTGCTTTGAAATTATGAAAGGTATGATAATCTCCTCTTGGTGTGTTCATGCCACCTACAAACTTTGGAATCCTGTGGCATGCATCAGATTTTTCAAACAGGTATTCTGTCAAGGACCTAGGAAGCTTTCTTGATGAGAAAGGGAATGGAATGTTAAGGGAGTGCAGAAGCCAAATATAAAATTACTTCTAGAAATTAAATGCTTCCACTGAAACCATGCAAAATGTATAAGAATATTTCCAGAAAGTAAACAACAAAGAAAAAAAAACTCAATCGTTTTATACATCCTGAGAAATATGTTCTAAACCTATATGATCCTTGATGTTCTCATGTAGGTGGTAATTTCTTATTAATATCAATATATAATTTAAAACTTAATTCTTATATGTAAGAAGTGGCACATTCAGTTTGGAAGCCCTAAAAATAGTGGTCTCTGTTAGGTAGTATTTTATAATACTCTGATATCCTCAATGTGTACAGTTAGTGAAAATCCCTAATTTATTCCTAAAAAAATATTTATATTCTCAAGCTTCTAACTCAAATACAGTTTTCCTCTTCCAGTTGAAGACGATTCTAATAAAATAGATCAGTCCAGGGTTTCTCAACCATGGCACTATTAATTTTTAGGGCTGCATAATCCAATGCTTTGAGGGGCTGCCTTGTGCATTGTAAGATATTTAGCAGCATTCCTGGCCTCTATCAAGGACCCTCCCTCAAATTGTGATGATCCAAAATATATCTAAACATTGCCAACTGGTCTAGTCTGAAAAGAAGTGTTTTATTTTTTAATACTATGCAACAGATTACCACAAACTCATTGGCTTAAAACAACACAAATTTATATCACAATTTCCCTGGTCAGGAGTCTGAGTTAGCAGGATATCACTAGGCTGAAATCAAGGTGTTGGCAGGGGCTTCCATTCTCATCTAGGGCTCAGCAAGAAGGATGCCATCTGCAAGTGAAGGAGAGAGGCCTCAGGAGAAAGCAACCATACTGGTACCTTGACTTTGGGCCCCCAGTCTCCAGAAATGTGAGAAAAATAAATTCTGTTGTTTAAGCCACTCAGTGGTGGTATTTTATTACAGAAGGCCTAGCAAACTAATACAGAAGACTATTCAACTACCTCAGTCTGTGGCAGCAAAGCAGTTGGTTCTCAAGAAACTACCAGGAAGCCAAAGTGAATTTCACATCAGGATACAAATGCCTCTGGAAAATCATAGCTTCTCCCCTTCTACTTTCCAAATCTCATGCGCTTCTGGTTATTGCACAGCAAAGGGGATTCTGGAAAATAGTTTCCAGCTTCTCTTCTATACACAGAAGAAATTTTAGAAGATGTTATTGGTGAATCCAAGTTGAAAACAGGCAATGAAGCATGGTATTGATAAGAAATTTGTTCCCAAATCTTAGCTTGCTATTATTTTTGTCCTTGTTTCTTCAGTTTGAGTTGTATTTGTGCTACACTTTTATCTTCTTTAGTGCTCTTACTATTATTCTTTTAAGTGTATATTTCTTCCCAGTTGTTCTATTTCATTAGTAGTTGCCTAATCCATATGCTTTGGCTGTATTTTTCACATGGCTACTGGATCTTCTTGGATTTGTTATTAATTTATCAATTTATATTTTTGGCTGCTCATTGCTTTATCTCCTTGGGTTACTTGAAAGATAGTAATGATGATTAATTACTCTTTAGCCATGGATTTACTAGTCAATAAGCTATTAGTACCTGTAGAAGGTGGGAGACTTGACTAAGGAGTCTTCTAAGTGGTGAAGTCTGGGTTTCTCAGTTTAGGGGGCAGAGAATAGAGTATGAAGGACTCCTTCAGCCAAAAGTCCATCCTCTGGAAGACCCTGAGGAAAGGCTCTGTTCAGTATTTGCAGCAAATTTTTTCACTTTCAAAATTCTAAAGTAGTGAAGACCTCAAGCCCTCAAAGCTGTCCAGTTCTGAGGTGGTGGGCATTTCAAAGGCAATCAGGCTGCTGTCTCTCCCAACAATGGAAGAAGTGGAAACTTACAGAGCCTCTTTAATTAAAAAAAAACAAAAACATAAAACTCTTCTCTTCCTACAACATCCACTAGAATTTGACATTTTGAATTTATACTATTTTTCATCACTTACAGATAGGAATATATGACACAAATGGCTAAATATTTTTTAGACTACCAACGATTAATCAGGCTCCATTCCTTGGCTAATTATCTGAATTTTTTTTCACTATCTAAAAATAGTTTGAATTTATACAAATAAATTAATGAATGAAAGGACCAGAGCTTGAAAGGAGATGGATGATGATAGAATATAAAAGGATTCCTCATTTGTCATCTTGCTGAAATTCCAAAGGACCAGCCAGTGGAAGAAACCTTCTTTCTAGATAGAAGTTTTCTATCTTTTACACCAGTTGCCTTAATAATAGATAATTACAGTCTGTCTACACACTTCCTAGAGCTTAAATTTGATATAATTTTATTCATTTCCTGCCTTAAGTCACTTTTGAAATTTGTTGAAAAATTTTAAACATCTGCTTAATTCCCCTGACGAAGTGGCTACATTTTATTATAAGTGAGGCAATCTGTATGTTTAGCTTATTTCTTGTGTGTGTATATTCAGCATGGTGATTTGATAAAAATGGGCCTATAGATCTAAATTATACATTTAATAGTCATTTGCAAAGTTCAGAGAATTTTTGAAAATTTAGAAATTTAAGACTACAATTTTCTTTTCTTTTCTTTTTTTTTTTTTTTGCGGTACACGGGCCTCTCACTGTTATGGCCTCTCCCGTTGCGGAGCACAGGCTCCAGACGTGCAGGCTCAGCAGCCATGGCTCACGGGCCCAGCCGCTCCGTGGCATGTGGGATCTTCCCGGACCGGGGCATGAACCCGTGTCCCCTGCATCGGCAGGTGGACTCTCAACCACTGCGCCACCAGGGAAGCCCAAAGAGTACAATTTTATTATGGCTAAAATAATCATAAGTGATGCCAGTATGTCCTTGTCCATTTGATTTATTGGCTTCAATTTCTATCTACATATTAAAAATGGGCACCCACGTGTCCTGGGAGACAGAAGCTTTCGAGCAGCATGACTTACTTGCTTTCAAGTCGAACTTAGTTTTATTCTTTTGGCAGCTGCTCAAGCTTATTACTCCATAATTGGCACTAACAGCTGCCTCTGCTGTGTAAACCATATGAACATCACACAGTCCAGACTCTCACCATCTCATTTAATATTAGCTCACTTTTTGTGCAATGAATTGTGTAGTCACAAAAAAGCAAACCAAAAAATAGAATGGAGAGTATTATGATCTTGAATTCAGAAAAATTGTGGTCTTAAAATATTCCTTTTAGTATCTGAATCTGATACATTATCATAGTTTCCTTAAAGCCATGCATATATTCATTTTCTACATAGTTTTGTCCTGCTTATAAATTAAAGGAGAAAATAAATGTAAAGAACGATCTAATAAAGTAACAATATGAAAGATTCAACTTCTGCATTCAGAACTTAAACATAAATTATAAATCTATCTTTACCTTGTGAAGCACAATTTTAAATAATGGACAGGAAAGACAAGGCTAAGTAGAGCTACATCAGGGTATTACCTTGAAGCATATGGAGTTTTATCCAGTTGAAGATAAGATGAACTGAAATCTCTAATTCAGAAGTTTATCTACCATAAACCAAACATTTATCCATCTGCCCTCTCAGTGCGATGAAAACCTTTGGCCCATAATAGAATTCACCTTAAGCATGTTCTTTTATAAAACAGATGTTTCTCTTAATCACGCCCAGTGAAATGTGCAGTAAGCTTAGGAAATACATCCTGACTGACAAGATACATCTAGAGTAAACAGGACTGTTTAGTTCTTTGCAACAAGTAACCCTGCTTCATCACTAATTCATTTATCATGTACTTCTATGTGATGGTATTGAATATCTTCTAATGTCAATGTACCGAATTAGGAAAAATATAGGATATGTGAGTCTAATAAATGATATTAATCCATGCATACTCTAGAAGATATTAGATAAGTATGAATGTAAATATAGATGTGTATTATAAGTATATGTATCAATTAATATACATGAATGAATAAATAACTACAATATAATTTCAGTTACTGTAGCTGAATTTAACTATTACCAAAAAACAAAATAATTATTTTAAATGAGTGATTTCTAATACTGTTTCTTGAAGACACATATTTAAGTTTAGCCTGATTTATTTACCTCATGAAATTTTAAGAAACAAAGATTTCTAATATAATTTTCTTATCTATTCATCTTTATCAAATCTACTACTATAAAGACCCATATCATCATGTCTGAAATAAAATGCTTCATGGTTTTAGCCCCCTCACCAACCCATTTTAAATTACCCAAGCATATTAAAACACATCAGCTTCCTAAAACAAATTTTAGATATCATGATGTTGTTTGGGAAAGTAAAGAAATACCTTTTTTCTTAACAATCTAACTCCTCAAGATAAATTATTTACAGGATCAAACCTTGCTTTGCAAATAAACACCTACTTTCACAAATCCATACACACACACAACACACAAACACATTTTATGTCCTCCTATCTTGAGCCTTCACTCCTAGATGATGTTCATTAGATTTGATAAAGTGATTAAACCTATTTGTACAAACCAGACTTTGTGTGTGTGTGTGTGTGTGTTTATGTTAAATCAGGCACTCTTACTTTATGTGTTTATAAATAATTTATTTATAAATCTTTTTTCACCTTTGTAACAGGGACTATCCTAAGCATGGTGAAAAAATAACCAAGTCATAGTCCTTGCCTTGTAGAAATACACATTCTTTTTTTGTTTGGTTTTTGTTTTTGTTTGCGGTACGCGGGCCTCTCACTGTTGTGGCCTTTCCCGTTGTGGAGCACAGGCTCCGGATGCTCAGGCTCAGTGGCCATGGCTCACGGGACCAGCTGCCCCATGGCATGTGGGATTTTCCCAGACCAGGGCACGAACCCATGCCCCCTGCATCGGCAGGCGGACTCTCAACCACTCCGCCACCAGGGAAGCCCTGAAGTATACACATTCTTGATGGTTAAAGAAGTTTCCTCTATTTTTATTTTGCTGAGAGTATTTTTTTAATGAATACATTTGAATTTTATAAAATGTATTTTTGTGTTTCTTTTGAAATTACTATACTACTTTTCTTCTTTAGTATGTTAGTATGGTGCATTGCATTGTTTGATTTTGAAATGTTGAAATAGTCTTTCATTACTGAAACAAAATCTACTTGGCTGTAATATATTATCCCTTTATTTATTGCTAGATTTTATCTGTTAATGTTTAGCTGAGGATTTAGTGTATTCAGGATGAATATTTGCATTTTTCTTTCCTTGTAATCTTTATCTGGCTATGATATCAGGATGTTGGACTGATAAATTGGGAAATATTTTCTCCCATTCAATTTTCTGGAGACATTATGTAGAAAATATATTACTTCTATCTTAAATGCTTGATAGAATTCACCAGTGAAACCATCAGAGACTGAGATTTACTTTGTTAGACATTGCACTACTTGTGGCTCATTTCATTGAGAATAAATTTTGATAGTTTCAAGGGATTGGTGCATTTCATCTAATTTTTTCAAATTTACTGCTGTATAATCACTTGTAATATTGTCCTACTATTATTTTAATATCAGAGGGGCATGTACTGAGTCTTCTTTCCTTTCTTTGTTAGCCTTACTAGAGGTTTATCAATTTAATTGATCTTGAAAAAAGACAACACATTTGGCTTACTGATTTTCTCTACTGTTTGGTTCTTAATTTCACTGATCTTTGCTCTAATCGTTATTATTATATTCTTTGTTTGCTGTAGGTTTATCTTGTCCTTCTCTCTCTAGTTCTTAAGGTGAAAACTTAGATTATGGATTTTAGATAATTATTCTGTTCCAATATATGCATTTAATGCTATAAATTTCCCTCTAAGAACTGTTTTAGCTATACCCAACAGGTATTGCTATAGTATATTTTTATTTAATTCAAAATGTTTTCTTACATACCTGAGACTTCCTCTTCACCCATAGATTGTTTAGAAGTGTATTGTTTCATTTACAACTCTGGGGATTTTGGGGGATTTTCCAGATATCTTTTTTTTTTTTTTAAACATCTTTATTGGAGTATAATTGCTTTACAATGGTGTGTTCGTTTCTGCTTTATAACAAAGTGAATCAGTTATACATATACATATGTTCCCATATCTCTTCCCTCTTGCATCTCCCTCCCTCCCACCCTCCCTATCCCACCCCTCTAGGTGGTCACAAAGCACCGAGCTGATCTCCTTGTGCTATGCGGCTGCTATCTATTTTTAAATAGCTATCTATTTTACATTTGGTAGTGTATATATGTCCATGTCACTCTCTCACTTTGTCACAGTTTACCCTTCCTCCTCCCCATATCCTCAAGTCCATTCTCTAGTAGGTCTGTGTCTTTATTCCTGTCTTACCCCTAGGTTCTTCATGACATTTTTTTCTTTTCTTAGATTCCATATATATGTGTTAGCATATAGTATTTGTCTTTCTCCAGATCTCTTTTTGTTATTTATCTCTAGCATTCTATTATGGTCAGAGAATATGCTTTATATGGTATTTATTTTATTAACTAAAATAATTACTATTTCTTTTGCTTGTCCTTCATTCCTGAAGTTACATGATTTCTTCGGGAATCATTTTTGTTTAGCCTAAGAAACTTTCTTTAAATTATATTTTGGGGGGGCATTCTGCCACTGACAGATAATCTTATGTTTCCTTAATCTAAGAATGTCTTTATGTCACTGTTATTTTTGAAGGATATTGTAACTGGACACAGAATTCTAGGTCAAGAGAGGGTGGGATCAAGATGACAGAGTAGGAAGATCCTGAACTCATCTCCTCCTACAGATACATCAAAACTAAAACTATATATAGAACAACTCTCTCTAAAACCAACCTGAAAACTAGTAGAACAGTTCTTCTACAATTAAGGACATATAGAAAAAAATAATAATTTAGATGAGTAGGAGGAGCAGAGACATGATTTAGTCAGGACACACATCCCAAGTAGGCAACCCAAAAAAGGAAGGGAATATCACAAACTCAGAGGTCCTCCCTGAGGAGAAAGGGGTTTGAACCCCACATTGGGCACCCCTGCCCTGGGGACAGGCACCAGGAAGATGAGCCCCCTTAAATAGTTCTGAAAAACAGCAAGACTTTTGACCTGGAGAGCTGAAGGTCTGTAGGAAACCAAGTTTGCTCTTAAAGGGCTTACACACAAATTTACTTGCTCTGAGTCCCAAAGCAAAGGCAGCAAATTGAAAAGTGCCTGGCACTCTAGTCAGCTTGCCAAGACTGCACAGGCAAACCCCCTGGAGATGATTAAAAATAGAAACACAACTTTCCAAAATCTATGGGACATACCAAAAACAGCTCTAAGAGGGAAGTTCTTAGTGATACAGGCCTACCTCAAGAAACAAGAAAAATATCAAATAAACAATCTAAACTTACACCTAGAGGAATTAGAAAAAGAAGAATGAACAAAGTAGTAGAGGAAAGTAAATTAAAAAAGCACAACAGAAATAAATAAAATTGATACAAAAAAAGACAAAAGATCAATGAAACTAAGAGCTGGTTTTCTTAAAAGATTTAAAAAAATGGATAAACCTTTAGCCAGAATCATCAAGAAAAAAAGAGAGAGTACCCAAGTAAATAAAATTAGAAATAAAAGAGAAGTTACCAATATCACAGAAATACAAACAATCACAAAAGAATACAAGAATTATATACCAAAATTGGACAGTGTAGAAGAAATGAATAAATCACTAGAAACATATAATCTTCCAAGACTGAATCAGGAACAGATAGAAAACCTTAACAGACTGATTTACAGTAATGAAACTGAATCTATAATAATAAAAAAAAAAAAACTCTCAACAAACAAAATTTCAGAACTAGATGGCTTTGCAAGGGAATTCAACTATACATTTAAAAAAGAGTTAATACTTATACTTCTCAAACTCTTTCAAAAAATTGAACAGAATGGAACACTTCCAAACTTATTCTATTAGGTCATCATCATCCTGATTTCAAAACGAGACAAAGACACTGCCAAATAAAATTACAGACTAATGTCATTGATGAACATAGATGCAGAAATCCTCAACAGAATATTAGCAAACCATATTCAACAATACATTAAAAGGATCATACAACATGATCAAATGAGATTTGTTCCATGGATGCAAGAACTGTTTAATATCTGCAAACAAGTCAATGTGACACGTCATATTAACAAAATGAAGGATTAAAACCATATGATCATCTTGGTAGACACAGAAAAGGCATCAGACAAAATTCAACATCCAATCATAGTAAAAGCTCTCAACAAAGTGCGTATAAAAGGAACATACCTCAACATTGTAAAGACTACTTATGAAAAACTCACAGCTAACATCACACTCAATAGTGAAAATCTGAAAGCTTTTCCTCTAAGATCAGGAACAAAACAAGAATGCTCACCTTTGCCACTTTTATTCAACATAGTATTAGAAGTCCTAGCCACAGCAATCAGAGAAGAAAAAAAGAAATAAAAGGCATCTAAATTGGTAGGGAAGAAGTAAAACTGTCACTCTAAATATTACACTATATATAGAAAACCCTAAAGGCTATCCCCCAAAAGCTATTAGAACTATTGGAATAAGTTCAGTAAAATTGCAGAATACAAAGTTAATATACAGAAGGCTGTTTCATTTCTACAAACTAATAATGAACTATCAGAAAGAGAAATCAAGAAAACAATCCCAGTTACAATCATGTCTAAAGTAAATAAATACCTAGGAATAAATTTAACCAAGGAGGTGAAAGACCTGTACTCTGAAAACTATAAGACGCTGAAGAAAGAAGTTGAAGATGACACACATAAATGGAAAGATATACTGTGCTCATGGATTGGAATAATTAATATTGTTGAAATGTCTATACCACACAAAGAAATCTACAAATTCAAAATACCGATGGCATTTTTCAGAGAACTGGAACAAATAATCCAAAAATTTGTATGGAAATACAAAATACTGCATATAGCCAAAGTAATCTTGAGAAAGAAGAACAGTTGGAGGTATCAATCTCCCTGATTTCAGACTATACTAGAAAGCTGTAGTCATCAAAACAGTATGGTGCTGACACAAAACACAGATACATAGATCAGTGGAACAGAATAGAAAGCCCAGAAATATACCCATATATATATGGTCAACTAATCTACAACAAAGGAGGCAAGATATACAAAGAAGAAAAGACAGTCTCTTCAATAAGTTGTGTTGAGAATACTGGACAGCAGCATGGAAAATAATTAACTAGACCCTTTTCTCACACCAGACAAAAATAAACTCAAAATGGATTAAGTGTTTAAATATAAGACCTGAAATCATAAAATTCCTAGGTGAAAACATTGGCAGTATGCTTTTTGACATCAGTCATAGCAATGTTTTTTTGGATCTGTATATTCAGACAAGGGTAAAAAAGTAAAAATACACAAATAGGACCACATCAAACTAAAATGCCTTTGCAAGCTAAGGAAACCATCAACAAAATGAAAAGGCAGCCTACTGAATGGGAGAAGATATTTGCAGATCATTTGTCTGATAAAGTATTGATAAGCAAAATATAAAGAACTTACACAAGTCAATATACAAAAAAAGACTGTGTTTTTAAAATAGGTTGAGTTATAATTAGCATACAATATTATATTAGTTTTAGGTGTACAACATAGTAATTTCATATTTTTATTAATTAGGATATTATCACCACAATAAGGCCAGTTACCATCAAAAAAGGGGTGGTACAGAGGATCTGAATAGGCATTTTCCCAAAGAAGACATACAGATGGCTAAAAGGCAAATGAAAAGATACACAACATGACTAATCATCAGGGAAATGCAAATCAAAACCACAGTGAGATACCACCACGCTTTTCAGAATGACTATCATCCAAAAAACAGCAAATTAGAAGTGTTAGCAAGGATGTGGAGAAAAGAAAACCCTTCTGCATTGTTAGTGGGAATGTATCAATAAATTGGTACAGCGACTATGGATAAAAGTATGAAGAGTCCCCCCCAAAAATAAAAAATATAACTAACATACTATCCAAAAATTCTTCTCCTGTGTATTTACCTGAAGAATAGGAAAACACTAATTTGAAAAGATATATGCACCCCCATGCTCACTGTAGCATTATTTATAATGGTCAAGATATGGAAGCAACATAAGTGTCCATATTACTCAGCCATAAAAAGGAAAGGAATCTTGCCATTTGTGACAACATGGATGAAGCTAGAGGGTATTATGAGAAGTGAAAAAAGTCAAAGACAAATACTGTATGTTTTCATTTATAAGTGGAAGCAATAAAAATTGTACAAATATAACAAAACAGAAACAGGCTAATAGTTATAGTGAACAAAATAGCACTCGCCAGAGGGGGGCAGTGCAGAATGGATGAAAAGGGTGAAGGGGACTGAGAGGTACAAACTACCAATTATAAATAAATAAACCTCAGGGATATAATGTACTGCACAGGGAATATAGTCAATAATATTGTAATAACTTTGTGTGTTGTGTAGTGTATAAAAATATTGAATCACTGTGTTGTACACCTGAAACTAATATACTATTGTAAGCCAACTAAACTTCAATTTAAAAAATAAGAATTCTAGTTTGAGAGGATTCTTTATCTTTTCATGGTTAGTCTGGTTAGAGGTTTATCAATTTTACAATTTAACTGGCATCTGCAGTGGTTCCAATGTCAATTTGGTTTTCAAATCCTTTGCTGTGCTTCAATGAATTGTTCCATTAATTCCATCAGGGTGAGCCCAGACTTGTTTACAATTATAGACAATTCAGGAGCTCTCTGCTCTTGCTCACTCCTCTTCAGGATTTGCCCCACATTCTCTGTATCCTTTAAAGCCCCTTACATTGTCTGCTGGATAAATATATTTTCTGTTTATTTCCTCGGTAATTTAGCTTCCCATGCTGCAAAGTAGTTCCATTCTTCTGGAGCTACACTCGTAGATAAGTTCTATAAGAAAATGGAAAAAAACTGGGAAATCTCCCCCAAACTCTATGGACTTCTTTTCTACAATTCCTCTGGCCAGGAAAATGGTTTTATATTGAGCTTTTAGGTGCCCGAGATATTCTGCACTACTGATGCCTCATTCCATTCTAAAACCCTCTTTTATGGACTTTATCCTACTTCAATAACTGCCTCAGCTCAGTCTTTAAGTGGCACTTCTGTCAATTCTATCCCATTCTTTTATGGTCTCTCCTATTTTCCAAAACTCAGTAGATTTGTGTTTGCACAAAACTGACCCTTCCTTAAACTTTTCTCCCATATTCCTATTTAAGTAAAATGTTTCCTAGAAATAGTTTCAAAAAGTATGGTGTTTGCTGCTGAGTAAATTCTTCTGTTATTTCAGCATGAGTTACAATTGCTTACACTTAGAGTCACTCAGCAGGAAGTGAGCAAGTGAACCAGAAATTTGAAATATTGCCAAAGAAAGTAAATGAAGAGATAACCAATAGGTAAATAAACATAAGCCACATCTTTGTTCACTTATCTATTTTTTTAATGAACTTGGAAAATTTTTGTAACTTTAATGCAATTTTAAATGTGTTCTTAGAAGACAAAAATATTGCAAGTGGTATCAATCCTAAATTGTACTATCTACTATCAGGTTCAAGTGTCTACAAAATTAAAATTATTTACTCTTTTGGACAAGAAGTTTGTATGCTATAGTCTTTGTCTTATGAGATGAATTTACTCCTTAAACAATAAAAACTTGTTTAATTAAAAATTGGAAATTATGATAATTAAGGTAAGCTTAACTGAAATACATATGTGCACCCTCAAAAGATTACTTTCTAGAGTGCAAGTCAAGGTACTATTTAGCCTATTTTCAAGTAAAAGCCAGAAAATTATTTTAATCCATTTTAGCAGTGGTTTTGTTCAAATATTGTATATGGCAATAAAATAAATTTTGTCTATGAGTATTTTAGGCTCAAAACAGTTTTTTTCCTCCACATTTGTGATTGATTCTCACATTCCTCAATTGCTGTCAGCAGATTATTATATGTATATTTTATTTCATGTCATTTCTTCTATTTTTATTTTATTTTATTTTTTTTGCATCATTTCTTCTTAAATGTTCTATAATTCAGACTTAACTTTTATTTCCCAATTGGGCACAATTAATGATATTTTACTACAAATACTGAAGTGCGAAAGTCAATGATAATTAAGAGCTTTACAATACAGAAAGGTGAACTGAGAATTCCTGTGTTGAAATTATGAGAGAAGAAAATACTAACAATGCACATGGTGAGAAAAAACGAAATTGAATGGGAAAGAGAAAAAAAATAGAATGAACAGAATGTGCAATTTTATACACAACTGAACATAAAACACAACCCTAGAAACGTAAGAAATGTCAAATTCCTTCTGCTGGTGATAATTCAATGTCTCTTCTTATTTTAATGTTTTCCCCCCAACAAAATTTGATTTCACCCATAAGCACCTATAGCATCTTAATTTTTATTTAAATCTTCTTGGAAGATAATATTCTAACACTAATACATCCAATAGCTTAAAAAATCTTAGCTTATTATAGTTTCTATGAACATTTTACAGCATACTCTTTACTATATTATATGTTTTGCTACTATATAAGAAATAAATTCCATAAGGGCAAAAAATCTGTGTTATTCATCTATTGTTCATGAATAATGCCTAACACAGTGTCTTGAGCACAGTAGGAACTAAATAAATGTTTGTTGAATGGATGGGGAGACCAGATTTTTTAGGGCATTTGATATCTCAAGCTGTTTTAAGTACGTGTCACAGAATTGTCTTCTTTCTGCCTCTAGGCACTTACAATGTACCTTGCTGCACTACTTTGGAGCACTTTTTTTTTTTTTTTATTACTTGTACTATCCCAGGCCCAAGGAAAAGAGGAGATATAAGGTAAGAATGGGGAAATTTTTAAGGAGGTGTGAAGGTTTTCTTTTGAGATTCTTTAAATTGTTAAAATATGTGATAATCGATATGACTTTAAAGAAATAACAGAAAGTTATTTCTTCTAATACCTGATGCCTATGCCTCTAGCCCCTCTGGACAGACATGACAAAGCAATGTTAGTACCAAGTTCCATGAACTGAAATTAATTAATACATAGTTATTGAGCTCCTAGATTTCAGTAGGAGATAAGTATAACATGGTAAGTAGAGAAAAGGGGATTTCTGTCCAATTTAAAAAACAAATACTCAAACATGCCACCTTAGGACAGTGTGAGCAAAAATTAACAAAATCCAGTGGAAACACATCTTGATCACCAAAACAACCCTGTTGTCTGGTGTGGTGACTATATCAAGTAAACATATATTAATTAGTATATTTTCATCAATTAAAAGGATATAATAAGGAAAAAAAGGTTAAATCAGAAGGGCAATTAGAATCTCTATATGTTGCCAACTGAAGCAATTAATTGTATAAAAATACTTTTCTCATACATATACTGCAATGAAACTGTTTTTTATCTTTCAGTATGCTTTGAAATTTTTTGTTGAAAGGTGAATGTAATGTTACTGGTAAAAGGAATTGTGATAGGGCTTCCCTGGAGGCGCAGTGGGTTAGAGTCCGCCTGCCGATGCAGGGGACACGGGTTCGTGCCCCGGTTTGGGAAGATCCCACACGCCGCGGAGCGGCTGGGCCCGTGAGCCATGGCCACTGAGCCTGCGCGTCCGGAGCCTGTGCTCCGCAACGGGAGAGGCCACAACAGTGAGAGGCCCGCGTACCACAAAAAAAAGAAAAGGAATTGTGATAAATAGGCCTTTAATAATGTAGTGGCAAGTTGTGGAAGAAGGGGAAGCATTATGTAGCCTATGAGTATGTCTCAGTTTTTGGTTAACCTGCATCTGTGGACCATGAACTTCACCAGTGCTTCTCATTTTTTTTTTTTTCCTCCGCTTAGGTGGGACTGGGTGGATGAAGGCGCTAGAGTTGTGTACTTCCTTTCTTTCAAGTAGATTAGGCTCCAACCTCCTGCTGGAATCTCAAGGGGATTTTTCTCTGATAATCACTAGGAGGGTCTGGTAGACCTCCAGAAGGTCAAACTTTCAAAAGTGTTGGGACCCTCCTATGACAACCTCCTAGAATTTTGACTCTCAGAATTGTCCACATTGCACTTCCAGTAATTTATCAATTACAGCCTCCTACTCCATCATTGGTTTCCACAGAGGTTCTACTTGTGAGTTTCTGCTGATAAAATATGATTCTCTATATCCACCTGTCTCTCCAATTTTGGCATCAGCTGTTTACCCTGTGACTTCACTTCTCTGACAGTTCTAAGAAGGATTGTTGGTTTTTCAGTTTGTTCAACTTGTTGCTTTTGTTTAGGACAGAGCAGCAACTTCTAAGTTCCTTATACCTGTACTGGAAACCAAAGGTCCCATATTGGTTTCTCTCTCTCTTTCTCTCTCTCTCTCTCTCATACAGTAGAGGCTTTCTCTTTCACAGTAGGGGCTTTCTTCAGTTTTCTGATCATCTTGTAAGTAGGGATTTAAAAGATTGATTGAGAACTCTCAGCATATGACTGGGGGCTTGCCAGCTATGAAATTTATTGCAGGATGAAACCTCTGATAGCAAATTCTTTGTACTTTCACATCAAACTGATCCACTTTTAATTTCTGATTTGAAAAGATCTGACTGTCTGAATACTGAGCGTCAAATATTGAAAAAGATCCTGGTTTTCAGCAGAAACTATGTATTCTGTTACTTAATCACCAGCGCCACTAAGGTTTTCTTTGTGATAACCTTGTCCCCAAGTATACCTGTTGTTTCCCAGGCCAGTCTCACTCTTTCAACCTCTCCACAAAATGAACAGATTTCCCTCTAGAAGAGGCTGTTACTAGGCTGTGTAGTATTAAGGAGCTCTAGCTATCCCACTGCCTCTTAAACAACTTACAACTGCTCTTCCTCATTGTAGCCATCTCTTTCGCCCCAACTCCCAGCAGTATCTGATTCTCCAATTCCTGAGGCTATGAGGAATTCCATAATGGAAGAATGATTCTCAGTTTGTACCACTAGTGATTAAGAATTTGGACTTCTCAGGTCTGACAATTCAGGTCTCTTAATTCACTTACCACCATTCTATCTGCATTCTAGCTTCCAAATGTGTTGCTCTTGTCTGCCTTCTAGTTCTCTCCATCACTGGAGTTTCATGCCCTTAAAATAGTCCCCTTAACTTTTCTTTCAGGATTTTGTTATACTGTGAAAGTAGATACCAGCATACAGTCCATCATTTTACCTGAAACTCTCCACATTGCTCTTACTAATACAGAATCAGATATTAGAGCAAATGTATTTATTCCACCCATGAAAAAGTGCACCACAAATTTAATTTCGCTAGGGACATTTAATCTACTAATTCTGCTTATAAGTCAAAATGTTAAAATTGATCAAGAAAATTAGAATTTCAAAACAAATGGTAACACCATTTTTTTCAAAAATAAGTCTACCTCTTTAAAAAGTGAAAAGGAAAATGTGTTAAAGAAAACTCATAGAAAGCATAAATTAGAAAACATCACAAAGTACTTCCTGCTTTGTATTTTTCAATATTTCTCCCTGTGTTCTCCCAGAAGAGAAATCTGGTTGTTAGACTCATCAAATCTGCCACTTAATCTCAAAGGCAAATGTAAGATGTAGCCCTAATGCTTTCTGCATTTTTGTGCCTTATGAAACCAAATAGTACAACTGATTGGAATGTAATAAAAATATATTAACTGTGATATATAAAATCAACACTTGGTAGCTGTCATTCTCAGAATAATTACATCCCTTCTCAAGCAAACAGTTTGAAATTTTAGAATATATGATTAATTGAAACTTGAGATACCAATGATTATAATAGTAGCTATATTGCCATAGTTGTGAGAGGATAAAATTTATATTTAATGAACATAGCAGGACATAACAGCTTGACTGTAATAGTGTTAGTAGGTAAGACTCTTATATGTGCTGAGTCGGTATGTAAATTCATCAAACAATAGACATGTTATTTGACAGAATCTCAAGTCTATGATATTGTGATTTTATATTAAGTAAATTTGGTAAATTTGACAGGCCTGAAAAAGATTGCTTATCAAAGAAATATGACTCATTCAGGTCTCAGTGATTACCATTAACAATACTATATTAAAGAGTAGCATGTATATTACTCTATAAATTATAAGGAATTCCAAAATGCAATATTTCATTGATAGAAGTAATCTATGAGGAAAAATAATTATAATCATCCCCAATTTACAATGGAGGAAACTAATGTTTAAGGTAGTTAAAATTCTTATTCAATGTTCCATACAAAAAATGATACCTTGGTTCCTCTTACAGATTTTCATTTCCCTACTCTGCTTCATATATATGATAAAGACCCTTCCAGTTTTTTTTTTTAAACTTTAAGTATTTACTACCTTGTTCCTCCTGCATTATTCCAGAAAATCACCTTAAATAAAAATTAAAAAATATAATATATTCTGGCTGCTATGTCATTTTGATAGTAGAGGAAATGAGACACAGAGAAGTTAAGCAACTTTCTCAAAGTCACACAGTAAATACAGGGTAAGTATCATAACTCAAGGCACTCAGGCTCCAGTGCCCTCAAATTAAATGTAAGAATCTGCTTCCCACTTAAATAAATCTCCTTTGCAGTTAAAATAATTTTAAAAAATTGTAATAAATGAAAATATGCTATTGCTTATGCCTTCCATTGAGCACAAATACATGCAGAAATGATAGATATGAAAAACAAGAGTCAACTAAATTATACAGAGTGATTACCAAACACAAGGCTTATATAGAAAGAGTGTTCATATGGGTGTAAGTAAAGACCTCATGCTTAAAGCATAACTGTAGTTATCTCTTTAACATGATGTTAAAAATGAATGTGATTTTTAAAATATTTCTATACACATGACAATAAAATATAACTAAAGTAAAACTAAAATATGTGTGGCATTAATAAGTTTAGCCTTTGGTAGCTTAAATTTACTTTTGTTTTCAAATGTATGAGAATATTTAATATTAAATATAAATAATTTTAATATTACTTTAAAATGGCATATACATTTGATACATATATTTGAAGAGGAAAAAAATATTATTTTAAGCTCAAGTAAATAGATACACTTGTGAATCATGCAATTGATTATGATTTACAGTTTCTAATATAATGTCAAGTGAATATGCTTTTCCTTTCCACGTTATTGACTTTCAATTAAATAGCCAGCATAGATTAAGCAGTTGCAGGTGAACAGCTGGATCTTAATTTCTTCATTTGACTTTTAAGTACACATATTTAAGATTATTAAATTAAATTTGCACAGGTGTCACAAATTGACAAACACATATACTGAGGGCTTAATGGAAATAAAATTACCTCCAATAAGAGTGAAGTTGGAAATAAGCTCCTTTTGGAGAAAAGATAAATGGATAAAGAAGATGTGGCACATATATACAATGGAATATTACTCAGCCATAGAAAGGAACGAAACTGAGTTATTTGTTGTGAGGTGGATGGACCTAGAGACTGTCATACAGAGTGAAGTGAGTCAGAAAGAGAAAAACAAATACCGCATGCTAACACACATATACAGAATCTAAAAAAAAAAAAAAAAGAAAGAAAGAAAATGGTCAGAATAACCTAGGGGCAAGATGGGAATAAAGATGCAAACCTACTAGAAAATGGACTTGAGGATATGGGGAGGGGGAAGGGTAAGCTGGGACAAAGTGAGAGAGTGGCATGGACATATATACACTACCAAATGTAAAATAGATAGCTAATGGGAAGCAGCTGCAGAGCACAGGGAGATCAGCTCCGTGCTTTGTGACCACCTAGAGGGGTGGGATAGGGAGGGTGGGAGGGAGGGATATGCAAGAGGGAAGAGATATGGGGACATATGTATATGTATAG
Organism: Stenella coeruleoalba; assembly: GCF_951394435.1. Classification (NCBI taxonomy): domain Eukaryota; kingdom Metazoa; phylum Chordata; class Mammalia; order Artiodactyla; family Delphinidae; genus Stenella; species Stenella coeruleoalba. The sequence continues at coordinate 85,759,644 of NC_137148.1, forward strand.
CTGATTCACTTTGTTATAGAGCAGAAACTGACACACCATTGTAAAGCAATTATACTCTAATAAAGATGTTTAAAAAAAAGAAGAAACTAATTTGTGTGGATTCTCATTTTTCCTTGGGTACCAGATCGCTTCCAATGTACAATCAGGTGGTTTGGCATTTATTTGACTTATGGAACTCAGACTTTCTGTATCCCCTATGGAACAGACATTTAAGCATAGAGTGGGGACTGTCATATTGTTCCTTGGACTTACAACATTTTCTTTCTTATTACTTATTAAAATCTTGCATACAAATATATGAATGAACTCTCATTCACCATCTCTCTCCCACTCCTGCTCTTTCACACACACATACACAAACATACCCAAAGTTTCATGATGGCACAAGCGCTGTGTAGTAAAACTAGATTTCATTTGGATAGATCTGTGCACATCATCTGTGCATTACCATGATATAAGTTATATCAAACTCAGAGTTTTGACATGCCAGATCAAGAATATAAGCACAGCGACTTCCCTGGTGGTGCAGTGGTTAAGAATCTGCCTGCCAATGCAGGGGACACAGGTTCGAGCCCTGGTCCAGGAACATCCCATATGCCATGGAGGAACTAAGCCCGTGCACCACAACTACTGAGCCCGTGCTCTAGAGCCCACAAGCCACAACTACTGAGCCCATGTGCCACAACTACTGAAGCCCGTGTGCCTAGAGCCTGTGCTCCGCAACAAGAGAAGCCACTGCGATAAGAAGCCCACACACTGCAATGAAGAGTAGCCCTGCTCGCGACAACTAGAGCAAGGCTACATGCAGCAACAAAGACCCAACGCAGCCAAAAATAAATTAAAAAAATATATAAGCACAATACACAATGGCAAACATACAGAATGCTGTCTGGTTTTTGGAGGGGAAAGATAGTGATTTGTTACAAATTTAACTACAAATAGAACTGTGGAAAAAACAAAAGTTTGAGACATTTAAGTGACTTACTGTTGTTTTAAAAGTCAATCGTCACATTTTAGAAATTAAAAATAATTTCAGTCATATTAACTCCCATTATAAATAGCATGAAGAAAGCATACATCTCTGTTAAAAATTATAATTTGTATTATTAAAATATATTAGAGATCACTATAGTAAATTTTCCAACTATAATAACCAGTATAGTTGAAAAGAAGAAAATGTCATGGGGATGTAATGTACAGCATGATGACTATAGTTAATAATACTGTATTCCATATTTGAAAGTTGCTAACAGTAGATCTTAAAAGTTCTCAACACAAGAAAACAATTTTGTAACTATGTGTGGTGACAGATGTTAACTAGCCTTGTTGTGGTGATCATCTTGCAATATATACAAGTATCAAATCATTATGTCTACACCTGAAACTAATATATTAGTAGTTACTAAGAAAATAAGAATCATCATATATATCACTAGCTACGTAAAATTATCCTGAAATCGTATGATCTTTGTATCCTGTGTCCTCACATAAAATCTATGCCCAAACCACAATCATGTACCAACCCAGATCTTTGACCCCACCCTCCATCCTAGATGATAAAACTAGTCCTACTAGCTGAGTTAGTGACTAGGACTAAAAATTAAATCAGTTCAATTTTAATCAAAATAATCAAAGAGCAAGAAAAAGTGATTGCTAAAAAAAGTGATTGCTGTACTGTTTATATAAAGATTATTAGATTTGTAAACAATATAAAAACAATGATTGAGAAACCACTAAAAACGAAAAAGGGTAAAGTGGTATCACTAAAAGCCATAAATAAGTAAATATGGAACTCCTCAAATATTTAAATAAGTCAAAATAAGAAGAGAAGGAGGGACAGGGAAATGCAGGCAACAAGTACAATAGAGGAAAGAGTAAAATAATAGTTGACAATTGAAACATAGCAATAATTAAATTATTAATGGTATAAATACTCCAATTGAAAGCAAAGACTGTTGAAATAGATAAGTAACCCAATCATATGCTATTTACAGAAGAAATGACATTAAATATAAATAAAAAGATAGGATGAAAGTAAATTATGGGGAAATATATATATATACATATGTAACAACTGACATTGTTATATGTCAGTTATATATCAATAATAAATAAATATTAAATAAATTAATAAGTTAAAACAGCCAGCTCTTCCTCTTTGCTCTTCCCAACCCCAGAGAATATTAGCACTATCTATAGCCAATAGCCCAAGTCAGAAATCTTAGTCATCCTTGGGTCTTCTCTTTTTTTACCCTCTATATCTCTCAGGATATGCTAGGTATATTGCAGTACAGCAAACACTCCCGAACTCTCAGTGGTTTAACACAATGGAAGTTTATTTCTCACTTTGACTACAGAATCAGGGCTGGGCCTCTTCTCCACTTTCTCACACTGATTCTGGGTCCTGGGCTGATAGAACAGCCACAAATTGGAACATTCTTTGTCACCACAACAAAGCTCTAAAGGGTTTCATCCTGTGAATGTTATGCTCAGCGCAGAAGTAGCATACAGCACCTCTGCTAGAGCTGGTAACTTGGTCTATCATCCAACAAAAGGAGGCCAGGAAGTACAGCCCAACGTTGTACCCAGAAGGCAGAGAGTAGAAATATTAATAAGCAGCGTTAATAACTATACTGTGTCTTAAGAGGGACTCCCCAGAAGCAGACTCTAAGATGAGGATCCATATGAAAATAATTTATTTGGAAGTGTTGCCAGGAAAAAAAAGAGTACGGAGTGGGGAAGAGAGAACAGGAAGAGGAGGAAGCCAAGCAGATACTGGACATCAAACAAAGTCCTATGAAGGGCAATTTAGGCTCAACTCCACAAAAAATTTTGGACAGTCTTACCTCAGAGCAGTCTGGACTAGGGGCGAGGAAGCTGGAGTAGTTTCTAACTCTGTGCAGGGAGTCATTTGCTAGAGCTCTTCTCAGGGCGATGTAAATCCCAGGTATGTTTAGCTTTTCTTGCAGGTGTTAGCTGTTGGATGTGAAAGCACAGCGTGAAAATAGTAAAGAGATCTGAAAGCATACAGGTGGAGCATTGACATCATCTGCCACACACACACCTCAAACCAATTAAAAATGTTGTTTTTCTTGGAAGACTATATTCCTTTAAAACAGAAACATTTTAGATTTCTAATTAAAGAAGTTTTTTCCATCCACCATTTTTAGGTTTATAATTCAAGTCAGTGTTCAATTTAAAAATAATTACAGTTCATTAATTTACAAATTCTGAATTAAGTTTTTGCTTAATTTTTTTCCAGTTTTCATCGTCCTACAGATAATTCAAATCTTTTGACTGAGAACGTTCAGTCTGAGAACATGTTAATATTTAATATAGTATTTTGCATATATACAGTTAATGGCTATAAGGATAATGACAAGGATAAACTATCTTTTTTTTTTTTTTTTTGCGGTACGCAGGCCTCTCGCTGCCTCGGCCTCTTCCATTGCGGAGCACAGGCTCCGGACGCGCAGGCTCAGCGGCCATGGCTCACGGACCCAGCCGCTCCGCGGCACACAGGATCCCCCCGACCCGGGGCACGAACACGTGTCCCCTGCATCAGCAGGCGGACTCTCAATCACTGCGCTACCAGGGAAGCCCCTAAACTATCTTTTTTAAGTCTACAAAATGTATCTGACAAACACAGCATTGCCCTGGAGTAAGGATGGAAGCAACGTCTACCGTTGTATTGAGTTTGTCTTCTTTTGCAGCTTCAGAAAAAGCTTCCGAATGGAGTTCTATGAAATTATATTTTTTCTTTACATGAGTTTAGAGTGATATGTTTAGACTGTACTTAGTAATAATGATAAATACAAGTGTTGATTAAGCTTTGACAAGTCAATTTCACCTATAATGATTATTATGAATCAGTAGCAAGGCTTCTTCATCATCACTGAGTCTACATGCCATTAACAAGTGCATGTCAAAAATGTTAAGGAAGGGGCTTCCCTGGTGGTGCAGTGGTTGAATCTATGAATAATAACCAGAAAGATTAACTGATTTAAAGAAACAAAAGTGGCAAGGATAAGTCCATACAATATTGTTAATATCATTGTTTTATGAAAGTAAATTAAGAAGATATAATCTTTCAGAACTAGATATGCTAAATAAGTACACCCACTATATATCTACAATCTAGTCAAGAAAGAGTCAAATACACTCATAACAGACAATTGTTTTAAATACACACACATAATTGGTAGACTAATCAGATACATACATGATAATTATCTAGACTGGTAAAAATTTTGATACTGTACAAAAGCCTCTACTCAGACTTTCCAAGGAAAGAGTCTATAATCAGACATCTCAATATCTTGCTTTGTTAAGGAAAGATGCCACCTGATGTGTAGCTATAATAACTGATTCCTTGAATTTCTCCTGCAACAAAAGGAAGGTAGAAAAATGGCTTCTGGAGGGTGAGGCCAATTCATGAGTTCTAAGCTAAATGAAATACAATAGGAAGTGTAAAAGTATTTAAAGGAATGCCATAGGTTGCTTATTTTTTCAAACATTTTACGAACATTATTTGAGCTCCTGTAATGCACTTGGCCATGTGCAAAACACTAAGAATACGCCAGTAATCCAGACAGTTGTTCTTCCCACTTTCATAAATCTTATATTCTTGTGTGTATATGTTAATTACGAGTGATAATTCTATAAAAGATAATTACAGAATGCTTAAAGAGTACATTATACAGACGATGAGAATTTCTTTTTCCAATCAGTCCTTCTAACCCATCTCTATAGCATATTTTTCTGTATTTAACAAATAACAGTGCTAAGACTCTACTACATCTAACAAAAAGCCTCACGGGATTTCATAAGGTCAATTTTTCTCTTCCACCAGAATGGAAGTTAAAGAATTGAGAATAAAGGCAGACCAACTTCTTTGGAACTCTTTCCCTTTATATCCTTCAGGGCCATATACACCAAAAAATGTTTCCACCCTTATTTTGAAAGAGTTAGCAAATGTCATTTAGTGTTTGATTTACTATTAGCAACAGGAGAAATCAGAACTTCTTGAGATATGGTCTGCTAAGTGCATTAAAAGAGGCTATGGTTGAAAGTTGCTCTAGTAAAATAAAGTAATATATTGGTATACAGGGGTATTCTCTGCTTTACTTGGATTCCTGCTGAAAAGGCTGATGATAATTTGCTACCTGAGCTCTTCAGGCTACTGTATATGAAATGTTTTTTTATTAGCAAGTCTGTGATATATTTGATATAGCAAACTTCCACTACAGCTTACCCCATCTCCCACTGATGTTGACAGGAAAACATAAAACTGTTAATAAGAATGGTCCTTGTATACCACTTCCTCAAAAAGTTTTGGACCAGTACCACTTAACAGGAAAAGTTATTATTAGTTGTGACAGATCAAAAGGCCAACAAAATTGCTTGATATAATGTGTGGGGTGCAAAAGCCTCAGGTTCAGCAACTAAAAATTTCTTTTATGATGATGACAAAACACACTTACTTTTCAAGCCTACGCTTCCACCTTGACAGTCTGCTGATAAAAGCGAGTTATGAATTATGACTTTGGTAGCTTCCCATTAAGACTTCTATTCCCTCTAAGCAACAGAGTCCAGCAAAGCAACTGAGTCAACATAACACTCAGACATTTTAGCATTTTAAAAGGCCAAAGCTGGGTTTAAACGCCAGAGCAAGAAACAAATTCTCCGATCTATCTATTTCCTCTTGTCTGATATTAGGAAACGTAATCTGATTGTTTTTCAAAAGTACCCTTTGGCTTGTTCCACCCTTCATCCTAACCACTAGTAAAATAACGTTAATATTATACAATAGATTTTAATTATCTATTAAATAAAACGAATTCACCCTCCAACCTGTTCTATGTATCTAAAATGTAATTGTGTTAAATCATATTTATTCTCTTTTCTGCTAAATGCTTTTAAAAGTCACTTTAGTAATATATTGACCATACCGCAAAGTAGGTATATAATCAATAAAGTGAACTTGGTATGGTTTATAAAAGGTAAGATCATGTATTTACTTTAAAAATTAATGTTTGATTAATCAAGGGTATTCTGTTTTTTTCCCCTTTCACCAATCTCTCTTGATTTCCATCCCCACCCCTCTCCCCCAGCCACTGGCAACCAATTTTCTACTATTTTTTTCTATGAGTGTAAATTTTTTAAAGATTCCACATATAAGTGATATCATGCAATTTGTCTTTCTCTTGTCTGGTTTATTTCACTTAGCATAATGCCCTGAAGGCCCATTAATGCTGCCGCAAATGCCAGGATTTTATTTTGTTTGCCATGCCTAAATAATATTTGGTTTATATATATAGCACATTTTCTTTATCCATTCATCCTTGATGGAGACTAGGTTGTTTCCATATCTTGACAATTGTATATAATGCTGAAGTGAACATGGGAGTGTAGGTATCTCTTTGATATCTTGTTTTCACTTCCTTTGGATATACAGTTGACCCTTGAACAACATGAATTTGAACTGCACAGGTCCACTTAAACGTGGATTTTTTTCAATAAATACATACTACAGTACTACAGGTTCCATGGTTGCTTGGATGACAAACCTTAGACAGTGATGGCCAACTGTAACTAACTCCAGCATTGTTCAATGGTCAACTGTATATCCAGAAGTGGGATTGCTAGAACATATGGTAGTTCTATTTTTAATATTTTGAGGAATCTCCATACTGTTGTCCATAGTGACTACACCAATTTACATTCTTATCAACAATGCACAAGGGTCCACATCCTCACTAACACTTGTTAACTCTTGTCTTTTCTTTTTTTTTTTTTTTTTTGCGGTATGCGGGCCTCTCACTGCTGTGGCCGGGGCACGAACCCGTGTCCCCTGCATCAGCAGGCAGACTCTCAACCACTGCACCACCAGGGAAGCCCAACTCTTGTCTTCTTAATGATTTCCATTCTAACAGGCCTGAGGTGATATCTCATTGTAGTTTTGATTTTCAGTCCCGATTATTAGTGAAGTTGAACATCTTTCCATGTACCTGTTGGCCATCTTTATGCTTCTTTGCAAAAATGTCTGTTCAGTTTCTCTGCCCATTTTTTAATTGGATTAATTGGTTTTTTGTTTTGTTTTGTTTTGCTATAGAGTGATATGAGTTCTTTATATACTTTGGATATTAACCCCTTATCAGACCTATGATTTGAAAATATTTTCTCCCATTCTGTAGGTTACCTTTTCCTTTTCTTGGTGGTTTTCTTTGCTTTTCAGAAGGTTTTTAGTTTGATGTAGACCCACTTGTTTGTTTTTGCTTTTGGTCTCAAATCCTAAAAAGCATTGCAGACACTGAGGTCTAGGAGTTTACTGCCTATGTTTTATTCTAGGAATTTTACAGTTTCAGGTCCTACATTTAAGTCTGTAATCCATTTCGAATTGATCTTTGTGCATGGTGTAAGAGAAGGGTCCAGTTTCAGTCTTTTGCATGTGCCTGCCCAGTTTTCTCAACACTTTTATTAAAGAGACTATTTTTTCTGCATTGTATATTCTTGGATTCTTTGTTGTAAAATAATTGACCATATATGCACATGTTTGTTTTGGGGCTCTGTACTTTGTTCCATTGGTCTATGTATCTGCTTTTATGCCAATACATACTGTTTTGATTACTACAGATTTGCAATATAGTTTGAAATCAGGAAGTGTGATGTCTCCAGCTTTGTTCTTTCTAAAGACTGCTTTGGCATTTTGGGGCCTTTTGTGGTTTCATACAAATTTTAGGATTATTTATTCTATTTCTATTTAAAATATCATTGCAATTTTGATAAACATTGCAGTGAATCTGTAGATAACTTTGGATAGTATTTATATATTAACAATTTTAATTCTTCCAATCCATGAGCATTGGATATCTTTCCATTTATTTGTATCTTCTTCAATTTCTTTCATCAGTATTTCATAGTTTTCAGTGCACAGATCTTTTACCTCCTTGGTTAAATTTATTCCTAAGTATTTTATTCTTTTTGATGCAATTGTAAATGGGACTGCTTTTCTAATCTTTCTTTCTGATAGTTCATTGTTAGTGTATAAAAACACAACTGATTTTTGTGTATTGATTTTTGTACCTAGCAACTTTACTGAATTGTTGATTTAGTTCAAACAGTTTTTTTGTGGACACTTTAGGCTTTTCTGAATACAGTTTGATGTCTTCTGCAAATAGAGACAGTCTTATTTCTTCCTTGTTTGGATGTCTTGTATTTATTTTTCCTGTGAGTAAGTTCTTGTTGAATAAAAATAGGGAGAGTGAGCATCCTTATCTTGCTCCTGATATAAGAGAAAAAGCTTTCAGCTTTCACTGTTGAGTATGTTTGCTGTGGGCTTGTCATATGTAGATTTTATTATGTTGAGGTATGTTCACTCAGTGCCCAGTTTGCTAAGAGGTTTTATAGTGAAAGGATGTTGAATTTTGTCAAATGCTTTTTCTGCATATATTGAGATGATCATATGGTTGTTATCCTTCATTTTGTTAACGTGGTGTACCACACTGATTGATATGTGGATTTGAACCATCCTGGCATCTCTGCAATAAATCCCACTTGATCAATGGGTATGATTTTTTTTAATGTACCTTTGAATTCAGTTTGCTAGGATTTTGTTGAGGATTTTGGCATACATATTAATCAGGATATTGGCCCATAATTTTCTTTTAGTTGTCCTTGTCTGGTTTTGTTACCATCATAAAGCTAGCTTTGTAAAATGAATTTGGAAGAGTTCCCTCCTCTTATATTTTATGGAAGATTTTGAGAAGGATTGGTACTAACTTTTCTTTAAATTTCGGTAGAATTCACTAGTGAAACCATTTCGTCCTGGGATTTCCCAGGACATAGATGTGTTGGGAGTTTTTGATTACTGATTTAAACTCCTTAGTTGTTATTAGACTGTTCAGATTTTCCATTTCTTCATGGTTCAGTCTGGTAGACTGTAGATTTCTAGAAATTTATCCACTTTCTGTTTTGTACAATTTGTTGGCATATAATTGTTTGCAGTAGCCTTTTATAATCCTTTGCATTTCTGTGGTATAAGTTGTAATGATTCCTCTTTTATTTCTAATTTTACTTATTTGAGTCATCTCTCTTTTTTTCTTGGGAAGTCTGGCTAAAGATTGTTCATTTTCTTTAACTTTTAAAAAAAATACCTACCTTAGTTGCATTCATCTTTTCCATTGATTTTTTATTCTTTATTTCCTCTCTGTTTTTTAGTATTTCCTTCCTTCTCCTAACTTTGGGCTTTGTTTGATCTTTTTCTTTTCTAGTTCACTGAGGTGTAATGTTAGATTGAGATCCTATTTTTTTTCTTGTTGTAGGTGTTTATCTCTATAAGTACCCTCTTGGAATTGCTCTGGCTTCATCCCATGTTTGTTATGTATTTTTGAAGAACTTCTCAGGTTTTTAATGTGCTTTTCCCCCTGGTTTATTTAAATTGTTTCCTAGAATGGACATTAAAACACTAAGAAGCTTCATATAATTCCAATTTTATATTCCTCATCAGCCAATGAAATGGCCTGCTAAGCTTTTGAAATTTATTATTATGTGGGCTGGATTATTTTCCTTTCCTGCCTTACTTTGTTATGTTTCCTCTATAAAATGGAGCCAAAGCTAGTAAAAGTATATGAATGACCTCTGTCACTAGTACACACTGATAACTGTGTTATATTTAGCTAAAAAAACAAGGCACATGGTGAGACACAATTTTTATTTTATATTATTATAATTATTATAATAATTGTCAACAAAACTGAATATTGATAATGATCATCCATTCCTATTTTTAGTTTAAAGTCCCTGAGAACTGGATCCTCACTATTCTAATTGGAATCTCTACTGTGGCTTTTTTTTTTTTTCCTTATTTTTATGGATGTATATGTGTGGAGTATGGCAGTGGAGCACCAATTCTAGGAAAAGTGTGAAGGGAGGATTTTATGTTCAGGAAGTGAATTGAGCCTTATTCTGTAAGAAGGGAAATTCATTCAACTATTTCCTAATATCCACTGGAATATTTTATTTAAAGGGTAGGATAATATGAGTAGAGGCAAGGGTTCTTCTGACAAGAAAAATATTAGTATTCTAACTTTTTGACTATGGTTTAAAAGTATTTAAATTTTCTGATGTCTGGGGTGACACTGAGCAAAGATACTTCAAAGAAGACAATCCCAAAGGCCCCAAGGAGAAAGTCTTAATAAGGGTAACATGAGTTCAACAGCTGGACAGGTCTCAGTCCAGCATTCAAGGCTCCTCAGCATCAGAAAAAATTTGGGTAAAAATGATAGGCAGTTGTGGATGCAAACTGAAAACTCTTCGTGGAAAAAGAACAGTAATGTTGACTAGTTTCAATATGGTACACTCATTTTGATAGGAACACTGGGGAAAAGGCAAGGTCTTCCTCTGATCCTAATAGCTTAAAATGTTACTTTAGAATTGTCATCCAGAATAGACATCAAAGATAATGGTTTCTTTTGGTGGATAAGATCTCAGTGAGTGTAACACTTCCTGCAATAGACAGGGTCTATAGAGATACCTCCTACATTTAGCAGTACCTGGCTGGGGGAAGAGGCTCCTAGCAGAAAACTCATGTAATCCTGACAGCAGCACATTTGGCAGGCTGACCAGACATTTCACTTCCCTCTCTGTGAATCAGTGGTTGTTGTGACTTCTTCAATGGTGTAATCACATCTGAAGTTCTTAGTCTTGTCATCAGAAGGAAACTCCATAGAGGAAGGACATATATGGGAGACTTGGAATCATCATCATTAGGACAATAAAGTGATCTAATTTTGAATCTCTGTATTTTATTAGATCTTATAGAGGAAAACATGTTCAGTGTGTGTGTCTATTCAAAGCAAGTATTTTTTCTTGTAATCTTTTGAGTACTTTTAACTGAAATTAAACTTCTCTATTAGAGAGATTTATTTTACTGAATATCATATATTCATACCTAATTCCAAGTATAAATTTAAAGTGTTTAGCCAACTCTTTAGAAAAACTATGTTCATGTATCATGTTGTCTCTTACCTAATACATTCTTATTTAACAGTTTTTCTGGAAAATCCTTGAAAACATGCTATAGTTTATTTGTAAATGTTACACATAATCTGCATTTGCATAATGTATTATGAAGTTTTATTTTTTAAAATTCTCAAACAAATATGCAAATGTTTCAGAAGTCATCCCAATTCATCCTCAGTTCTAACATGAAACCACTTTACTCTGCCAGGTTGGGTATCAGTGTGTCAAATAAATCAAATTTATGATTATATATATAGATTATAATTTGTGCATTACCAGCTATTCATTATGAACAAGAATTAGAAATGATACTAGAAGTATATCCTAATTTTAAACTAAAAATTATTCCAATTTCAATTACTTTTATGTTTTTAATATGGGAAATAGATTTCATATAAATAATAGTAAAAATTTTTCAAAATTATAACAATTTTCAAGTAAAAATTGTACTTTTTTGTACAATTTTTGTTCCATATTTGCAAGGAAAAATTAATGATTCAATTAAGAGACAGTTTAATTAGGCCAAACACTATTATTATAGAATTATTTACCTAAATTGAGAAGTCTCTTTTAAATAAAATTGTGGAACAAGTTGCAATAATTTGTTTAATCATTTCATTAGTGGTAATTTTTCTAATGAGCTGTTAAAATATTAAAATGAGATTTTATCTGAGAATGTAAATATCACATATATTAATAATGTGCACTATATAACTAATTAAAGAGACTGAAGAATACTAAATAAATGTTTGATGAAAATTATTTTCTCATACAGTTAAACTAATTTTGGAAGCTGTTATGCTTTAAATTATAAAATTAATTCCCTATTTCAACTAAGCAACAGCATGTTATATATTTTTCATACACAATCCTAACTCTACTGGGGAGATAAAAAAGAGAAAAAAGAAAAGAACATAAATCTGTCCAACTGAGGAGTTCCAAACTGGATTTTAATAGTGATTAATCCATTCGATTTCATTCTGGGGTCAGGTCTGGGGACTAAGTAGAATTATGAATTTTAGGCTGAACGATGTACTAAAGTGAGGGGAGGCAATGTTCAAATATATGATCACTCTACTTGAAAAAAGAAATGGATTTTCCTCCCATTCGCTCTTGAAGATTTAATCCACTGTGATATATTGAGGTTTGTTTAATCATTTCAACTTTTATTCACTATTCCATAGAGAATTTTATCACACAGCCTAGGCGTTTAGTGATGGTACATATTTGTTTTAGTGATGGCATACTTTCAAGATAATTCCTCATTTTGAATTCCAGTACAAAGGGTAGTATTTTATTCTAAATTACTGGAACACAATTAGCATATTCATTAACATTTATCCTCTGTTAGCTTCTCTAATAATATTTTATCCTAATATTTGTTGCATTCCTCAGACAAACCTGAAGCTTTTTAAAATGATGATGTTAATTGTATTACAAAGACTAATATCTCCTGGATTGGTTTCACTTTTTACCAACTCAGTGTATAAGTAATTATGAAGGACTTCATAACAGGTTATTCACCCTTTGAATTCTATTATCTTTTCTGTAGATATTAGCATTAACTTGTTCAAATAAGACTACTTATTGAATTTCAAGCCAAAGTAGATAAAGTAATAATATTTAGCATGGATATGTGTGTTCATGTCTACACATATTCTTTCTGCCACAAATTGCTAAAGCAAAGACATGAAATCAAAGATTTCAGTCAAATATACTTTTTAGGTTGAGTCAAAAGTGGACTTTTTTCGGCTCACATCCTTTCATAAACCATGAGATACTCAAATTTAAGCTGAATTTACAGGGCCATTGGTTCGCTTAGTATTAGAAAAAAGGAATCACTGCAATTTTGTATGATTCCCAGTATATTCTGAACTCTGTATAGCCATTCATGTTTCTAACTAGGAAAGCTGATGAGGAGCTGGATATAGGGAAGCATTTTTAGCTGCTATCTTACAAAATGGGGGGGAAAGGGTTTGGGGGTGGTTGGTAATGCAGTTGTATAAGTTCAGATTAAAATATTTTTCTGAAAATTTTAGAGAATGAGTCATTATATCCGTTCATTTACTAGCTATCAATAATTGTGGTTTTTAATGTGCTGTGTAGTTGTCTTAACTATAGCGGTGCATGGATGTAAAACTTAATCTTTGACCTCAAAAAGCTTATTGCTTAAAAGGGTGATCTGACATATGAAAGAATGTAAGATAGAGTAATGTGTACTATGAAAATGGAATATGGGAAGAAAAAGTATGAGGTGACGGTTGGGGAAGATTCCTTGGAGGAAGAAACATTTCATAAGAATATTAAATGAACATTAGGCATTATTCAACCTTGAAAAGGGTCATGAGGTATTCCAGACAAAGGAATTAGCATAAACAAAAAGAGCGATAAAACAGCCTGCCAAATTTTGGAATAAAAAATATATTGTCTTAACTCTGTGTGTATCTTTGTGTATCTGTTTGTATCTGTGTGTCTGTAACAGAGTGAGAGATGGACAGAGAGAGATAGCAGAGAAAGGCGAACCTGAAGATAGATCTGAATGTCTCAATACAAAATCAAAGACTGGATTATGATGGTTTCTTGATTACCATGCCAAGGTATGTGATCAGTGTCTACAAAAGATATTTAACAGTAAGTCAAGTAATAATGGCTATAAAAGTAATAATAAAGAGAACCATTTTATTTATTAATATTTTGTGTATTTTGGACAATGTACTAGGGTTTTTACATATTTTGCTTTTAGAAAATAATATTACATAGTTTGAAATATTAGAAAACTTGGATTCCAATCTTAGCTCCACAACTTTCTCAGTCTGAAATTGGCCAGTGTGGTTTTAAAACTCATGGATTCTGGAGTTTAAAATCCCTGTTTGAATCCTTGCTTCATCATATGCTAGCTATGAACTTGAATCATTACATAATTCTTGTGTCTCAGTTTTAATATCTACAAGTAATCTCCAGCTCATGAGGATATTGTGATGTACACACCAAACACTTAATTTCGTGTGTGTCCCACAGTAGGCACTCAGTAATGACACTGATGCTACCTATTTTTTGTGATATTTGCAATGGCCCTATGCTTAGTAAATATTTTCACATAAGAAAGGTGAAGCTCAGAGAAGTTCAATAATTTGCCTAAAGCAAAGAGGGAGTAGAAGAAGATATTAAACCCATACCAATCTTACTCCAAAGTCTGTAATATTTCATAATGCTCAACTGTCTCTCTTAATTAAATGTGCCTGTGGAAAATTCTCTGATGGAGAATGGATTTCAGAAAGGCAAGATTAAAAATAGAAATACAAGTTATGGGCTCTTTGAGAATTCAAGCAAGAAATACTGATGATCAGAATGGAAAGGAGTGTATGGGGGAGTCTAAATAGATTTAGGAACTGAATGTGAAACACTGATCGAGAAGAGCATACCCACCTCTTGTGCACCTTGTCAAAATCTATCTTCTCTTACTTTTCACCCTAGCCACTACTTCACTACTACCAATACAATCACCTTCTAAGCTTTTGAAATTTATTATTATTGGGGCCACACTCTTTTCCTTTCCTGCCTTACTTTGTTCTTTCCTCATCTATAAAATGGAATAAAAACTAAATAAAGGTATACAAATAGTCACAGTTCCTAGCACATACTGATCACTGTGTTATAATTAGGTAAAAAGACAAGGTACCTGGTGAGACAGAACTTTTATTTTTTATTATTATAATTATTACTAAATCCCAGAGTAATTGATATTTGGCAAAAGAACACAGGAGCCAACTGAAAGAGCTCCCATTTGTCAAAGTTGGAACAATTTGAATCACCAGATAAACAAAGTATACCCAACAGCCTATACAGATATAAATACAAAATTACATAAATAAATACACAGATAAAAATACTGAGAATAGACATATATTCCTTGCAGGAGAATTTAAAATAATTTATGTTGATATTTTGCCCCCAAGGAGGTGGGGTAAATATACCCACCTCTTAAGTGTGGGATCCACATAGTGACATTTTCCCAAAGGTAAAGTTTGAAAAAGGGGAAGCAGAGTAACTTTTCATGAGAGAAACCAGACAAACACTGCCTTAGCCAGTCAGTCCAGGTTAATATGAACAGTAATAACTCATGTTGATAATATGTTCCCTTATGATATGATGAGAACTCTACCTCTGTAGTCTTTCTCCCCAAAACCAATAATCTCTGTATAATCATGATAAAAACATCACATGAATCCCAGTTGAAGGACATACTATAGGATACCTGACTAGTACTCCTCAAAACTGTCAAAGACATCAAAATCAATGAAAGTCTAAGAAACTGTCACAATCAAGAGGAGCCCTAAGGAATAATGGTGGCTAAATATAATGTATCTTTGATGAGACCCTGGAAGAGAAAAAAGACGTGAGGTAAAAAACAATGAAATCTGAATGAAGCATGGACTTTAGTTAATAAGAATGAGTCATTATTGGTTCATCAATTTTGACAGATACACCATATAAATGTAAGATGTTAATTACAGGGAAATAGTGTGTTGGGTATATGGGGATTCTCCCTACTATCTCCATAATCTTTTTGTAATCTGAAAGTATTCTAAAGTAAAAAAGTTTATTTAAATGCTCAACAGTTTTTCTTTGTCAAAGACATGGCTAAGAAAATAAAAACACAAAGCTACAGAGTGTGAAAAGTATTTGTAAACCATATATCCAGCAAAGAATTTGCATTCAAAATTTTAAAGAACCCTCAAAACTAAGATTAAGAACACAACCCAATTTAAAAAGGGCAAACACTTGAACAGATATTTTATCAAATAGGATATACATATGGCAAATCAGCACATTAAAATATATTTTACATCATTAGTCATCAGGGAAATGTAAAATAAGGTCACAGTGATATACTACTGCATACCTATTAGAATGGCTAGCATTAAAAAAATAGTGAGAACGCCAGGGAGTTGAGAGGTTGCAGAGAAACAGGAACTCTCATTCCTTGCTGGTGGGAACACAACATGGTATGACCACTCTAGAAAACCATTTGGTAGTTTCTTATAACATTAAATGTATGCATACCATATGAGCCACTAATTACACTCCGGGATATTTACAGTAGGGAAAAATAAACAATAGCAACTCATGTTCACACAAAACATAGTAGCTCCATTAATAATCACAAAACCTGGAAATAATCCTATTGTCCTTCAATAGGTGAATGAACAAACAAATTGTGGTGTAACCATACTATAAATATAACTGAGCAATAAAAATTGAATGAACTGTTGGTACATGCAGTAAGATGGATGAATCACAAAGGCATTATTCTTTTTTAATATATATATATATATATATATTTTTTAAATTGGAGTATAGTTGCTTTACAACATTGTGTTAGCGTCTTGGACCTCCCTTGCCTCCCCACTATCCCACCCATCTAGGTCAACAGAGAGCACTGAGCTGAGCTCCCTGCACTATACAGCAGGTTCCCACTAGCTATCTGTTTTACATACGGTAGTGTAGATATGTCAACCCCAATCTCCCACTTCATCCCACTCCTCCCTTTCTCCCACCGTGTCCACATGTCTGTTCTCTACATCTGCATACCTATTCCTGCCCTGCAAATAGGTTCATCTGTACCATTTTTCTAGATTCCACATATATGCGTTAATATACGATATTTGTTTTTCTCTTTCTGACTTACTTCACTCTGTATGACAGACTCTAAGTCCATCCACATCTCTACAACTGAACCAGTTTTGTTCCTTTTTATGGCTGAGTAACATTCCATTGTATATATGTACCACATCTTCATCCATCTGTCGATGGATATTTAGGTTGCTTCCATGTCCTGGCTATTGTAAATAGCACTGCAATGGACATTGGGGTGCATGTGTCTTTACCATATGACACAGAAATCCCACTACTGGCATTTACCCTGACAAAGATATTATTCTGAGTGAAAGAAACCAGCCTCAAAAATTTATATACTCTATGATCCCATTTATATATCATTTTCAGATAGACAAAATCACAGCAGTAAAAAATCAGTGGTTGTGAAGAGACAGTGGCTTGGGGATAGTGTGATTATAGAGACAGCAAGAAGGAGATTTTTGGACTGAATTATTTTTTATCTTGATTGTGATGATGGTATGCAAATCTATACATGTGTTTAAGTTCATAAAATTGTATACCAAAATAAATTCAATAAAAAAATCCCATGAGGGCTTCCCTGGTGGCGCAGTGGTTGAGAGTCCGCTTGCCGATGCAGGGGACACGGGTTCGTGCCCCAGTCCGGGAAGATCCCACATGCCGCGGAGCGGCTGGGCCCGTGAGCCATGGCCGCTGAGCCTGCACGTCCGGAGCCTGTGCTCTGCAACAGGAGAGGCCACAACAGTGAGAGGCCCACGTACCACAAAAAAAAAAATCCCATGAAATAGACAAATGTTACTTATTACAGAAGAGGAAGTAGAAAGATTTGAAAATACATACCTTGAGCATTTAGAAAAGACAGTCAAAGAAGTTCCCCTAGAGATATCCCATTGTGGAATGAGTGAAAATTGTGAGGAAGAGTGAGGAAGATGTTGTCAGGCAAATGGAAAGATAGAGGAATTAAAACAGAATGAAGATTTAGAAAATTTGGAGAAAACCAGCATATCTGGAACATAAAGTAGAAGTGACAGAGGGAGATGAAAAGGCTGGAAAGGTTGGAGACAGCAGATCTTCAAAGACCCTATAAACCAAGAAAAAGCATGTGAAACTATTGGTGGGTAAATTTATTTTCTTAAAAGTTAACTAACTTGGACTACAATATATCTTACTGCATGAAGACATTGCTTAAAGCAGCAATGCCCATTGGGTTTAATTTATAAAGCAGTGAAGTGCTGCCAAGCTAGTTTTATATGAGTTTATATGAGAAAAAATAGATATGTTTTTATTACCAAACACTTACAGTGGCAACTATGCTCAGACCTAAACATTAATCACCAACATCACACATGCCATACATAATTATGCTCATAAATATGAAAATATGAATACATAAAATGTACAAATAAAAATGCATATATAATGTAAAATTGAGGAAACTATGAAATTCTGTGGCTAGAAGGGGCTTAATGGTTATCTCTTCCAAACTAGAATACTGTTTTTCAGGACTGGTGTGTAAGATGATTTAGAAGCCACACAGATGGATATTTAAAACTTTAATAGCTATCAACTTATTTTAATATGCAATAGAAAACTAAGCTCTTACTAGCATAAAAATGCCTAGATTTCATGAGTATGGTCACTTAGGTTGAAGCCAATTTTTTTAAAGTAAATAAAACTAAAGTTGATTATTTTTAAATGCAAAAGTTTTATAGCAGAAATAACATGCCAATATGTGAATAGCTGAAAAGATTTTACATAAATATGAAGGCTTAAAAACCTGTTCTTATAAAGCACCTTAAGTGTTTATCCAGTCTCTAGCAGAACATACTCACTTAATAGAAACAGATTTGTTCCAAGACAGCTCTTTTCATTCTTTATTTTTCTAGTTATATACCTGGAAAACCCTTTTTATGCTGAACTAACTATAATTTTCAGCCATTGGTCATGTGTAGTTCTTCAGGCAATATAAAATGAATCGACTTCTTTTCTTGTGACCATTAGATGTTTGAGCATGAACTGGTTACAATGTGATTGTTTATGCTGGTGAAAATGTACAAGGGGTGTTAACACTACATTCATCTATCTGCCTAATAAGAGAATAAATGTCATTTTGGACTCAGTGTAGAAGTTGTCCTTTCCACTAGTAGGAGCCAAGGATAAGTAACATCCCTACTGTTGTCCTGTGTCTTCGTCTTGTCCAACTCCATGGCAATGAAGAGAAAAACAGAGCTCCAGGAAGCTCAGAGAAAGTGTAAAATGTACAAGGTCATACAAATAGAGAAACAATTTCCTCACCCAACAATTGAAAATAGAGCTACTCATCCAAGTTCCCTATCTTTAGCATGAGTCCATTTGTTCCACATATTTATTATTTCACCTTTCTTATTTAGTAAAACAAACCTCTTATTCTCTATTTAAACAAAAGTGTATGTTGCCTAGGGAGATTTCAAGCATGTACTATGGTTATGGTTCTGGTGGTCAGAATCACCAGAAAAGTGATTATAAGTAATATACCTTAGAAAATGCCTCATTATCTAGGAGGTTTTTCTTTCTATAAATGCCACAGATTATACTTCCAGATATCTCTCGGTCCAAAAAGCCAGATTCCTGAGATGCATACTTCCCCTTATTTCTGTCAGTTTGATCTTGTGACTATCTCCTGTGTCAGTTCAGACTATAATCACCTGTGTTTTGTGGATTTTTTCAAACTATTAAAACCGGATTCCTTGTTTTTAGTCTTCTTGCTTAGTAACAAATGTGGTCATAGAAAATAAAAAGGCTAGCTTTAAAGATTCACCAAACCCCATATTTCTTTGGCTGCTTGGGAAAGAATTTCCCTGCCCCTTTCTATACCTCTTCTCTATACATAATTCCTACATGAGATTCTGGAAGAGTCAGAAGCATCAACTAAAGAAAGCGTGGTGAAGAGCAGAAAAAAAAGACAAAAGATGCTGATCACACCCTTTCTAGACCTACTGCATGTTTCTAGCCTCAAGCAAGCTGGAAAGAGATTCTGGGTGAAGAAAAAAATTACCTTTAAATAAAATTATGAGTTTTAACTCTTACATTCGATGAGGCATTCTAATAACTTAAATTTGATTATTTTTGTGACAAATATTGATCAGTTTAATTAGAATTATACAGGTACTAAAATATACATGTTTATCTTCAGGGCTTCTCATTAAAAAGGGATAATAACACCTCAAATTACAAAATACTAGAAGTATAGACTATACTAAATTCCTGTCATTTTACATGTCCGCTATTCTGAAGTTCATTCTGATAATAAAGATTTACATTTATTGTAATGGTTACTGACTATTGAATGAATTTTGCCAATGACCAGTCAAACGGAACAAAAAAACTCCATATTTAGTGTGTCCAGACATCTGGTTTCACAATGATTTGGCTTGAAAAGGAGAATCTATACATGTATCAGGTAAATAAGAAGTCAATAATATGTCAAATATTGAAGAAAATATATATAGTTTTATCTACTAGACCAGTTTACTGTATTAGAGGCATCATTATAGGTAAGAAATCCTGATTCTCCTATTGTTTAAAAAATAACTCATATAAATTGAACAATATTTATTTTTTGTTTACATTAAGATTTCCATTGACTGAGCTCAAGTTTTAGAAACCAAACCCTGTTTTCTGTATCTATTTATAAAAATTTTAATTTCCAGACATGTAGAAGCATGAACATTTACTTACTTACAAAAAAGAACTTCATCCACAGACTAAATAGAATTTAGATATTTACAAATACCACATTTTTATAAAACAGAAAAGTAAAAGTAAGCTATCCAAAGTCTGAGCAGGCTCTCATGATGTACTAAATAAGCCTAATTTCTCTATACTTGAATGGGGATAGGTAGGGGGCTCTGCCACTGAATATTCCTGTAGCCTTGGAAAAGTCATATCTCCTCTTTAAGTCTTACTTTCTTCCTTTTTAAAGTGGGGGAATATAACAAGACGACCTTTTACATTAACATTATAAATAGCCATTCATTCTATTTCTAACTTGAAGACAATTATTTGGGCTCCCTTGTTCAAGAAACTGTCTATGTCTGTGTGTGTAATATGTAGTTTAACTTCTTACTCTTTTAAACTATGCTACTAGGAATAAGAAGTAACAAAACCACACTATTGCACAAAACCACAGCCTATAGAAAGAGGCTTAGCATTTGGGATGCACGCTACAGGAAGCACAGGTCTTGCTCACTGCATTTTCTCCTAATGACACTGCCTTTTTTAATATCAACATAGTATTAATCACAGTGTGGAATACAGATTCTAGGGAAAGTCTGCTAGTCCTCTCCCGTGATTCACATAAAGGATGTTCCTCTCATCCAAGTAATTCCAAAGGTGACAAATATTACAGATGCTGAATTTATGGGAGTGCTTGCTCCCTGTTTATTAACTCATCCATCTTGTGAGAAATAAAAGGACAAAACAGTGAGGCAAGTGGGCTTTTCTTATCCTGTCAGCTCAATGATGTTTTAAAGTAATCAATATCTATAATTACTAAGTCCTGCCAAGAAAATTTAACTCTTCACTGCCTCGTTGTCTACCCAATTCCTAACATGACAGGACAAGTAAATTAAAAGTTAATTAGAAAGAACACAGCCTCGATTATGACACTGATTTCTTTCACCAAACCCATGCTAATGGACCTACATTGCATCCTGTCTTAACTTACAATATATTTGTGTATCAGGTATTCTTAATCTGGGACCCATGGAAAAAGGAGGTCCTTGTGTTGTTAAGTGTCCAGTTTTGATATATAGCATGCTGGAGGTCTTGTAGTCAGGTGATCTCACAATTTCCAGGTCTTGCAGACTCAATGCTGAGATCTAACAGCCTTGAAGTATTAGACTTAGGGCCTTATTGGAGAGAAGAAATTAAAATTGTTTTCAAAGAGTTAAAAAGCAGAGGTGATCTGAGTTTAAGCAGATTTCTAACTAAATTCCAGCCCTCAAAATAGAGCAAATTAAACCCATGTTAACTGAAAAATGCAAACAATAAATATGAATGCAAATCAATGAAAAAGGAAACAAGAAAAATAATAAGGAAAGACACCAAAGACAAAAGTTCTTTTTTTGAAAGATCTTTTAAAAATATATAACTCCTAGTAAGACTGATCAGGAAAAAAAGAGAGAAAACATAATTCCCAAAATCAGAAATCAAAAAGAGGACAAAAGTAAAGATTCTACAGATATAAAAAAGGTAAAGAAGAGCTACTATCAGCAATTTTTCTCAATAAATGAGACAACAAGGATGGACAATTAATTGTAAAGCAGAGTGTACCGAAATGAAATAAGAAATATAAAATCAAAATAATCCAGTAATTAAAGAAATTGAGTGCATAAATTTAAAATCTTTTCACCAAGAAACCCCCAGCACTCAATGGCTTCACTAGTGCACTAGCTTCACTAGTGCATACTGACAAGGAAGAAATAACAGTACCATTACAGTAACTCTTTCAGATAGTATAGGATAAAGAATCTCATTTTAGACACCACAAATAAAAATCTGAAAAAGTTAATTTAGAAAAAGACAATTATAGACCAATACCATTCATAAGCATAAATATAGAAATGCTTAAGAAGATATCATGTAAAGGAATTCAATGATATATCACAAAGAATCATGTGATCAAGCAGGGTTTATTCACAGATTTCAAGGTTAATTTAAGTTTTAAAAATCAGGTAATATAATAAGCCATAATTAAAGAATGAAAGGGAAAACAGTATTATCTTGGTGGATTGAGTAAAAGCATCTGACTAAGGTCAAAACCATTGTGTTAGAGAAAAGAAATAGTCTTTTCAATTGAAGAATAAATAAGTTAAACAATGAGTTACTATATGACCCAGGTATATGACCTAGATACATAATCTGGAAAATTGAAAATATACGTTAAGACAAAAATTGTACACAGTTGTTTCTAGCAGCATTATTCCTAATAGCAAAACAGTGAAAACATATATCCACCAGTATATGAATGGATAGACAAATTGTAAATATTTATGCACCCAACATAGGAGCACCTCAATATATAAGGCAAATACTAACAGCCATAATAGGGGAAATCGACAGTAACACATTCATAGTAGGGGACTTTAACACCTCACTTTCACCCATGGACAGATCATCCAAAATGAAAATAAATAAGGAAACACAAGCTTTAAATGATACATTAAACAAGATGCAATTACTTGATATTTATAGGACACTCCATCCAAAAACAACAGAGTACACATTTTTCTCAAGTGCTCATGGAACATTCTCCAGGATAGATCATATCTTGGGTCACAAATCAAGCCTTGGTAAATTTAAGAAAACTGAAATTGTATCAAGTATCTTTTCTGACCACAATGCCATGAGACTAGATATCAATTACAGGAAAAGATCTGTAAAAAATACAAACACATGGAGGCTAAACAATACACTACTTAATAAGGAAGTGATCACTGAAGAAATCAAAGAGGAAATTAAAAAATACCTAGAAACAAATGACAATGGAGACACAACGACCCAAAGCCTATGGGATGCAGCAAATGCAGTTCTAAGGGGGAAGTTTATAGCAATACAAGCCCACCTTAAGAAGCAGGAAACATCTCGAATAAATAATCTAACCTTGCACCTCAAGCAATTAGGGAAAGAAGAACAAAAAAACCCCAAAGCTAGAAGAAGGAAAGAAATCATAAAAATCAGATCAGAAATAAATGAAAAAGAAATGAAGGAAATGATAGCAAAGATCAATAAAACTAAAAGCTGGTTCTTTGAGAAGATAAACAAAATAGATAAACCACTAGCCAGACTCATCAAGAAAAAAAGAGAGAAGACTCAAATCAATAGAATTAGAAATGAAAAAGGAGAAGTAACAACTGACACTGCAGAAATAAAAAAGATCATGAGAGATTACTACAAGCAACTCTATGCCAATAAAATGGACAATCTGGAAGAAATGGACAAATTCTTAGAAATGCACAACCTGCCAAGACTGAATCAGGAAGAAATAGAAAATATGAACAGACCAATCACAAGCACTGAAATTGAAACTGTGATTAAAAATCTTCCAACAAACAAAAGCCCAGGACCAGATGTCTTCACAGGCGAATTCTACCAAACATTTAGAGAAAAGCTAACACCTATCCTTCTCAAACTCTTCCAAAATATAGCAGAGGAAGGAACACTCCCAAATTCCTTCTACGAGGCCACCATCACCTTGATACCAAAACCAGACAAGGATGTCACAAAGAAAGAAAACTACAGGCCAATATCACTGATGAACATAGATGCAAAAATCCTCAACAAAATACTAGCAAACAGAATCCAACAGCACATTAAAAGGATCATACACCATGATCAAGTGGGGTTTATTCCAGGAATGCAAGGATTCTTCAATATATGCAAATCTATCAATGTGATAGACCATATTAACAAATTGAAGGAGAAAAATCATATGATCATCTCAATAGATGCAGAGAAAGCTTTTGACAAAATTCAACACCCATTTATGTTAAAAAAAACCCTGCAGAAAGTAGGCCTAGAGGGAACTTTCCTCAACATAATAAAGGCCATATATGACAATCCCACAGCCAACATCATCCTCAATGGTGAAAAACTGAAAGCATTTCCACTAAGATCAGGAACAAGACAAGTTTGCCCACTCTCACCACTCTTATTCAACATAGTTTTGGAAGTTTTAGCCACAGCAATCAGAGAAGAAAAGGAAATAAAAGGAATCCAAATTGGAAAAGAAGAAGTAAAGCTGTCACTGTTTGCAGATGACATGATACTATACATAGAGAATCCTAAAGATGCTACCAGAAAATGACTAGAGCTAATCAATGAATTTGGTAAAGTAGCAGGATACAAAATTAATGCACAGAAATCTCTGGCATTCCTATATACTAATGATGAAAAATCTGAAAGTGAAATCAAGAAAACACTCCCATTTACCATTGCAACAAAAAGAATAAAATATCTAGGAATAAACCTACCTAAGGAGACAAAAGACCTGTATGCAGAAAATTATAAGACACTGATCAAAGAAATTAAAGATGATACAAATAGATGGAGAGATATACCATGTTCTTGGATTGGAAGAATCAACATTGTGAAAATGACTCTACTACCCAAAGCAATGTATAGATTCAATGCAATCCCTATCAAACTACCACTGGTATTTTTCACAGAACTAGAACAAAAAATTTCACAATTTGTATGGAAACACAAAAGACCCCGAATAGCCAAAGCAATCTTGAGAACGAAAAACGGAGCTGGAGGAATCAGGCTCCCTAACTTCAGACTATACTACAAAGCTACAGTAATCAAGACAGTATGGTACTGGCAGAAAAACAGATAGATCAATGGAACAGGATAGATAGCCCAGAGATAAAGCCACGCACATATGGACACCTTATCTTTGATAAAGGTGGCAGGAATGTACAGTGGAGAAAGGAAAGCCTCTTCAATATGTGGTGCTGGGAAAACTGGACAGCTACATGTAAAAGTATGAGATTAGATCACTCCCTAACACCATACACAAAAATAAGCTCAAAATGGATTAAAGACCTAAATGTAAGGCCAGAAACTATCAAACTCTTAGAGGAAAACATAGGCAGAACACTCTATGACATATCACAGCAAGATCCTTTCTGACCCACCTCCTAGAGTAATGGAAATAAAAACAAAAATAAACAAATGGGACCTAATGAAACTTCAAAGCTTTTGCACAGCAAAGGAAACCATAAACAAGACTAAAAGACAACCCTCAGAATGGGAGAAAATATTTGCAAATGAAGCAACTGACAAAGGATTAATCTCCAAAATTTACAAGCAGCTCATGCAGCTCAATAACAAAAAAACAAACAACCCAATCCAAAAATGGGCAGAAGACCTAAATAGACATTTCTCCAAAGAAGATATACAGACTGCCAACAAACACATGAAAGAATGCTCAACATCATTAATCATTAGAGAAATGCAAATCAAAACTACAATGAGATATCATCTCACACCAGTCAGAATGGCCATCATCAAAAAATCTAGAAACAATAAATGCTGGAGAGGGTGTGGAGAAAAGGGAACACTCTTGCACTGCTGGTGGGAATGTGAATTGGTTCAGCCACTATGGAGAACAGTATGGAGGTTCCTTAAAAAACTACAAATAGAACTACCATATAACCCAGCAATCCCACTACTGGGCATATACCCTGAGAAAACCAAAATTCAAAAAGAGTCATGTACCACAATGTTCATTGCAGCTCTATTTACAATAGCCCGGAGATGGAAACAACCTAAGTGCCCATCATTGGATGAATGGATAAAGAAGATATGGCACATATATACAATGGAATATTACTCAGCCATAAAAAGAAACGAAATTGAGCTATTTGTAATGAGGTAGATAGACCTAGAGTCT
Source organism: Stenella coeruleoalba (assembly GCF_951394435.1). Taxonomy (NCBI): domain Eukaryota; kingdom Metazoa; phylum Chordata; class Mammalia; order Artiodactyla; family Delphinidae; genus Stenella; species Stenella coeruleoalba. Next base: position 85,785,739 of record NC_137148.1, read on the forward strand.
GTCATACAGCGTGAAGTAAGTCAGAAAGAAAAAGACAAATACCATATGCTAACACATATATATGGAATTTAAGAAAAAAAATGTTTTGAAGAACCTAGGAGTAAGACAGTAATAAAGACACAGACTTACTGGAGAACGGACTTGAGGATATGGGGAGGGGGAAGGGTGAGCTGTGACAGGGCGAGAGAGAGTCATGGATATACACACACTAACAAACGTAAGGTAGATAGCTAGTGGGAAGCAGCCACATGGCACAGGGATATTGGTGCTTTGTGACAGCCTGGAGGGGTGGGATAGGGAGGGTTGGAGGGAGGGAGATGCAAGAGGGAAGACATATGGGAACATATGTTTATGTATAACTGATTCATTCTGTTATAAAGCTGAAACTAACACACTATTGTAAAGCAATTATACCCCAATAAAGGTGTTTAAAAAAAAAAGATAATGCACTTAAAAAAAATGTACACAGTTGTTTCTAGCAGCATTATTCCTAATAGCAAAACAATGAAAACCTATATCCATCAGCATATGAATGGATAGACAAATTGCGGTATATTGAATGGAATATTATTTGACTATAAAAAAGAAATGAAGTACTCACACATACTACAGCATGGATGAGCCTTGTAAACACGCTAAGTGAAAGAAGCAATACAAAGAAAGCCACATATTATATAATTCTTTTTATATAAAATTTCCAGATTGTGAAAAATCCATAGATACAAAAGTACAATAAGGTTGCCGTAAGCAGTGGATTGAGATGGGAATGGGGATTAACTGTGAAAGGTATGAGGTTCCTTTTTGGATGATTAAAGTGTTCTAAAATTATATAGTGCCATTACCTCTGTTTTGCATAACTCTGTGAATATACTAATAATCACTGAATTGTACACTTTGAAGTGTTAATTTTATGTGAGTTGTATTTCAATAAAGCTGTTTATTGTTTTTTTAATTTCATATCCTTATACTAACAATGAACATGTGGAAGCCAAAGTTAAAACTACAATTCTATTACAATTGCTCCAAGTAAATGAAACCTAGGTATTATTTAAAATATGTATAGTATCTATTTAACAAAATTCTGAAGAAAGAAATTTTAGAAATATCTAAGTAAATGGAGAGACCATATTCACGGATTGGAAAATTCAACATAGTAAATAAGTCAGTTATTACCAAACTGACTTTTTGTAGAAACAAACAATCTTATTATAAAATTTGTATGTTAAGGCACAAACTCGAGAATAACTAAAATAATTATGTTAAACAGAAAAGTGTCCTTCCCACCCCTGCATAAAGATGTTCACATCATAATCCCCAGAACCTGTGAATATGTTGGATTACATAGCATAAAGGAATTAAAGCTGTAGGTGGAATTAAGGTTGCTAATTAGCTGACTTTGAGTGGCAATTATCATGTGATCCAGCAATTGCATACTTGGGTATTTATCTCAGAGAAAGAAAAAGGTAGTTCACACAAATACCTGTACACTAACGTTTATAGCAGCTCGACTTGTTATATTCCTAAACTGGAACATCCAAAATGTCCTTAATCAGGTCCATAGTTAAACTGTGGTACATATATATGTTATAGAACACTACTCAGTAATAAAAGGGAACTATGTGGATACACCTAGATATACCACATGATACCTTAAAATTAATCTTCAGGGGATTACTCTAAGTTTAAAAATAAATTAAATTAAATTAAGTAAAATAAAATAAAATGATAATTCCCAAAAAACTTATATTGAGTAAGGTTTCATCCAAGTAGCATTTCAAATGACAGAATTTTAGATATGAATGACAGATCATTGATACATTAGGGATGGGCTTAGGGTGGATGGGAAGGAGGTCACATATAAGGGTTAAAGACTTCAACGTGTTTTTATCTGGGGGACAAAATTCAATTCATACAGTGTTTTTAAAGTGTCTTGAATAAAGTAGTTCTGAATAAATACTTTCTGAATTCATAAACTTAATGTTAAAATGGAATTCTACCATATTGACTAGAAAGGACATAACATATACTTTCAGTTTGTACTTTCTGGTGGGGATTTAACAGGTAAGACAGAAAATATGGAGAAAGAAAAAAAAATGTCTCCACTGCGAAGACTATTTCAGATTGGTGTAAAGAAGTCTAGCAGTGCTCTGGTAAATTGAATTTCTGTACTGATATGTCTGAGTCATTGGCAATTTAAATTAATAGAATAGAATAGAATAGAATGGAATAGAAACATGAGTATAACCACTTTAGAACTCATATGGAAACAGTGTAACACCAGTCAGTTCTGATCATTCTCATTGACAAAATCCAAAGCACAGATTTTCTGAAACATTGTTTATATTGTGATTTTTGAAGAAATTCTATTAGCATCATTCTAGAATTCATGAGAAATTTTAATTAAGTATTCTGTGTAAAGGGTAAATAGTTCCAAAATATTCCAGCAAATTTTCTACAAAGCGTTTATGTTTTGTTTTGTTTTGATTTTCCTAAGTAGTTTTATGAAACACTCAGATATTTGTATTATTAATGTCCTTTAATCTGTGTTGTTTAAAACCAAGAATATCAATTGATAAAAAGCCTCCGGCTACATGGGTACAATGTAAGCATATTTTTTAAAGTAGCTGTATTCATATATTTAAGTAGTATTTTATTTGGATCATGCTGTTTTGTGAATATGTGAAGCAGTTCAGCCTAAAGGGTAATGTCATTCCTAAAGGATGTGATAAAGCTATCTACCTCTATTTACATCTGTCTCTACATTTATGTCTAAATCTATCTTCATCTATCTGCATAGCTAAATTTTTACCATAATGTGTAGATTAATTAAAGATCAAGAATTTCACTTTTAAAAGAGGTACTGAAAGTTCCTATTTATATGTGCATATTCTTGTATAAATGCTAAATTTAACTATGTATAATGATAAATGTAGACTACAAAACACACTTGTCATACTCATTCCTTTCATCCTCTGGACTTCGAACAATACCTTGTACTAAATTTGGGCTTGGAAATGCTTGTTAAGGAATGAAGAAAGTTCTGTTCTCTTTATGGTGGTTAATCACAATGTCTATGATAAAAAGGGATTAATCATCTTTGAAATCAAATAAGACCATGAAGGGAAGAAGTGCACTTGCAAATTTATTAAATAATAATAATAGCCTCTATTTCTATCAATCTTCAAAATTTACAAAAAATAAATTTTACATGTAAGATTTAATATCAGTCTCATAAATTACAGATCTGTACACTCTATGGAATCATTCTTATTTTACAGATGACTAGTTGTATGCTCAATACTTCAAACCTCTCCTGAGACACAGAAACTTACACAGAACAGAGACAAGATTGTAATCCAGGTCTTCTGACTCAACTTAAGAATCATGACTCTTTGCAGTACCTATTCCCGGCACAACCTCTGTTGACATTGGTTCTCAACCCTATCAGACACAATGATGCTGTTTTAAAAAAATGTTTGAAAGTCCTTCTTTACTGTGGTGAAATGATGTTCATAAACAAAATGAGGAACGTACTCACATAATTTCAAAATAATTTATATAATGCTCCTCATCATACAGAAGAAATAAAGTTAAAATGAAATAATGTGTATTTCAATATGTAAATACTTAAACAGGACAACACTAGAACATATACTGAAGGAATCATATATTTGCACCAACATGTGGCATAACCATGAGCTCAGACTGAAACAAATTTATAAAACTGAAGACTCCAAATTTTCTCAGTTGTGAATAATTAAGAGCAAAATTCCAAACATAATGTAAAATTTCTAAAATATACATGCCAGTTGTCTTCAGGGAAAATTTACTGTATATTAATATTCAGCTAACATTACTTTGTAGTTATACATGGACTTTGCATCTACTTGAATGTTGGTAGGGAGCATGACCACTCCCCACAGTGTATCTAACATCCTTGGCCTTTGCTCCCTGCATGCTGGTAGAATATCTAAAGATTATGGCAAGCAACACTGCCCACTGAACTTCACAGTGATCTGTAGGTGCTGATATCTCCTCTATTGTGCATCCCTGAACATGGCATGGGGCGATGCAGAGTGACTAGAAGCTTCAGATGCTTCACATTTCTGCTGATAGAGTGGTAAACACTGTTAAGACTCACTGTATTCGCCTTTTACTTTCACTCAGAACCACTTTTGAAACAGCTCATGACATTCTGCACTGCTTATATTCAGGGAGCATGCTTCCTCAGGAGGACAATGTAACTGATATGAGGTATCAATTATGTGAATGCCTAAAATCATGAAATAAATATATAATATAATATAAATTCCTGAGGGGAATATATAATATAAATAATATTATAAATAATATATAAATAATATTATTATGTATAATAATTATATATATATAATATAAATATATAATCATGTTAAAACATGATTTATAATTCAGATAACCAAAAGGGCTCACCTATTCACGAGTATCTCCTCAAGGGTCAAACATGGAAGCTTTTATTATTAAACTGTGTAGAAGCTAATTCAAGTCCTATGGTCAGAGTTATGGTGACAGGCCCAGATATCACTTGTAGAGACTGCCAACCACAGCTTCTGTTATTGCATTTGTCAAAATATCCCAGTGGGGTGGAAGATTTATTAGAATTTTCTTTCCAGATAAATCTCTGTTGTGAATCAAATTATTCATTTTGTATTGAACAGTATTTTAAGTGACAATTCTGGAATTGCTTAAAAGTTGTTAGTAAGACAACATGTCATATATTTTCATAACAAAATCAGAATGCCCCAAAAGTCAAATGAAGGGAAAATGTGTTTTGTAAGTTGACTCTTCATTGTTTATATGATTTGACTTTCATTAACTTATACTTTATTTGCCTCGAGAACTACAAATCTTACTTGTAGCTTGATAATAAGTATCTCTTGTTTTGATCTACTGGAAATTGTTAAGGATTTCAATAAAAGATTTGGTTCATTGATGATTAATGGTCCTAAGAATCCTGAGATTTACTTCAGTATTTTGTATGTGTATCTAAAGTCTAGAACTAGAGAAGCAGACTGAGAAAGTTTTAGCAATGTTAGTAATCCCTATTTGTCACTGTACCCTTGAGTGTTTTTCCAAATTTGATGAATGAGGTGGGTAAAAAAGAAGGGCCTAGGGTTCTCTAAGGGAGGATCAACTCTGTGGATAAGTGATGGTCCAGATCTCCCGTGGGTCTTATTTGGGAGTGAGGTTTGGAGTCACTGTAACTTTTCATTAGAAACTAAGCAGGTATCATTAGGCATTTGATCTTCTAATGAAACGCAACATTTGTGGACTTTGAATTTTTCTATTTTGATTTAATTGAATAGCAATGATTCACATGTACGCACGTACACATAAAAACATATATTTACTGCATTTGGAGGATTGTGAAATTGAATGATTCATACTTAGAATTGATAAATTTGATTAAAGAAGGTTTTTAAATACATATTTACTTTTACAAAAAAATAGACCCTACTGTAACATGGCAATCTGCACTTGTATGGCAATAAAGAACAACAGAAACTAACACAACGTTATAAATCAATTATACTCCAATAAAATTTTTAAAAAAAGAACCTATGAAAAATCCCATGGCTACTTACACAACCCCACCAATGAGAACAGACAAAAAATATATTTGGGGGCTTTATTGCCCTCACACATATTCAAAAGTGACCCTAAAACAAGCATATGTTTCCCACCTTCTAACTAAATCTCTCTGCACTCCATTTACTTCACTAATCTTAAAAACACACCTTACAAAGTTACAATTCATTAGATCTGTGACTGCTTAATATGGAGGACATCTGGGAACGGGTTCACTTAACATCTGGGATGTATCACATCATTAATCGAAAGAAAAGTTGATGAGTCCCTGAGTGTTCAACATGGCTGGACTTCACAGGCCCATGGATCATTGCAAGGCTGGTTTTATATATGTGTACACATATGCCAGGGCGTACACACACACACACACACACACACACACTACTCAAGGTCTGAGGAGGATAGAGAAATAGAAAAAATAAGGAGGAAATGAAACAGAGACAAATACAAGTATGTCTCTTAAACATTTACATAAGATCATGTCAGTATAGTATTTATAGTACCTACCATGTACAAGGGGAAGAATACATAGAATAGACTTCCAGTTCATAATCAGCCTGATGCTACATAACTTGGGTTCTGAATTCCTGTCAGATCTTTTCGCCTGTTACACTTGCCTTGGTATACTGTGGTATAGTAAGATTAACCCTTTTATTCCCCAAATCTATAAAACTCTCATGTCACTCTTGCATTATGAACTTTCACCTGCTACTCCATTTGCATGAATATTCTGGTTCCAAGTTTTCACATGGTCAATTCTCCTTGTGCAGATCTGATAAAAGGTTACCCCTTCAGAGATGTCACTTTTTCTAAAGTTATCTGTCATCATATCTAAAGTAGATGACCTCATTTAGTCATCCCTACTCACCATGTCAATCCTGTGTGATTACCTTCATAACATTTAATGTTATTTTAAATTATCTTATTTCATTAATAATGTATTTTTCTTTATCTTAAGTAAAGTACCTTGATTTCTTATACCCTGCTATACACCTCAATGTAGAATATAGTAAGTACCCAATAAACACGTTTAAATAAATTAATAACATATTAATAGCAGACTAACAGATATTGTAACAGAATTGATGACATAGTTTTGTTGGAAATTATGGCAATGTTTTGTTAGGCTCCTAGGTCTGCTGCATGCTTCCACAAATGTGGTTGGTTCAAATTTAGCCACACTCAGGAAGACCTTAGGGGAATTACTCTTGAAGATAGACTGTCTGAGGAGTCTACCAGTTCAGTAAGATACTGCTAAAAAGATTTATATCTCATCAAAGTCTCCATTAAACTTGGCACAGACTTCATGCACCCTGACCTTAAATGATGATGCTGTTAGACTGCTGGCTTTACTGTCATGATTTTGCTTAAAATGATAGCTTCATTGTAGCAGCAAAGGAACAGATGATAGAAGAAAGAATAATCAGGGCTTTTTGCCTTATATTTTGCTGTCCAGAAGAAGAAAAACTTGAGTCTTTCAAATCAGTCATAGTTCTTTGGAAAAAGATTTTGAATATAACTTTCTACTTTAGCAAGTAGACACAAAATATTTTGCTAAAGCAATAGAAACAAAATGCCCCTACATCATTACCTTGTGATATTATACTTGGCAAATACATGACCTCAGAATGTCTTAAAAATAGGAAAGAAACTAAATGTTTTATAGAATTAAAATGAAACAAATCAGCAGAACAGCAGCAGCACAGTCTAAACTTTAGCAAATCAACAAGATCACTTTGAACAACTCTGTTTTTATTCTTTCTCTCCACCAGGGAAATCTGTCTGGAACTCCATAAGACATCTGAGGTCTACTCTCTTCCCTTCCTTGTTACTTTTGAGAAGGCATAGTTAAGCCAAAGAAAAACAAATTCCCAACAAGATGTATTTCAAACCTGACCTAATTCTGACTAGGCCACATGAGCATTTCAAGTACATATTTACCCTACAAGATTAATCTCATTTTGAGGAGTTATTCAGATGTGTAGATGTCAGTACATTTAACCAAACAAACTCAGTAATATAACTGCACTTTAAGTTCCTAGACATGAATTGACTTCCAAGTGTAAATTTACATATTATGTTCTTGATAATTTGCTCTTCCTCTTATCACACTTAAAAATAAATAAATCTTTATGTTTGCAAAATTACATTGTGGTCAATAAAATTATTCTTTTATTTTTTTTAGTTTTGGGGGGCTTGTCATGGAGCTAGATGCATCAGGCTATTGTAGTCTTTTGTCATTTATTCTGAATCTAGCTTTAATGAGAAAGCTTCAAAATAATATCTTTCCTAAGTAGATTTTATTTGGGGGTAAATAAGACACATTTGTGTACTTTCAGTAGTTACACTTTCATTTTAAATCAATAAATCATTACACAGATTGTCCTAACAGATCCATACATCAATTAATCTCTCAGAGCTAACCAGCCTGAAGAATGTATAAATTATATTCACAGACATAAAAAACTGAAAAGAGAACTATGGACTTGTGGTGCAATAGGAAGCAGATATCACTGAGTTTACGTCTGATGTATCAATGGTAACTCCTTCTATATTACTTTATCTGTAACAGTAGCTAACAGAATCATTTTATAAACTGAATATTTTTAAGATATACTAAAAACCCTGGGGTAAACATTTCTTGTATTAATTCTCTTTGTAAGATGTGAGAAGAGAATCAAGCATATTTAATGTCTTGCTGTTATTGTTATTAAATGTAAGGTATGATTTGAATAGTATTGGGAGATATTAGATTAATTTGAAGAGTGATAATTAATTAGTGATTTCTATTTCTTCTTACATGACCTGATTTGCTTTTATTCACTTAATATCTAACTTAAATCCATAATACACTACCCCTCTTGTGGATCATATCATTTATAATGTCCTGTGTCGTACTTTTCCGTTGTAGACAAATACCTTTTTATCTTTGTTCTAAATTTTAGCTCTTTTGTCTTAATCTCTACCTTAATATGTGCTTAAATTTTTATAATAATTCAATGAGTTATTTAATAAGTTTTTATACACTTGCTCTATGCCAATTGCTCTTCAATCACTGAGGATACAGTGATTGAAAGAGAGATAACATGCCTGCTTACATGAAACTTCCATTATAGTGGGTAGAGGCAACTAAAAAAGAAGGAAGGTAAAGGAGAACAAAGTAAAAGAAAAAAAAAGAATGAGGAAAAGAATGAAATAAGGAAGAAAGGGAGAAATAAAGGAAGAAATAAAGGAAATAATACAAATGTAGGAAAGAATATTAAAACTACCTGGCAGTGTAAGTGCTGTATAGAGACATAAATTAATGTAAGAAGAAGGATAGTAAGTGGGTGACTACTTTAGATTGAATGATGTAGTCAAACCTTGTTAGAGAAAAAAATATTCTGACACTTTTTTAAACAGTCAGGAAGACTTTATTCAAGATTATTTAAAAAGAATATTGCAGTAGGGAAGAGAGACCAGGCTCAGTTACAAATACAGAAAAGACAGCTGGAGATTTATAGCCAATGAGTAGAGTGAAGGGATCAGTGGATGGAAATTACTAAGACTAGACATCAAGGGTAAGGGGATTATTGCTAAAATGACAGGATTCTTGTTGAAGGCAGGGCAGGATGATCAGATATCAAGGTCCAGTGATTCTGTCTAAACTGGCTTAGTAGGATTCTTGCTAAAACTGGTCTAGGCAGGCCAGGCAAAGACTGATGCCAATTTGAAGACTAGTTGAGAAGAGGGCTCAGAGGAGCCTATCTAAGGTTTGATCAAGGATGGAGTCTTTGTCAACCTCTTTCTGGTTAAATTTAAATTAAATGAGTTAAGTTAATATAGACCTTAATTTAATATCTAAATATCAGTTAAGGCCAGTTAAGCAAATAACAAGGTTAAGAACATTACAGACAGAACAGCTAGAATAGATGTTCCTTAAAAACTACTTTGGTTTAATAGAGAAACCGAAAGAAGCTGTGTAACTAGAGCAAAATGAATGAGGTGATATCTATAAACCAGAACAAACAGTTTGGACAGATTTATTTCATATCTTGAGAGAACAATCATTCTCCAAAATAGGATTTGCATCAAATGTAGGGAATTAGGGAAAACCAAAGATCAGAAATATCTTATAGACTGCTGCCTTGAAAAAGTTTGGTGAATGATGGTAACATTTGCTGAAGTTGGGAGGCTGTGGAGAAAATGGATATGTAAAGAAATATTAGATTATATTCAATTTAATACACCATTTCTAATTTTAATAAGCAGGTCAGTTAGGCAGTTAGAGATACCAGTCTGGATTTTATGGGTGTGCCCAGGGCTTCAGATGCATGTGGAAGTCATGAGAAATAGATTTTCTTTAATACCTTCAAATCAAATGGCGTCCAAGAGAAAGAAAATGAGAAGAGGGCATAGGACAAAGATTATAGGGCACTAGGACAATAAGTGGTCAAGCCAAGAGAGAAGAAAGCAACAAAGTATAAACAAGTGTGTACTGTGAATTAGAAAGAAATCCAGAAGGGTGTGGCATCACCACAGGCAAAAGAAGAATGAATTTTAAGGGGTAAAATGTCAATTATATTGATTTCTTCTGAGAGGTTAAGTAAGAGTAGTAGACACTTGTATAATTTACTAGAAAAATTGCCATGGGTTTACTGGAATATAATCCAATTGAAGAATGCAAGAAAAGGCAAGAATTTATTCAATTATTTCATGAATATTTGTTGTGGAGTAAAGATATGATGTCGTAGCTGCAGGAGGATGTAGGATCAATGGAGATAATTAATTTTTAATATAAGAAATACTATAAAAAAAGAAATACCATGTTTGCTTCCTAATAGGAATGATCCAATAGAGAGTAAGAAATTGATGAGTGGGATGAAATTGGTTAAGATCCAGAATGGATAGAAGCCTTAGATAGGGTTGGAAGTACTTAATCTGCTTCATTTAAGGAAAGTGAGAAATTAGGGAAATGGATTAGCAAATGTGTTGGTGGGAAGATGAGGTAGCTTTTGTCTAATTGTCTTATTTTAGATGAAGTTCATCAGCTGCAATGAAGTTAAGGAGAAAGTATATAGTATAGGTTTAATAATACAGAAGAAGAGACATTGCCATTTAAAAAATAGAAAAGCAACATATCTTGTAAGGGTTGTAAACATGGGCTACTTTTGAGTGAACATGACTCACAGCGAGACCTTGTCACAAATTCCAATTAACATATATTAATGTGTGTGTGTGTGTGTGTGTGTGTGTGTGTGTGTGTGTGTGTGTGTGTAGGTCAGGTCTAGTTATTCTGATATTCATTGATGAGTAGACTCAAATTCAAGAAAGTATTTTTCTTGTTTAAGGAACTATGCTGGCGCTTGAGTAGTGGCATAAAGGTGTGTAAGACAAGGCTCAGCATCCACAAAATGTGGCAGGTTTGCTTACAATTAGGGTAAAATTTCAAGTAGATTTACTCTAAGGGGTTTACTCTAAGATGAGAAACAGAGATATATGTGCAAAAATTTATATATAACTGTGAACAAGCATTTAATTGAAGAAACAAAATTTTATGGGAGCATAAATGAGAAAATCTATCATCTGTCTTTCCATCATCTATTTTCTATCTATCTGTCATCTACCTATCTATCCATCTATCATCTATTATTTAGGGAAAAAATAGAAGAAAAAGTAAAAGATTTCACTATATTTGATGTGGGTCTTGAAACTTCAAAAGAAAGGCAGTATGAAAAAGAGTGAAGATGTGACTCAGTTCCTCTCTCTCAGTTTTGAATCTCTTATTATTGTGTTATAGAAATATTCCTCTTTTGTTACTTTAGTTGAATAGCTATTACTTCTATGCTAATAACTTTTTATTCTTAGCTCTGGCCTCAAGCTCTAGTTTTATATTTCCAGGGTGAATTTCCACTTGAAAGTCTCATTTTCACCTCAAAATAAAAGCTTCTAAAACATGACTGATCACGTTATTCCATTACTAAGATCTTCCACCTGCATTCTAAATCTTTTCATCTTAACACAAAGTAGTGATCTCTCTCTAAAGATCCACTCTTATCCAATTAAACACTAAGGCTTTTTAATACTTCCTTTGAAATTTCTTGAAATGTTGCTGCCTTTCATTTCTTCAACTCCCTAGAATGCACTTTTATTCACACTAAATCTAATTAATGCAGTTGCTTCAAATATGGTCAACTACATGGTCCACTTCTCTTCCAATCCACTCAGCATATCACTATCAAGTTTATCAGCTGGAAACTGTTTTATCTTCTTTATCCTCTGTTAACAAATCAATAATTTATCCATAAATATGTATTTGTGGAATTACATTATTTTTCTGAAGTAGTATACAATATAGCAAGCAATAATGTTTACACTAATGCCTTTACTATCAACTTGATGAGTTTACATTTAATCATGAAGGTCCTGGAGAGTGACTATGACATTTTTTACCAATGAAATAACATATTATTGCATTTTAGTAAGCCACTCTATGAACAGTAAAAAAAAAATATATTGGAGGACAGCAAAATAAAAAACAATTTGTTAGGACACAAATACAATATTCCAGACAAGAAATTTAAAAAGAATATAGGCAAGTGAATACGTTTAAGGATTTTCAGTGTCAAGGATTTCCTCCAATATCTAACAAATGCAATATTTTCTATTTTTTTCTTTTTGTGGTACGCAGGCCTCTCACTGTTGTGGCCTCTCCGGTTGCGGAGCACAGGCTCCGGACGCGCAGGCTCAGCGGCCATGGCTCACGGGCCTAGCTGCTCCGTGGCATGTGGGATCTTCCCAAAACCGTGTCCCCTGCATCTGCAGGCGGACTCTCAACCACTGTGCCACCAGGGAAGCCCCGAAATGCAATATTTTTATCTCTGGCCATTCCTTTGACCAATCTGTTGCTCCTTAATCATTTATCTCTGTGCTGTTTTGCAAACATACTCTAAGAGAATATATACTCTTTCATTAGACTTTGCATCTAATTCCATAAGCTAGCACCTGCCTGCAGCAGGTTTTCTATAGTGCCTAGAATAAATGTCAGCAAGTAGAAGCCCATGTGGTATTGTTACATCTTTAAGCAGTAGGTAAAAAATCCACTAATTCATTCATGAAACATCATGTTATACCCTAAAATGATATGTACTACACATTTTAATATAACTGTTGAATGGAGTATCAATTTATATTTCTTCACATTTCTACCTAGGAGAAAAAAGTTAGAAATGCTCCATTTACAAATCTGCTAATTTGTGTGTACTGCTTTATATAGTATAATGCAGAAAATGCTTAATTTCTAATGCAAATAAAAACTAAAACAATAGTTTTTCTCTGGCATGGTGAGAAAAACTGAGTAATGTATTTATAAAGTAAAGGATATAAACAGGAATAATGCAAGTATAATTATATTTTTGTAGAATGTATTTAAATAATTCTATAGTTAGTTCATGGTTGTTGATTTTTAATGATAAATATAGAAAACATTAACATTAAGTAAATGGAGAAAAGCCTGAAAGAAATTAATTTCAACATAGAGATATTTTATTCTTTTTATGTAATATAATTATTTTCTTCTTTATACTTTCACTAGGCTCAAATCCTTGCATTATAAATAAAAATCCAACTGTTTAATTATAAAACTGTATAATCAACTTACAGATGGCGTCATATTTGGCAACAGAGATATGTAACAACATCAAATGAGTATATTAGTTAGCATTTTCATCCATTTTAATAACTGAATCATTTATTGACTATGCATGAATCAATCAGTGTGAGGGTCAGATAATACTAACAATAGAATCAATGCCTACGCACCCACACACCAGATAACTGAAATAAAATGTTACTTTTAAAGGTTAAAATAATTTCTTTTGGCTATACAGAAACAAGAGATATAATCACTTTTTTCTGCAAGTATGTAATATGAGGAGGCAGCAAAATATTGAACTGGGAAAGTAAACAATAATGAAAGTCACTAATTGAGATCATTTGTTAAGTGGAACTGAAAACTAACAAGCTAGCCAAGTTAAGATATTCCCACAAAGTCAGACTGTCTTCATTCTCTTTGATCCTATTCACCTAGTTACCCTTTTCCTCCTCCATATTCACTCTTCACAGTTTTCCACCAAGTACTGTGGTCTAGATTTTTGAAGCTTGTTACACTGTATCAGTAGGATCCCCTTGCTCTCCGGTTTCTGAGTGGGTATAACTAATGAGAGGCACCAGCAGGAGAACCAAAGGCAGGGGGAGCATGAAGCCCAAGATAGTTTTGTCTTAGTTCTCTCTCACCTGATCCACTGTGGGTTGACCGTAGCTGCAGTCCTCCACTAAGGTCGTAGGTTCTGTTTGCATGGCCCTTTCCTAATAAATGCCAGCTTTCCCTAAGTTTTGGTATCTCCTGCTCTTTTTTGCTTCTTCATCAGTAGGTATGGTTACAAGATTATTGTTACCCTGAGAGTATGCCATGATTCTTGATTTCCATTAAATTGTCCCACACTTTTGTAATCAGTCATTTTATTACAATTTTATCATTTATCATTTTTTGTTGTTGTGCCTATCCATTATCTTCTGGGACACAGACTAATAAGAATAACTAACTGGCACTAACATGGTACTCAAAATAAATTGACTGTGGCACTATAGAGTAAAAATATAATAAAAAAATGATGATAAACCAGTTGTTTATATTAAAATACAAATATCTCTCATTACTCTTTGACTTTTACACTTTATCCTTTTTATTGCCTTTTTCAATTAATACAAAAATATTTGTGAAATACCAAAAAAGGGATTGAGAATATAATGATGTAATAAGATTTGGAGATTTCTTGCTTTAATGGTATCAATTTTGTTGAGGACATAACCAGTCTCTGATAAAGTAACATGTAGAATGAGGTCTAAAAGGTGAATAACATCTGGACAGCCTAAGAGTTCTAGGCAGAAGCAACAACATGTAAAATGATCCTAGAGGAAAGTATAAAGTTAAGGAGATCTAAGGAAGTCTACCTTGGGGCAGAAAATAGCACTTGATGAGACCGGAAAATTTAGTAGTAGCCAGATCATAAAGAGCCTTGAATACTATGCTAAGAACTGTGCTTTTTTTTTTTTTTTGATTTGTAACTTTAAAAAAAATTTTATTAAAGTACAGTTAATTTTTATTGAAGTATAGTTGTTTTACAATGTTGTGTTAGCTTCTGCTGTAATCAGCTATACATATACATATATCTCCTCTCTTTTGGATTTCCTTCCCATTTAGGTCACCACAGTGCACTGAGTAGAGTTCCTTGTACTATAGAACTGTATATTTTAAATAAGTTCAATGGGAAAACATCAGAATACTTTGAATGGAGGAGTGACACGACCAAATTTGCATTTTAGATTTCTTTGACTACTGTATTGGAAGTGGATTAGAGAAAGAAATGAATGGACACTAGGGGGAAGCAAGTGAGGTGAAGAAGACCAGTAAATTTGTAGAGGGGAGAAATTCTAAGATGGGGAGATAGGAGAAGACCTTCAAGATGGCAGAGGAGTAAGATATGGAGATCACCTTCCTCCCAACAAACATATCAGAAATACATCTACATGTGGAACAACTCCTACAGAACACCTACTGAATGCTGGCAGAAGACCTCAGACCTTCCAAAAGGCAAGAAACTCCCCATGTACCTGGGTAGGGAAAAAGAAAAAAGAAAAAACAGAGACAAAAGAATAGGGACAGGACCTGCACCTCTGGGAGGGAGCTGTGAAGGAGGAAACATTTCCACACACTAGGAAGCCCCTTCACTGCTGGAGACGGGGCATGGGCAGGGTGAAGCTTTGGAGCCACAGAGGAGAGCACAGCAACAGGGGTGCAGAGAGCAAAGCAGAGAGATTCCCGCACAGAGGATCAGTGCTGACCAGCACTCACCAGCCTGAGAGGCTTGTCTGCTCACCCACGGGGCACGTGGGGGCTGGGAGCTGAGGCTTGGGCTTCGGAGGTCAGATCCCAGGAAAAGGACTGGGAATGGCTACGTGAACACAGCCTGAAGGGGGCTAGTGCACCACAGCTAGCCGGGACGGAGTCTGGGAAAAAGTCTGGAACTGCCTAAGAAGCAAGAGACCATTGTTTCGCGGTGTGTGAGGAGAGGGGATTAAGAGTGCAGCCTAAATTAGCTCCAGAGATAGGCACAAGCCGTGGCTATCAGCACAGACCCCAGAGACGGGCATGAAACACTAAGGCTGCTGCTGCCGCCACCAAGAAGCCTGTGTGCAAGCACAGGTCACTATGCACACCTCCCCTCCCGGGAAACTGTGCAGCCCGCCACTGCCAGGGTCCCGTGATCCAGGGACAACTTCCCTGGGAGAACACATGGCACGCCTCAAGCTGTTGCAACGTCACGCTGGCCTCGGCTGCTGCAGGCTTGCCCTGCATTCCATCCCCCTCTATCCCCCTGACCTGAGTGAGCCAGAGCCCCTAATCAGCTGCTACTTTAACCCCGTCTTATCTGAGCAAAGAACAGACGCCCTAAGGCGACCTACACACAGAGGCGGGGCCATATCCAAAGCTGAACCCCAGAAGCTGTGTGAACAAAGAAAAGAAAGAGAAATCCCTCCCAGCAGCCTCAGGAGCAGCAGATTAAATCTCAACAATCAACCTGATGAACGCTGCATCTGTGGAATACCTGAATAGTCAAGGAACCAACCCAAAATTGAGGCTGTGGCCTTTGGGAGCAACTACAGACTTGGGGTTTGCTTTCTGCATTTAATTTGTTCCTGGCTTTATGTTTATCTTAGTTTAGTATTTAGAGTTTATTATCATTGGTAGATTTGTTATTGATTTGGCTGCTCTCCTCCTCATTATTTTTTTTAATATATAGATTTTTTTTTCCTTTTTCTCTTTTTGTGAGTGTGTATGTGTATGTTTGTTTGTGTGATTGGGTCTGTATAGCTTTGCTTTTAACATTTATTTATTTATTTTTTTTGCCGTATGCGGGCCTCTCACTGTTGTGGCCTCTCCCTTTGCAGACCACAGGCTCCGGATGCGCAGGCTCAGTGGCCATGGCTCACGGGCGCAGCTGCTCCGCGGCATGTGGGATCTTCCCGGACTGGGGCACGAACCCATGTCCCCTGCATTGGCAGGCAGACTCTCAACCACTGCGCCACCAGGGAAGCCCCTGCTTTTACCATTTGTCCTAGGTTTCTGTCTCTCCTTTTTTTTTTTTTTTAAGTATAGTTTTTAGCACTTGCTATCATTGGTGGATTTGTTTTTTGCTTTGGTTGCTCTCTTCTTTCTTTCTCTTTCTTTCTTTCCTTCTTTCTTTCTTTTTTTATTACTTTTAATTTTTTTATTTTAATAACTTTATTTTATTTTTTCTTTATTTCTTTCTTTTGGTCTCCCTTTTCCTCTGAGCCATGTGTGCTCTGGCTGGGTGTCAGGCCTGCACCTCTGAAGTGAGAGACCCGAGTTCAGGACGTTGGTCCACCAGAGACCACCTGGCTCCATGTAATAAAAAACGGTGAAAGCTCTCCCAGAGATTTCCATCTCAACACTAAGACCAAGCTCCATTCAATGACCAGCAAGCTACAGTGCTGGCCACTCTATGCCAAACAACTAGCAAGACAGGAACACAATGCCACCCATTAGCATAGAGGCTGCCTAAAATCATAATAAGGTCACAGACACCCCAAAACACACCACTGGACGTGGTCCTGCACACCAGAAAGACAAGATCCAGCCTCATTCACCAGACCACAGGTACTAGTCTCCTCCACCAGAAAGCCTACACAAACCACTGAACCAACCTTAGCTACTGGAGGCAAACACCAAAAACAATGGGAACTATGAACCTACAGCCTGTTAAAAGGAGACCTCAAACACAGTAAGTGAAACAAAATGAGAAGACAGAGAAACACACAGCAGATGAAAGAGCAAGGTAAAAACCCACAAGACCAAACAAATGATGAGGAAATAGGCAGTCTACCTGAAAAAGAATTCAGCATAATGATGGTAAAGTTGATCCAAAAATCTTGGAAATAGAATGGAGAAAATACAAGAAACATTTAACAAGGAGCTAGAAGTAAGGAGCAAACAAACAATGATGAAAAACACAATAAATGAAATGAAAAATTCTCTAGAAGGAATCAATAGCAGAATAACTGAGGCAGAAGAATGGACAAGTGGCCTGGAAGATAAAGTAGTGAAAATAACTACTGCAGAGCAGAAAAAAGAAAAAGGAATGAAAGAATTGAGGACAGGCTTAGAGACCTCTGGGACAACATTAAGCACACCAACATTCGAATCATAGAGGTCCCAGAAAAAGAAGAGAAAAAGAAAGGGACTGAGAAAATATTTGAAGAAATTATAGTTGAAAACGTTCCTAATATGGGAAAGGTAATAGTCAATCACAACCAGGAAGTGTCCCATACAGAATAAATCCAAGGAGAAACACACCAAGACACATATTAATCAAATTATCAAAAATTAAATACAAAGAAAACATGTTAAAAGCAGCAAGGGAAAAACAACAAATAACATACAAGGGAATCCCCATAAGGTTAACAGCCAATCTTTCAGCAGAAACCCTGCAAGCCAGAAGGGAGTGGCAGGACATATTTAAAGTGATGAAAGGGAAAAACCTACAATCAAGATTACTCTACCCAACAAGGATCTCATTCAGATTTGACAGAGAAATTAACACCTTTACAGACAAGCAAAAGCTAACAGAATTCAGCACCACCAAAATAGTTTTACAACAAATGCTAAAGGAACTTCTCTAGGCAGGAAACACAAGAGAATGAAAAGACCTACAGAACAAACCCAAAACAATTAAGAAAATGGTAATAGGAACTTACCTATTGATAATTACCTTAAATGTAAATGGATTAAATGCTCCAACCAAAAGACATAGACTGGCTGAATGGATACAAAAACAAGACCTATATATATGCTATCTACAAGAGACCCACTTCAGACCTAGGGACAAATACAGACTGAAAGTGAGGGGGGATGGAAAAAGATGCAATGGAAAAAGATGCATTTCCATGCAAATGGAAATCAAAAGAAAGCTGGAAGGTAAAGGATATGAACAGGCAATTCAACAAGGAGGAAATCTAAATAACCATTAAACGTCCACAGCCTCAACAGTGTTCAGGGTAATGCAAAATAAATCAAGATACCATTTCACATTCAACATACTGGCATCCATTAAAAATCCAACAGCCCCAAGTGTAATGAAAGATATGAAGACATGGGAACTCCCATTTATTCTGTAAAAAAATATAAGTTAATATAACCACTATTTGGAGGGCCTTGTAGTACCCAATAAAAAATCTATACTACTTCTCTCAGCCATTCCCTGGGAAACTCTTGAACATGTGCAAACGAGACCAGAATAAAGATATTCATTGAAGAGGTATTATTATTGTTTGTAACAAGAAAAAAAAAAAAAGAAAGCTGGAGTAACAATACTCATATCAGACAAAATAGACTTTAAAATAAAGACTCTTGCAACAGAAAAGGAAGGACACTACATAATGATCAAGGGATCAACCCAAGAAGAAGATATAACAATTGCAAATATTTACACACCCAACATAGGAGCACCTCAATACATAAGGCAAATGCTAACAGCCATAAAAGGGGAAATCGACAGTAACACAATAATAGTGGGGGACTTTAACACCCCACTTACACCAATAGACAGATCATCCAGACAGAAAATTAATAAAGAAACATAAGCCTTAAATGCATATTAGAACAGATAGAATTGATTGATATTTATAGGACATTCCCTCCAAAAATAACAGAATACACTTCCTTCTCAAGTGCTCATGGAATGTTCTCCAGGATAGATCATATCTTCAGTAACAAATCAAGCCTTGGTAAATTTATGAAAATTGAAATCGTATCAAGAATCTTTTTCTGACGACAACAGTATGAGACTAGATATCAATTACAGGAAAAAGTCTGTAAAATGTACAAACACATGGAAGCTAAAGAATACATTACTTAATAACCAAGCGATCACTGAAGAAATCAAAGAAGAAATAAAAAAACACCTAGAAACAAATGATAATGAAAACATGGCAACCCAGCCTATGGGATGCAGCAAAAGATATTTAAGAGGGAAACTTATAGCAATAAAATCCTATATCGAGAAACAAGAAAAATCTCAAATAAACAACCTAAACTTACATTTAAAGCAATTACAGAAAGAAGAACAAAAACCCCCAAAGTTAGCAGAAGAAATCATAAAGATCATATCAAAAATAAATGAAAAGAAATAAAGGAAACAATAGCAAAGATCAATAAAACTAAAAGCTGGTTCTTTGAGAAGATAAAAAAAATTGATAAACCATTAGCCAGACTCATCAAGAAAAAAAGGGAGAAGACTCAAATCAATAGAATTAGAAATGAAAAAGGAGATGTAACACTGACACTGCAGAAGAACAAAGGATCATGAGAGATTACTACAAGCAACTATATGCCAATAAAGTGGACAATCTAGAAGAAATGGACAAATCCTTAGAAAAGCACAACCTTCCGAGACTGAACTAGGAAGAAATAGAAAATATAAACAGACCAATTACAAACACTAAAATTGAGACTGTGATTCAAAATCTTCCAACAAACAAAAGCCCAGGGACAGATGTCTTCACAGGCGAATTCTATCAAACATTTAGAGAAGAGCTAACACCTATCCTTCTCAAACTCTTCCAAAATATAGCAGAGGGAGGAACACTCCCAAGCTCATTCTACGAGACCACCATCACTCTGATACCAAAATCAGAAAAAGACGTCACAAAGAAAGAAAACTACAGGCCAATATCACTGATGAACATAGATGCAAAAATCCTCAACAAAATACTAGCAAACAGAATCTAACAGCACATTAAAGGAATCATACACCATGATCAAGTGGGTTGTATCCTAGGAATGCAAGGATTCTTCAATATATGCAAATCAATAAATGTGATAAACCATATTAACAAATAGAAGGATAAAACCATATGATCAACTCAATGGATGCAGAAAAAGCTTTCAACAAAATTCAACACCGATTTATGATTAAAAACAAAACAAAAACAGAAAGTAGGCATAGAGGGAACTTACCTCAACAAATAAAGGCCGTATATGACAAGCCCATAGCCAATATCATTCTCAATGGTGAAAAACTGAAACCATTTCCTCTAATAACAGGAACAAGAGAAGATTGCCCACTCTCACCACTATTATTCAACAGAGTTTTGGAAGTTTTACCAACAGCAGTCAGAGAAGAAAAAGAAATAAAAGGAATCCAAATTGGAAAAGAAGAAGTAAAGCTGTCACTGTTTGCAGATGACATGATACTATACATAGAGAATCCTAAAGATGCTACCAGAAAACTACTAGAGCTAATCAACAAATTTGGTAAAGTAGCAAGATACAAAATTAATGCACAGAAATCTCTGGCATTCCTATACACTAATGATGAAAAATCTGATAGAGAAATTATGAAACACTCTCATTTACCATTGCAACAAAAAGAATAAAATATCTAGGAATAAACCTACCTAAGGAGACAAAAGACCTGTATGCAGAAAACTATAAGACACTTATGAAATAAATTAAAGATGATACAAACAGATGGAGAGATATACCATGTTCTTGGATTGGAAGAATCAACATTGTGAAAATAACTGTACAACCCAAAGCAATCTACAGATTCAGTGCAATCCCTATCAAATCACCAACGGCATTTTTCACAGAACTAGAAAAAAAAATTCCACTATTTGTATGGACACACAAAAGGCTTCAAATAGCAAGAGCAATCTTGAGAAAGAAAAATGGAGCCTGAGAAATCAGGATCCCTGACTTCAGACTATACTACAAAGCTACAGTAATCAAGACAGTACGGTACTGGCACAAAAACAGAATAATAGATCAATGGAACAGGATAGAAAGCCCAGAGATAAACCCACACACATATGGTCACCTTATTTTTGATAAAGGAGGCAAGAATATACAGTGGAGAAAAGACAGCCTCTTCAATAAGTGGTGTTGGGAAAACTGGGCAGCTACTTGTGAAAGAATGAAATTAGAACATTCCCTAACACCATACACAAAAATAAACTCAAAATGGATTAAAGACATAAATGTAAAGCCAGACACTATAAAATTCTTAGAGGAAAACATAGGCAGAACACTGTGTGACATAAATTACAGCAAAATCCTTTTTGACCCACCTCCTAAAGAAATGGAAATAAAAACAAAAATAAATAAATGGGACCTA
The DNA here is from genome assembly GCF_951394435.1 of Stenella coeruleoalba. Taxonomy (NCBI): domain Eukaryota; kingdom Metazoa; phylum Chordata; class Mammalia; order Artiodactyla; family Delphinidae; genus Stenella; species Stenella coeruleoalba. The sequence continues at coordinate 85,807,602 of NC_137148.1, forward strand.
ATAAAACTTAAAGGCTTTTGCACAGCAAAGGAAACCATAAACAAGACCAAAAGACAACCCTCACAATGGGAGACAAAATTTGCAAATGAAGCAACTGACAAAGGATTAATCTCCACAAATGAAGCAACTGACAAAGGATTAATCCCCAAAATTTTACAAGCAGCTCATGCAGCTCAATATCAAGAAAACAAACAACCTAATCCAAAAATGGGCAGAAGATAAGGAGACATTTCTCCAAAGAAGATATACAGTTTGCCAACAAACACATGAAAGAATGCTCAACAACACTAATAATTAGAGAAATGCAAGTCAAAACTACAATGAGTTATCATCTCACACCCGTCAGAATGGCCATCAGCAAAAAATCTATGAACAATAAATGCTGGAGAGGCTGTGGAGAAAGGGAACCCTCTTGCACTGTTGGTGGGAATGTAAATTGATACAGCCACTATGGAGAACAGTATGGAGGTTCCTTAAAAAACTAAACGTAGAGCTACCATATGACCCAGCAATCACACTACTGGGCATATACCCTGAGAAAACCATAATTCAAAGAGTCATGTACCACAATGTTCATTGCAGCTCTATTTACAATAGCCAACACATGGAAGCAACCTAAGTGTCCATCAACAGATGAATGGATAAAGAAGATATGGCACATATATACAATGGAATATTACTCAGCCAAAACAAGAAATGAAATTGAGTTATTTGTAGTGAGTTGGATGGACCTAGATTCTATCATACAGAGTGAAGTACATCAGAAAGAAAAAAACAAATACCATATGCTAACACATATATATGGAATGTAAAAAAAAAAAAAAAAAGTTTCTGAAGAACCTAGGGGCAGGACAGGAATAAAGATGTAGACATTGAGAATGGACTTGCGGAGACAGGGAGGGGGAGAGGTAAACCGGGATGAAGTGAGACAATGGCATTGACATACATACAGTTACCAAATGTAAAATAGCTAGCTAGTGGGAAGCAGCCGCATAGCACAGGGAGATCAGCTCGGTGCTTTGTAACCACCTAGAGGGGTGGGATAGGGAGGGTGGGAGGGAGATTCAAGAGGGAGGAGATATGGGGTTATATGTATATGTATAGCTGATTCACTTTGTTATAAAGCACAAACTAACAGCCATTGTGAAGCAATTATACTCCAATAAAGTGTTAAAAAAAAAAGATGTGGAGCTAAAGAGCATCTAAAAAATAATCATTTACACCAATACAAGTTCAGCTGTGTCAATTTAATTTTTAAGGAGTATTTTCTCTATGTTTTTGGTTACTTATTTTAATTGGCTTTCTTACACCTTCTTATATTTTCCTATTCTCTTCAGTGAAAAGATACTTAATATTTTGTTTGTCATAGTCCCCTGTGAGAAACTGATGAAAACATTGCTCTTTTCCTCAGAAAATGATTAATAAATGCACATACATAAAATCTCTGTGCTCAGATTTTGGGGATTCTTAACCAAAATCCTTACATGGACACATAAGTAAGGAAGACCTGAGTCACAAGGAAACAGTAAAGTAAACACTTTCACTGGGTAAGTAGAATCAGGTTTAAATTACTGTTTTAATGTTAATATCATAAAAACAATCTGGATTAACTATGGATATGAGCATATAACTGTGTCATAATGTAAAATATGGGCAATAATTTGAGAAATATTAATGAATATTTGCTGATGTATTATTTGTCCAGCCAGCCTGAGGCATCAAATCATCTGAGGTTTCTATGTTTTTATTTGTTTGTCTGTGTTTGAGGAGATGGTTTGGGCAGAGGGAAAGGGAATACTTTACAGTTATTTTAATAGGAATGAAGAAAAAATTTCAAATTCTGATCCAGAATAGATTTTAATATCCTTAGTATGGCTAAAATTTTAATATAGAAATTCTTACACCTAAAATCCTATTTTACAGCATCACCACATGCTTAAAAGCCATGCTTATATAGAGAAAAATGATTCTGAATTTCTTGTCATATCAATTATCAACACTGAATGATTCAGATCAACTTTCAGCCTCAATGTAGAAAAGATAGACTTTGTGCCCACAGTATAAGCAATGAGGGCCTCTGTCCTAGAGAAGAGGATATAAAATAGATTAATCCCAATTAAAAATGGAAGGAAGAGCAAAAGAATTTCTCTTCTGACAAGGATGATTATACAAGAAAGAAAGAAAAACGGGGGAGGAAAGACGTGTGTGATAGTGATCTCTGCTCTTTGGTGTTCGGTGAAATGTGATTAAGGTGTGTTAGGTTAATTTAAGAAAAAAAAATAGGCATGGGGTTTTGTCTGAATTCAAATTTTATGTTTGAGACTCTTGAAAGAGATCATGTTACAGGTTCCCCAGACTAGACAGGGTGGGACATCAAAGTAAAATAATTGGTGTATAAAGCCTAGGAGTTTTTATTTTCCCCTAGTTCTCCTGAAAAAGTTCCTGATTGCCCCTGTGGCAGGTGTGGTATTTAGCTAAGGGGCTCTAACCAGATAGCTTGCCTGAAGGAAATTTCTACTAGAAGGTACAAAGTGGTGGTGTGATGGAGGGTGGAAGAGCAGACAACCTGGACTGGGTACTATGTGAGTTTAAATTTGAACTTAAAGAAATCTACAGCACCAGTAGTAGAAGCAAAAGCAAAGCTGGACCAAAGCCATCCCAGGACTACAGGCTACAGAACTGTAGTAAGCAGAGAAAGAGAGAGAGAGAGAGCAAACTATGAGTTTCTTCTGCTTCAACAACTGGAAGTTAATTTTGACCTAATTATCAGGAAAGAAACTAGTCACGGTAGATACTAGGACTAGTCACGGTACATACTATCAAGTCCAAATCAGAGGAACTTTCCTTCCCTCAACCAACAGGACACAAGGGAGCACTTAAACTTGGAGAAGAGGATGAAAAGAGAGGAGTTCTTAAAGACTGGACATTTGTCTAAAAGAGAAAGAGTTACTTAAAAAGAATGCTCAAATTGCAAGATCAAACTAAAATTACTGCAGTTAATCAAAATTTATATTGTTTTCTACTGAAATAAATTAGAATACTTTAGGAAAATGCAGAAATAGTATTCTTTGCTACACATTTGGCAGTAGTATGGATAAATCTGTGAACTTATTTAAATGGTTTACAACACACTAAAATAATGTCCTTTATTTTTTTTTCAGTTGCGTGAACAGCGCGATCCTGGAATAATTCAGAGGAGAAAATCTATTGTATTAGAAGAAGGAGTTTGACCAAAGATAACAACATATCTAGCTTAGTCTGATCCATGCATACACTAACTGTGTATCCTGGAAATATGACACCTATCTTATGATGATGGCTTTATGATTGAAAAACCATTAAATATAATTAAATAGTAATTAGAGGTAGAGCAATGCATAGTTTAATTAGCTCTATCTGGGTAAAAGAATTGGGAAGATATGTGGATGGAGTTCATGCAATATGATATGGTTTAATTAAGGATAAAAATTGATAGGAAAAGATTAACAATAGCTTTGTGATTAAGGATACCTTAGTTGGTCATAAACATATTGGTTGTTATTGCTTTTGTTGTTTTGTTTTGTTTTTCTTCCACTGACCTTGGTTCAAGTCAGCCAAGATAACAGTTCACTTAAGTTGCACATCCATTATGCCTCACTTTATTTACCGTTGTACACCACTGCATTGAAACACTCAGGAATTGAGAAATGGTGGAAGATCATTTTCTTTCCTTGCTAAAAACATTTAATCTGTTACATGCTCTCACTTTACCCTTAGTAGCTCTCAGAAGGGTTGGTCCTGCTGGCCATGATTTTACTGGAATACTTTCTTATCTGCATATGAAGATTAACTTGTTATCTGACACTAAAATGTAGACTCTTATGAATACATTAAATAGACATTTCATGGTATTGATACTTGTTATGAGATGTGATTGCGCTAAAACATGTCCTAAACATAAGGTTTATCAAAGAAAAACAGAATTGGCTGAAGAAAATGAGAAAATGAAGTGACAAAGAAGAAAAAAAAAGTTTAAAAAGGAGTATATTGGCCTGTTCAATTTTGATAAAGCCCACTCAACCTGTATTACATCTTCCATTGTTTCACCTTCTTCTACTTGTGAATCCAGAGAAGCCAGAAACTTGAGTAACTCCATCCTCCATAGCATCTGATTATATAATATTCACTCTCTCTGGGAGAACTTGTATTGATTTCAAAGTTTTGAAGATGTTCTTATATAGAACAAAAATTTGTTATATATGTAATATAGCTTAAAGTAGGAACATAATCATAAGTTACAAAAGAGTGTCTGCAGATTAAGTCTTTCTATGACACACACAGGGTGAGAAAAAGTGCATTTTAGAAACAAATGAAGCAAAAGTGCTTTAGCTCAAATATTTTCCACCCAGAGAACTGAAAGAAGAAAAGATAAAAGTCTCTCTCTGTTTCTCGCTGTCTCTCTGTCTCTTTCACCACCACAGCTTAATAATGCTTCCTTAACCATTGAGACAGGAACATAGAAATTAAGGGAAATCTCTATTTGGTTCTGTAGTCCAGCATTCCAAGGGAAACAGCACTGACATCAGATTGTGGATATGAAAGCCCAATACTGTGGCTTTATTGTGAACTAAATAGAACCTTATATGTTGGCATGAAACACTGTCATCCAGCCAACTGGCCACTTAACCCAGAAAGGTAAGAATTTTCTTGGATTTGATGCTCTCCCTTTAACATCCAATTGATCTAATTTCTTTAAAAAAAAATACAAAGTATTCCTTTTTACTTCAGGATACTGCCTTAGTTTGTAGTCTCACATTTTTTGACCTTGGCTATTGTAAAATCATCTTTATTCTCTCTTCTTTCTGTCTTTTCTCCATTGGGACATTGATGATTTGGTATCTTATTTCTCAACCACATAAAACTTCTCAGTGACTCCTCAATCTCCTACACGTATAAGGCCATTTTATCTGGCCTAAGTGTCTCCCAATTTTCTCTTTGTTCAATCATGTATTTGCCTCAGTAGTTAAAAAGCACCTGCCTCTCTTGTTCCATTGCACCTCAGTCATACATTTATTATACTATGAATTTGACAGGCTGTGTTGATCGACTTGTTGACATGTTTTCTTCTCCACTAAGCTATATAAAAGGGCAGTTTTAAGAGCAGGAATAATATCTTTTCAATTTTTTACTAGCAATATTTAGCAGAGTGACTAAGTATGTACTCAATAAATAATTGTTGAAATGAATAAGTGAATAAATTCAATTTTTGTTGCTTTGATGAGAAACACGCATCTGGTGCTCTAAGTCACTTGTTTATGTAACTTTTAGGAATCCAACCCATTTGTAAGTAACAGGCAACTTTTTTTTGTTCTTTTCTTTGACTTTTTAAATTAAATATTAATAATTCAATTTAGAACACAGTATTTGAAAATGCTGTACATAGTGCATGTTACTATGGTTGCAAAGACACCATCCTTGCCCTTTGTATTCACAATCTCATTTCTGTGCCAAGGAAATGAGACTTATAGATACAAGGACACTTTGAATCAAAACAATTTAATTCCTATTGAAGCTCCTTTATTCTACATTCTCTATGATTCAGCCAGATGATTGCTGTATTTCCTGTTTTGGCATTGTATGAAATTCTATTTTCAATTTTCTGGCATTAAACCATAATAATTTTTGATTCTGTGATGCATGAAATATGGAATAATATATCTATATATTTACATATATCCTAAATATCAGTTATCACTGCAATATCAGTTATCACTTATCAGTTATCACTGCAATAACCTTTATGACCTCAACATTACTTTGAAATAAGAATGGAAACCTTACCGATGGCATATATGCACATATGTTTTTTTGGCTAAGAAACAGAAGAAATATATGCATCCGGCACATATGTACACTCTTTCTTCTTTATTTCCTTGGAGGAAGAGGTGGGATTTAGCCTGTCAGTGACATCTGTGATGTGCTTGTAATGAAAAGAAATCTGTATGCAACGTGCAATGTGACTGGAACATCTGCAATTTTTTCAATTGCAAATATAAAATTAAATCTTTACTGTATTTTTAGGGTGTACTTCAGAATCACATTAAAATTGTTGCTCTTGTTTGCCTCTCCATATCATTTTTTCACCATGCCATTCAGTATCACTGTGGCCATGTCCATCGTTACATGTCAAGCTCTTTTCATCATTCTGTATTTCAAAGTTCTGTCAAATAGTTTTGCTCTCTAAGAATAATTCCTTGAGCATATGATGCAAGACCTTTTACAATTCCCTTCCTACTGTTATATTTTTCTCTTTCTCTACAACAGCACCCAGTTCCAGCTTACTTGGTCTGCTGCTCCTAACACATGCATTTCACATCTCTGCTCCCATACATTATCTTATCTTCATATTTTAAAACTTTCCCATGCCTCTCTGCCCAGTTTCTACTATTCTTTGAACATCCATTATCATTTCCCACCTCCTCCATGAATACTTCATTAGCCACCCTTAACTTTAAGCTATTGCTTGTTCCTGTGTTCGACTTTGTAATTAGTGTTTGTTTGCTTCAATTGACACGTTTAAATAAGTTTGTTAGGTTCTGAATTACTTTGCATATTGCCTTACACATGCTGAAACTGCCCTCTCACACACAGAGCTGCCCACCAAAATAGTAACAAAAATATCACATCCTTGAGGAAATGATCGCGATTAGGGCTGCCTTCAAAGGCTTGAGTACACCCTCCAAAATAAAGTTAAAGAATATCAGCTTTACACTCAGGACAAATTACAGCTGCAGGGGTTGTAGTGTGTCTCACAAACCCTCCTGTAGAAAGCTTTTCCAGAAATTGTGGTGAACTAGGAACAATACCACCTATTTATGTAAAAATGAAAGAAAATATTTTAGAGTATAATCAGCTATTTTATATATAATTTTTCATTAATTTGGAGGAAAAGTGTGTTGTAATATGTTTATCTTTCCATGTTTGTTTTAGTTCTTCTGCACATTTGTACTATTTGGCATGTGTTTTAGTAAAATCTTAACAAAATGGAACAGCTATTGCAATGTGTTTGGCTTTATTATCTCTAGTCTGTAAAAATGTTCTGATAGTTTACTCAGAAATTGTGGTTCAGTCTCTGTTCACATGTTTATTTCTTTGATCAACAAACTCTGAATTAGGCATTTGGGGGTAAAAAATCACAAAAGATCCAATCTGTGACTATATCATATTTTTAATTTCATTAAAAGGAAAAACAATATGCATGTGTAACAGTTTGAAAATCAACTACAGGCACTTTTAGACACTCAAATACAAGTTCTAATAAATCAGAAAGTCTAGGTAAAGGCAAGAACTAAGGGAACGTTTGACTAAGTAAAGGAGAATGACTATTCAAAAAGTAAACACCCAGAAATGCTTTACCAGCTGCTATGAATGTTCGCTAATTACTCCAGGTTCCCCTTTCACCCAGTGACTGACTTTGGATACACACAGACTGCATGTGGAGGCCTTATGGCTTCCTCCTCCTGCTCTGAGGCAGCCCTGAGTCAACTAACTGACAGAAAGGAATAAAAAGTTCTCCTCTTGCTTCAACGTGGTACTAACTCAGCGGTGCAATTTATACATCAGCTCTTCCCTTTGTGATCAACTGCAGCTAGTCTCCAGCTAAAACATCAAGCTTCCTTCCTTCCTCGACCCTGCTTCCCTCACTTCCCTTCCCTCACTCCCACAGTACAGCACTTGATCAACAATCCCCATCTCAGGCTTTGCCTGTGGGGAAGCTTATTTGGGGTAAATCTTTGGTACAAACTTAAAAGGAAACTGCTATTCCCATTCAATAGTAAGCCAGTCAAGATTCCCAGACTGACAATCCAGGAGACATGACATATTTCTCTGACATCCAGAATGTCATCAGATTATAGAAACTACTTGGGTTTTGAATAGATATTATTTTCCCTAAGACTTTTTATATCATCTGAATCCAAAAGGAAAAGGCAAGTTACTAAGCTCATTAGTTTTGGTTAATTTTTAGCCTTCTGAACTTACTGAGGAGTATTATAATTTTTAATGTGCATTAGAAGTAAGCCTTCTCCAAATGCTTTGAATTTTAGTTGTAGAACTGTGTCAGGTCTTTTATTATGGACAATTTGCAGGTGAATACTTTTATTAATGTTACTATTAATAATTAACATTAGTAATCATAAAATGTTATCATCAAAATACCTCTTAAGAAAAATACAGAATATGTAAAAAACGAGAATCATAGGATTAAATTTAAGAGGAAAAAATGCAACCACCGCTGCAATCAGAACTAAAAGCATAATGATTGTACCTACTGCATGAAAACCAAAAGTATTTTATCTCGACAAAATTTAACTTTGTTCTTTCTTCTTTGTTCTAATACTACATGATGTCAACAATCTTTGAAAACTAAGCAAATTTCTATTATCAGCTTGAACTTCCAGTTAAGAAGGAAACAAAATAATGAGAATTTTACCTGCATAAGGACTACCATAAAGGCTTTATAAAGGTCTTTCTAGAATCTTGTTTTATATATTATTTTTCCACATGCTCCACAGAAACTTATATTATTGGCCTATATTTAAATCAATTATTAGATGTTTTAAAATATATCTAGTATTTTATACATCACTAAAAGCATTAGCCCTGGAAAATGCTATTACCTACATTAAATAATACTAAATTAAATTTTATAATATTCCTTTCTTTTACCAACTAATTAAGGCATTTGTTTTACTTGTATAATTTTAAAGTAACAAGGAAAACCTAATGGCGTTCTATTGGATTTCTTCCCATTAAATTAACATTATAGACTTTTAATGAATGTCTTAATTAGATGCTATTATTAACAGGGTTGATGCACAAATGAAAATCAGTCTCAATGTATGCAATAGACCTCATTAGCATTCATTGTAAGGCACTGACCAAAAACCCTCTTAACTAAAAATATGTTTAATCCTCCTGTGTATAACTGCCCATTCAACAATGTGCATGCATTCAGAAACACACTGTTAAATATAGAAATAGCATCTGCACTTAAATTTTGTAAATTTTTACTTCTTTTATGCCTGATTTTTCTTGTATCCTCTATTTTTTTCCATTTTATTGTCTTATTCCCTTCAGTATACAATGGATAATTTTATACCTTGCTTTTGCTATAACTCATATTTTGCCTTTGTTTCACAGCAAGTAAGTTAACATGTTTCACTTTCTCCTTCATCATTCAACATACTTTGATCTAACTTTTGTCTAATCATGTGGTCACCTCCAATCTTTGTGTTGACACCTGGATCAGCAGACCCATTTTGTTTCCTGACATGACTTCTCTGTAGCCATTGACATCATTCTCACGATCTTTATGAAATTCTCTCCTTCTTTGCCTCTGGATACGTCATTTTCTGGGTTTCCATTTAAGTCAGTGGCTATTGCTTCCCAAAGTTTGATTGTTTGTAATGAAATTGACATTACATAAAGGTCTCTTTTCCTCATGGCTCTGCTCTTGGTCCTCTGCTCTTCTCATTCTATATAATCTACTTAGGTAATCTCATCAACACCTATAACTAAATGTCAAATACAAACTGATTCATTAGTTCAACAAACATTTATTGAATGCATAATTGAGGAAGAAAACTTACTAGGTGCTGGAAATACAGTAGTAAACAAAGCAGACACAGTCTGCCTCTCACGAGGCTTACATTCTAAGCTTCAGAAAACAATGATAATTAGCAAATTATATCTGGTACAGGACTCTCTCATGAGCATAACAGATGTATATGCACCTGCCTACTGTAAATAGCTCCTAGAATATTCCATATCTACTCAAACTCTGCATATTAAAACCATAATTATTATATGTTCATGTCACTCTTCTCTTTCCATACCTCTTACCTGAGTGAATTTTATCAAGGTCCTTGAATTTTTCAAAGACATAAATTTAGGAATCATCCTAGTCTTTTTTATCTTTCTCATCCCAGCACATCCAATCAGCCCTCAATTCCTAAAAGTATTTTTTCCTTCTCTCTATTTCCACTGCTACTACTTCATTAAACTCACATCATTTCTTGCATGGATTTAAAAAATTAATTTTCCTGCTTTTTTCTAGAACTGCCACACTGCTACCAATAGTAGTAGTTGTGGAAGGTGGATCTTATCTAATCCAGTCACTGATCTGCATAAAACATAAAATTTTAGTTTCCTGTGGCTTTTAAAAAACCAAGTAACCTTCCTGCATTGAGCTTATATATTCCTTCAAACATGAGATCATCTACAGCTTGCTGGTGTCATCAAATTAATACTCATAGACATGCATCTCTGTAGCCATAGTAAACCACTTGCATTTCAAAAATTGTGTGTCATATCTGATTTGCAATGTCCTTCAATGCACTTTCTTCTCTATTTATCTTTATTCCTACAACTTATCCTTCAAAACTCAACACAGGTCCCACTTCTTATGGGAATCTCTCCACAAATGATCTAACGTTTGTACTCCCTTCCTGTTTCCTACACCAACCTGGACATAGGTGTGCCAAAAGATGATCAAAGTATAGGATAGTCACTGAACTACCTGACTTTGGTCTCAAAAAAAACAAAAAAAAAACCTCCCAAATTTCTACGGTACTAGAATATGAATTTTAAGATCTTTTATTTCCCCCCAAATTTAAATCACTAAAGATGTCCACATCCTAATGCCTGGAACCTGTGAATATATTCCCTTACTTGACAAAAGATAATTAAGTTTACAAATGTAATTAAGGTTTCCAATCAGCTATCTTTAAAATAGGAAGATTATCCTAGATTAACAGGATAAACCCAATCTAATCATTTGAATTTTACAGGCAGATAAAGGATACTGGAGATTGGGTCATAATGATAGGAAATGAAAAGTACTCCACCCCCCCCTTTAATGACTGAGAATAAAGGAAGGTCCACTGTCCAAGGAATATGACAGTCCTTAAAATTGGGGCATGGGAAAATGGCAATACACAACAGTAGAAGAGGATAAAACTGTAAGAAAATTAGATCTTTTTGGACAGGGAAACTAGAAAATGGTTTCAGAAAGTATGGGATGAGCCCCAAAGATAAAGGCCTTCAATAATTTTGCAATGAATTGACATCAGTCTTGGGTTTATTTATGTTCAAGCTGTACACATGTGTAACAGACACCAAAACATTTTTAAAAACATAATAAAACCATTAGGAACTGAAATATCTCACAAACCAGTGACCAAATACCAGAATATCTTCTGTATCTTCTGAATGGTACATGTGCTGGTGGATCCAAACAACACAGCAAAGAAAGTGAAAAATAAATTTACATTGGAGCTACTACTCCCAGAAGGCAAGATAAGATTTTTAGTCTTACTTTTAAACTAATTGATTGCCTACTGCATTATCAGTCTGCTATTGCAAGATATCACAATACTGGGTGGCTAAAACAACAAGAATGTATTTTCTTTCAGTTCTAGAGGCTAGAAGTTGAAGGTCAAAATGCCAGAAGTCTTAGTTTCTGGTGAAATCTCTTTTCCAAGTTTTCAGACAGCCACCTTCTTGCTATGTCTTCATGTGACCTTTCTTCGTATGTGGAGAGAGAGAGAGCTGTGGTTTCTCTTTCTTTCTTATAAGGACATTAGTACTATTGTATTAGGTCCCCACTTTTTATGTCCTAACTTTAATTACCTACTTAAAGACCCTATCTTAGAATATAGTCACATTGGGAGTTAAAACTTCAACATATGAATTTTGAGAGACACAATTCCATTCAAACAGAAAACAAATAATAAAAGGGTAGACCTACATCTTATCATATCAATATTTATAGTAAATGCAAATGGTATAAGCACACCAATTCAAAGACAGAGATTTTCAGATTGGATTTTTTAAAATTGCACACAACAATATGCTGCTTACAAGAAATCTACTTTAACTATTATGATCTAAATAGGTTAAAAGTAAATAATAGTAAAGTTATGCCATGTGAGAGCTGATCAAAAGAAAGTCTGATATTAATATCAGAGTATATTTCAGAACAAAAAATATCACCAAGGATAAATCAAATCATTTCATAATCCTAAGGGCTCAATTTATCAAGAAAATAAACAATCATAAATGTATATGCAACTAACAGCTTCAAAATATGTGAAGCAAAAACTGATATAACTACAAGGAAAATGCACATCCATTTTGCACACTATTAGACAAGACAAAGGCAGAAGCTGCAACTACACAATGAAGACAAGCCCATCCAATCTCATTTGAATAAAAACACTACTGATATTCCTTATTTAAAAAAATTAATATAAAATGATGCTAAAGTGGCTGGGATACAGAACTTTCCTGGGCAAATTGAGATAAAATGTATGAACATCTATCCTATGATTCATACCTGTGCCTTCTGTAATCTCTCACTTGAATAAATGCCACATAATTTACCTAGTGTTAAAAACTAAAACTTATGGCTTAAAACATACTAAAAACTTATGGCTCACAATTGGCATCTTCTCCTTCATACCCTATATCCAATCTATCAGCAAGTTCTGTTAGTTCTAACATTCTAATGTTCTAATAGAACATAACACCAGGTTTACATGGTGTCACAGATAATGAGCTATATTTATGATTTATAACTCATAACAAAGAAAAAATTCATTCTTCAAGCAAAAATATCAGGTGTCTGTACATAGTTTGTTGTATGATTTGCAAAAATAATTCCATTATTACAGTATAATAATTCCCAAAGTGAATTAGGTATGATAATAAATTAACTCTATTTACATGATGCTTGTAAGTGAAGGCAATCTAATTCGATCAACTTTAATTATCTTTAGAGGGAAGGAGTTGCTATAAAGTTTTCTTATTTGCTAAGTTTAACTAGAAAAGCCTTATACAACCTCTTTATACATTCATCTGTCAATGGACACCCAGGTTGCTTCCATATCTTGGTTATTGCAAATAATGCTGCAATTAACATTGGGGTGACTGTAACTTTTCAAATTAGTGTTTTCCTCAGATAAAAACTCAGAAGTGGAATTTCTGGATCATATGGTAGTTCTATTTTTAATTTTTTTAAGGGCTCTCAATACTATTTTCCATAGGGGCGTACCAATTTACTTTCCCAGCAGTAATCCAAATAGTCCAGGAGGGTTCCCTTTTCTTCACATCCTTGACAACACTTGTAATTTGTTGTCTTTTTGATGATAGCCATTCTGACAGGTGTAAGGTAATATCTCATTGTGGTTTTGATTTGCGCTTATCTGATGATTAGCAACACTGAGCATCTTTTCAAGTGCTTATTGGCCATCTGTATGCATTTTTGCAAAAATGTCTTTTCAGTTCTTTCTACTTTGTTCTAATACTACATGATATCAACAACAATAGAAAACTAAGCAACTTTCTATTATCAACTTGAACTTCTAGGTTCGAAGGAAATATTTTTAATCAAATTTTTTAATATTGAGTTGTATGAGTTCTTTATATATTTTAGATATTAATGCCTTATCAGGTGTACCATTAGCAAATGTCTTCTCCCATTCAGTATATCACCTTTTCATTCTGATGATGATTTCCTTCACTGTGCAAAAGCTTTTTAGTTTGATGTAGTCCCTTTTGTTTATTTGTGCATTTGTTGCCTTTGCCTGAGGAAACATGTCCAAAAAAATACTGTGAAGACCAAAGTCAAAGAGATTACTGTCTATGTTTTCTTCTATGAGTTTTAAGGTTTCAGGTCTTAAATTTAGTTCTTTAATTCATTTTGAGTTTATTTTTGCATATGTTGTAAGAAAGTGTTCTAGTTTTATTCTTTTGTGTATAGCTGCCTAGTTTTTCAACACCATTTATTAAAGAGACTTTTCCCTAGTGTATACTCTTGCCTCCATTGTGATAGATTAATATGCCATACAAGTGTGGGTTTACTTCTGAGCTCTCCATTCTGTTCCATTGTGTCTGTTGTGCCAGTGTCACAATGTTTTGACTACTATAGTTTTGTAGTATGGTTTGCAATCAGGGAGAGTGATACCTCCAGCTTTGTTCTTATTTCCCAAAATTGCTTTAGCTGTTGGGGTCTTTTGTGGTTCCATACAAATTTTAGAATTATTTTTTCTAGTTCTGTGGAAAATGCCATGGGTATCTTTATAGGAATTGCATTGAATCTGTAGATTGATTTAGGTGGTATGAACATTTTAGCAATATTAATTCTTCCAATCCATGAGCACAGTATATATTTCCATTCATTTGGATCATCTTCAGTTTCTTTCCTCAATGTCTTAAAGTTTTCAGGGTACAGTTCTTTCACATCTTTAGTTAAATTAATTGCTGAATTTTGAAGTTCAAGGGGAAAAAATGAGTAAGCAAAAAGGTCATCAGAAAATCAGCAATGGTCATTCAAGTATTGTGCTGCAGATTCTGATACTTTATTTACCTGTTCTGAATATCATTTTGATATTCTGATATAATTTGATATCAATACATATTAATTTAGAAAGAAAATTTATGCATCAGTTACTAAGCTGGGTGGCAAGGTGATGTTTACTAATTTTTGCGATACAAACATAGAGGGAGAATGCCATGTGACAATGGAGGCAGAGATTGGAACAATGTAGCTGCAAGTCAAAGAACACCAAGGATTGACAGCCACCATCAGAAGCTACAAAAGGCAAGGAAGGATTCTTCCCTATAGGTAACATAGAGGGAGCCAACACACTGATTGGACTTCTAGCCTCTAGAGCTGTGAGACAATAAATTTCTATTGTTTTAAGACACTCAGTTTGTGGTACAGTTTGTGGTACACAGCATTAGCTCTTCAGTAGGATTTTTATATATGCTAGATTCAGATACAGCTAAATAAGCCAATTTCTCTTTGGATTTACTCACTGAGCTAATCTAAGGCTAGTGGTTCCACTAACATCAAGGACAAATTCATGTTGCAAAGAAATCTGTAGGAATGGGGAGAAAAGTATGAAACTATCTCCAAACCTTTTTGCACAGACTGGAAGGTAACAACATGTAAGTATTGATGGTTCTAATTCGTAATTTCTTTTGTTATTGTTGTGTGTGTTTTAATTTTTTTCATTGTAAATCTCCTTGATAAGTTCTACATGGAGTGATTAGCAATAACTTCTTTTACATTATTCATTTCTTAATACATATTTTGCATGCTTAATAAATATAAGTAAATTCTCATAACATAAAATCAACACAAAAAAGGATAATTACCCATAATCTCTTGCAATATAAAATCTATGTATATAAGTCATATCTAGATGAAAATATGAAATAAAAAGTATTCAGATAACTCCCCTCTTTGCAAAGATGTCATGCCATGCAAATATGGTACTATTTCATATGTCAGCAATCTTCCAACCCCAGAGCACACAAAGGAATTTCAGAAAAATATTTTTCGTATTTACTTTTTTCCCGCTCTAAGAATTAGACTTTAAAGTTATTCTAGAATTATATCTAGTATATATCTTGTTACAGTGAAAAGGAGTATCTTGAATTTTATTATTAAAGTGGAATAAATAGGATAAATTAATTTTCTATTTTAAAAGTATAACCCAGTTAAGAAAATTAATGAACAGTGAGAATGTTCACCATAACTTACTAGGCTTTGAAAAAAGATGAAGGACAAAAGTTAAGCCAAAGTACCTGTTTTCTACTTTAATCCTGTCACAGTGAAAAAGATTGTATAACACAGCATCTCATATTCATAGATTTGGATTTGACTGCTGAGTGTGCCATTTACCAGTCGTGTCCACTTGAGTAATTTATATAACCAGTAAGAGATTTAGTTTTCTCTCTTTGAAGTGGATACACGAATAATAATTTATAGGCTTTTATGTGAATTGTATGAGACAATATGTATAAAGAATGCAGCACAATTTCTGACACAAAAATATTCCCCCCAATAAAAATCAGCTATAATTATAAGGTAGTAAAATAGGAAAACAAAAGAAAAATGGTTTACTAGGACTTATGGGACAATAAAGAAAAGTAAAAATGCTAGCAACCCCAGGTTCTATTTTCTCGTGAAAACAAAATGAAATCATTAGCTGCCAGCATTTATTATTTTTACGAGGTCATCCTAAAAGAAAATATCAATTGATCTGAATCACTTCCCTACCACTGGAACCAAAATGGATGACTATTTAATTCAGAACAAAGTAGATAGGATAGACTTCAGAAGACCAGGACTGACTTCAAATAAAATCAAATCAAAGGTATGCAGCTGGTTTCTACTGAGAAAATGCTTCCATCAAGGACTGGCTTTGGCCTCCAAGCTAAGTGATGAAAAGGAAAGCAGTTAAAGGGGGTTGGTGCGAAGACTTTCCAGATCACCAGAGTTTAGCTCCAGATATTTATCAGCTCAGAGAAAGGACTTCAGCACTGTGAACAGTTACCCTTCCCCACCACATTACATTTACAAGCATCAAAACAATTACTTTGGGCTTCCCTGGTGGTGCAGTGGTTGAGAGTCTGCCTGCCAATGCAGGGGACACGCATTCGTGCCCCGGTCCGGGAAGATCCTACGTGCCGCGGAGCGGGTAGGCCCGTGAGCCATGGCCGCTAAGCCTGCGTGTCCGGAGCCTGTGCTCTGCAACAGGAGAGGCCACAACAGTGAGAGGCCCGTGTACCGCAAAAAAAAAAAAAATTACTTTTTTGAGAATTATAAGTATTTTGATATTAATGACTAGCAAATCATTGTAAGAAAAATATGTGGGAAATATATGCATATGTATTAGACACTAAAGTTAAATAACTATAATGACAGAGAGAATCACTGAAACTGCTGATTATTCTAAGAAATTATCTGCACTAATTTGTTCATTTTCCCTCATGATATCCCAAGAAAATATTAGGAAAGAAAATGGGAAATAGATGATCCTAGAGAATAAAGAAAAGTAGATGGAAATCATTAGTAAACATAGAATTTCAAGTCACTTATAGAGAAAACAAAGGTGGTACAAAAGAGAGAAAGCATTCATGGAGGAATTTTATGGAAGATAGAAGCAAATGCAGCACAGGAAGCCACAGCCATGAGTTTCCAGGACAATATGTCGTAGGAAAGAGGCTACTTAAAAGTATAAACATTGAACTGACATACTTACATTTTAAATGTTCTACAGTTATTGAAGAACAAAGTATCTCTATATATTGTTACTCAAAATTCTTTCAAATATAGATCTTTCACAGAAAATCCACATACAGTATATAAAATTACTTTTTTTCTCTTCTCAAGGGGATTAAAAGAAAATGTGTTGAATCTGTGAAACTAGGATGAAATGAATTAAATTCTGATCATGGTACAATTCAACATAACACTGGAAGTGTTAACTGGTAGAATCTATATGAAAACAATCATTTGGTAAAACACATATACTGAATTAAAATAAAATATAGAATGAGAAATACACAGAATTCAAAAAAATGAGTATGATAGTAAATAGATTGGGAGGAAAGATAGGCATGGCATACAGAACATAGTGGTTCAACATTAGAGTCATTGTTTTCATGGAGCTAGAACATAGAACAAACTGAAGAAAATCAATATAGGTTAAACTTAAAATGTTTTATAAAATCTTAAGTGAAATGACTAGAAATAATTGGAACCTGCACTTATCCCATATAAAAAGAACAAAGAGAAAATATTACCAACATCCGTTCTATTATGTTTTTAAAGAAAAAGTAAAGAATCATCCAAACTTATAAGGGGAAGTCATTGGCTTCAGAAGTGGGAAGCAGCCACATAACACAGGGAGATCAGGTCGGCGCTTTGTGACCACCTAGAGGGGTGGGGTAGGGAGGGTGGGAGGGAGATGCAAGAGGAAGGAGATATGGGGCTATATGTATATGTATAGCTGATTTACTTTGTTATAAATCAGAAACTAACACATCATTGTAAAGCAATTATACTCTAATAAAGATGTTAAAAAATAAAAATAAATAAATCAAAAAAAATCTATGTTGTCTCAAATTTATAAACTATATCAACCTAAGGCAACACAGAGTATAGCCTTAAAAATGAAGTGCATGGTCTAAAAAATATTTTCCAGCCCAAAAAGACATTTGCTTCTGATTGTAAGACATATACTTCATTCTCAGACATGCAAAGTTAAACAAACAAACAAAGAAAGTAAAACAACAAACTTCACAAAGATGCATTCTGCTGATAACAATGAAGGAATGTTAGAGACTGGAGTGAAGCAAAAAAAACCCCAGTAAATAATAAATATGGAAATACATACATATAAATACATAAAATATATTCTTAGTTAATAATATTGAATATGATTATTTATAAAAACAGTTATATATCTTAAAGGTAATTAATGGTATACATGAAATGATATTGTGGAAGTTCTTAAAACAGATCAAGAATTAATTTAAACATTAATAAAAGGAATTCTGTGGTTCACTGCTAATATCTGGACATTAGTTGATGAGTTGCCAGGCCAAAAAAATAAAGCATGAGGGATATCACTGACATTTAAATTATGAAGAGGAAGTCAGAGTTTGGGATAAAGAAAAGAGAAATGTCAAAAAGAGGAAAACAGTTTACCAACTATGAAAAGAAGTCCAAATTCTGTCTTTAGTTTTGATCAGGGGTTTGCAAACTTTTTCTGTAAAGAGTCAAATTGTAAATATGTTGAGCTTTGTGGGCTATATAGTCTCTGTCCCACCTATCTTGCTGTTATAGCATTAGAACAACCATAAGGAGTATGTAAACAAATGAGTGATTGTGTCCCAATAAACTTCATTTATGGACACAATTTGCATTTCATGTAATTTTACATGCATAAAATACTATTCTTCTTTTGATTTTTTTCAAAGATAAAAAACATTTTTAGCTTATGGGTAGTACAAAAACAGGCTGTGGGTCTGATTCAGCTCATAAAAATAAATGGCCAAAAGAATTTAGATGGAGTTTGGGTCAAGATGGCAGAATAGGAATACCTGGGGTTCATCTCTCCCCACAAGTACATCAAGAATACATCTACAAGTGGAACAATTCACACAGAACACCTCATGAACACTAGCAGAGGACCACAGACACTTAAAAGAACAAGAAAAGATCCCTGCATAACCGGGTAGGATGAAAGTGAAAAAAAAGAAGAAAAAGAAAAGAGGGCACAGGATGGGACCTGCACCCCTGGGGGGCAGCTGAAGGAGAGGAGAGATTACCGCACCCAGGGAAGACCCCTCACTGGTGGCAAGATCAGCTGAAACAGAAGGGGAGATTTGGGGGCTATCAGAGGAAAGTGCAGTGGCCACTCTGTGGCAGGAAAGACAGAATGATACTTATAAGTAAGGTCAGTGCCACAGCCTTGCATACCCCAACCTGAGACGTGTGTCTGCCAGTGCTGGCAAGGGCTGGGTGCTTAAGTATGGGGTTTGGAGAGTGGACCGGGGGAGAGGACTGTTTTTGGCTGCGTAGAGTCAGCCTGAGGGGACAGGAGTGAAGGGCTCTGCAACCGGGAATGCTCCTGGAGGAAGCACAGACTGCCGTGGAAGGGAGGTGCCATTCTTGAGTGGCATGTGAAGGGCAGGGCTACCATCATGACCTCTCTCCCCACATGCCAACCTCTGCCTTTGAAGGCACTGGGAGGGGCTCCTGCCAGAACCAGCTCGCACACCCCAATTGGTTGCTGCCTCTTGCCCCTCCCACCTAAGCGAACAGGCATGCCCAGTCAGTTGCTGCCTTCTCCCCCTCTCACCTGGGGAAGGTGAGCAGTTGCCTGAGGGTGGTCCACACACAGAGGTGGGGCTGAAACCAAAGCTGAGCCCCAGGGGCTGTGCAACTAAGGAATAAGAACTGAAATCTCTCCTTGTAGCTGCACAAACACTGGATTAAACCCCTGTGATCAGCTTGGTAAACCCAGTGCCTGAGGAACATCTTAATGGACAATGAATACTCCCATAACTGAGATGAGTCTAGCTTTAGCAGCTATAGACTTTGTGGGCACGTTGGGTCAGATCAACTTTGTGGGAGTTGGGTCAGATCACAGTCTGAGCTACCCCACAGTGCCCACAGCAGCTCCAGAGACTTACCTAGAGGTCTTGGAGGACCTCCTGGGGAGGTGGGGGTTGTCTGTTACTCATCTTGGGGATGAGGACACTTATAAAAGAGGCCCCAGATGTTTGTTGTTGTTGTTTTTATATTTATTTTTAAATTTTTG
The DNA here is from genome assembly GCF_951394435.1 of Stenella coeruleoalba. Taxonomy (NCBI): domain Eukaryota; kingdom Metazoa; phylum Chordata; class Mammalia; order Artiodactyla; family Delphinidae; genus Stenella; species Stenella coeruleoalba. Next base: position 85,827,764 of record NC_137148.1, read on the forward strand.
TGATATATTTTTTATTTTTCTATTTTTTGTTTAATTTTTTATTGTTTTTGGCTTTTTGTTTGTTTTTTTATTTTTCTATTTTTTTTGCTTTTAGTTGTTTTTGTTGTTTTCTTTGCTTTTTTGTTTTTGTTAGTTTTGTTTTATTGTTTGTTTTGGTTTGGGGATTTCTTGTTTGTTTGTTTTCTTGTTTATTGTTTTCTTTTTTTTTTGGCTTGGTTTTGTTTTTATTATTTGTCTTGGTTGTTTGTTTGTTTGTCTTGTTTTGGTCATGTCATGCAGCTTGTAGGGTCCTGGTCTCCAACCAGGAGTTGAACCTAAGCCCCTGTGGTGGGAGCACCAAGTCCTGGCTGCTGGACCACCAGGGAATTCCAAGCCCAGGGAATATTAATCAGCTTGAGCTTCCCCAAAGTCCCCATCTCAGCACCAAAACTCGGCTCCACCCAATAAGCTGCAAGCTCCAGTGCTGGAACACCTCAGGCCTAACATCCAGTAAGACAGGAATACAGCCCCACCCATCAGCAGACAGACTGCGTAAAGTCATACCAAGCTCACAGACACTCTAAAACACACCATTTGACACAGCCCTGCCCACCAGAGGGACAAGACCCAGCTCCACCCACCAGAGGGCAGGCACCAGTCCCTCCTACCAGGAAGCCTACACAAGCCCATGGACCAACCTCACCCACCAGGGCACACAAAAGCAAGAGGAACTATGACCCTGCAGCCTGTGAAAAGGAAGCAACAAACACAGTAAGTGAGACAAAATGAGGCAAAAGAGAAATATGTTGCTGATGAAGGAGCAAGGTAAAAACCTACAAGACCAACAAAATGAAGAGGAGATAGGAAATCTACCCAAAAAAGAATTCACAGTAATGATAGTAAATATGATCCAAGATCTTGGAAAGAGAAAGGAGGCATGGATTGAGAAGATACAAGAAATGTTTAACAAGGACCTAGAAACTAAAGAACAAACAAACAGTGATGAACAATACAATAACTGAAATGAAAAAAAGACAAGAAGGAATCAATAGCAGAATAACTGAAGCAGAAGAACAGATAAGTGAGCTGGAAGATAGAATAGTGAAAGTCACTGCTGTAGAACAGAATAAAGAAAGAAGAATTAAAAGAAATGAGGACAATCTCAGAGACCTCTGGGACAACATTAAATGTGCCAACATTCGAATTATAGGGGTTCCAGAAAAAAAAGAGAAGGAACTGAGAAAATATTTGAAGAGATTATAGCTGAAAACTTGCCTAATATGAGAAAGGAAATAGTCACCCAAGTCCGGGAAGTGCAGAGAGTCCCATACAGGATAAACCCAAGGAGAAACACACCGAGACACATATTAATCAAGCTAACAAAAATTAAATACAAAAAAAATTAAAAGAAGCAAGGGATAAGCAACAAATAAAATACAAAGGAATCCTCATAAGGTTTTCAGCTGATCTTTTCAGCAGAAACTCTGCAGGCAAGAAGGGAGTGGTATGGTATATTTAAAGTGATGAAAGGGAAAAACCTACAACCAAGAATATTCTACCCAGCAAGGATCTCATTCAGATTTGATGGAGAAATCCAAAGCTTAACAGACAAGCACCAAGCGAATTCAGCACCTCCAAACAAGCTTTACAACAAATGCTAGAGGAATTTCTCTAGGCAGGAAACACAAGAGAAGAGAACAAAAGAGGAAGGGAAGAAAAAAGACCTACAAAAACAACCCCAAAACAATTAACAAAATGGCAATAGGAACATACATATCGATAATTACCTTAAATATAAATGGATTAAAGGTTCCAACCAAAAGACATAGACTGGCTGAATGGATACAAAAACAAGACCTATATATATGCTATCTACAAGAGACCCACTTCAGACCTAGGGACACATAGAGACTGAAACTGAGGGGATGGAAAAAGATATTACATGCAAAATGGAAATCAAAAGAAAGCTGGAGTAACAATACTCATATCAGACAAAATAGACTTTAAAATAAAGACTCTTGCAACAGACAAGAAAGGACATTACATAATGATCAAGGGATCAATCCAAGAAGAAGATATAACAATTATAAATATTTATGCACCCAACATAGGAGCACCGCAATACATAAGGCAAATGCTAACAGCTATAAAAGGGGAAATTGACAGTAACACAATAATAGTGGGAGATTTTAACACCCCACTTACACCAATAGACAGATCATCCAGACAGAAAATAAAGAAACATAAGCCTTAAATGCATATTAGAACAGATAGACTTAATTGATATTTATAGGACATTCCATCTGAAAGCAGCATAATACACTTCCTTCTCAAGTGCTCATGGAACATTCTCCAGGATAGATCACATGTCAAGATTCAGTAACTTTTCAAAAATTGAAAAAATATCAATCATGTTTTCCAATCACAATGCTACAAGATTAGAAATGAACTACAGGAAAAAAAAACTGTAAAAAAAACAAACACATGGAGGCTAGAGAATATGTTACTAAACAATCAATGGATCACAGAGGAAATTAAAAAAATATGTAGAAATAAATGACAATGAAAACACGATGATCCAAAACCTATGGGGTGCAGCAAACTAAGAAGGAAGTTTATAGCAATAAAATTTTACCTCAAGAAACAGGAAAAATCTCAAATAAACAACTTATCCTTACGCTAAAAGCAACTAGAGAAAGAAGAACAAATAAAACCCAAAGTTAATAGAAGGAAAGAAGTCATAAAAATCAGAGCAGAAATAAATGAAATAGAGATGAAGAAAACAGTAGCAAAGATCAATGAAACTAAAAGCTGGTTCTTTGAGAAGATAAACAAAATTGATAAACCCTTAGCCAGATACATCAAGAAAGAAAGGGAGAGGCCTCAAGTCAATAAAACTAGAAATGAAAAAGGAGACGTTACAATGGACACCACAGAAATACAGAGGGTCATAATAGATTATGACAAGAAACTATACACCAATAAAATGGACAACCTAGAAGAAATGAATTAATTCTTAGAAAGATATAAGCTTCCAAGACTGAACCAGGAAGAAATAGAAAATATGAACAGAAAAATCGCAAGTAATGAAATTAAAACTGTGATTAAGAATCTTCCAACAAATAAAAGTCCAGGACCAGATGGCTTCACAGGCAAATTCTATCAAACATTTAGGGAAGAGCTAACACCTACCCTTCTGAAACTCTTCCAAAAAATTGCAGAGGAAGGAACACTCCCAAGTTCATTCTACAAGGCCACTATCACCCTGATACCAAAACCAGACAAAGATGTCACAAAGAAAGAAAACCTCAGGCCAATATCACTGATGAACATAGATGCAAAGATCCTCAACAAAATACTAGCAAATAGAACCCAACAGCAAATTAAAAGGATCATACACCATGATGAAGTGAGATTTATCCCAGGGATGCAAGGATTTTTCCATATCTGCAAATCAATCCACAACAACAAATTGAAGAATAAAATACATACGATCATCTCAAGAGATGCAAGAAAAGCTTTTGACAAAATTCAACACCCGTTTATGAAAAAAACTCTCCAAAAAGTGGGCATAGAGGGAACCTACCCAACATAATAAAGGCAATATATGACAAACCCACAAGAAACATCATTCTCAATGGTGAAAAACTGAAAGCATTTCCTCTAAGATCAGGAAGAAGACAAGGATGTAAACTCCCTTCACTATTATTCAACATAGGTTTGGAAGTCCTAGCCACATCAATCAGAGAAGAAAAAGAAATATAAGGAATCCCAACTGGAAAAGAAAAGTAAAGCTGTCACTGTTTGCAGATGACATGATACTATACATTGAAAACCCTAAATATGTTACCGGAAAACTACTAGAGCTCATCAATGAATTTGGTAAATTTGTAGGATACAAAATTAATATGCAGAAATCTCTTGCATTCCCATACACTAACAATGAAAGATCAGAAAGAGAAATTAAGGAAACAATCCCATTTACCATCATATCAAAAAGAATAAAATACCTAGGAATAAACCTACCTAAGGAGGCAAAAGACCTATACTCAGAAAACTAAGATACTGATGCAAAAATAAAAGATGACACAAACAGATAGAGAGATATAACATGTTCTTGGATTGGAAGAATTAATATTGTGAAAATGACTACACTACCCAAAACAATCTACAGAGTCAGTGTAATTCCTATCAAATTACCAATGGCATTTTTCATGGAATTACAAGAAATTTTACATTTTGTATGGAAACACAAAAGACCTTGAATAGTGAAAACAATCTTGAGAAAAAAAAGGAGCTGGTGGAATCAGGCTCTTTGTCTTCAGACTATACTACAAAGCTACAGTTATTAAAACAGTATGGTACAGGCACAAAACCAGAAATAAAGATCAATGGAACAGGATAGAAAGTCCAGAGAAAAACCCATGAACCTATGGTCACCTAATCTATGACAAAGGAGGCAAGAATATACATTGGAGAAAAGACAGTCTCTTAAATAAGTGGTGCTGGGAAAATTGGAGAGCTAAATGTAAAAGAATGAAATTAGAATACACCCTAACACCATACACAAAAATAAACTCAAAATGGATTAAAGACCTAAATGTAAGGCCAGATACTATAAAACTCTTAAAGGAAAGCATAGGCAGAACACTTTGACACAAATCACAGCAAGATCTTTTCGATCCACCTCCTAGAGTAATGAAAATAAAACCAAAAATAAACAAATGGGACCTAATGAAACTTAAAAGCTTTTGCACAACCAGGAAACCATAAACAAAACCAAAAGACAACCCTCAGAATGGGAGAAAATATTTGAAAATGAAGCAACCAAAAAAGGATTAATCTTCAAAATATACAAACAGCTCATGCAGCTCAATATCAGAAAAACAAACAACCCAATCAAAAAATGGGCAGAAGATCTAAATAGACATTTCTCCAAAGAAGACATACAGATGGCCAAGAGGCACAAGGGTACAAATGAACTTATCTACAAAACAGAAATAGAGTTACAGATGTAGAAAATAAACTTATGGTTACCAGGGGGTAAGGGTTGGGGAGGGATAACTTGGAAGATTGAGACTGACATATACACACTCCTATATATAAAATAGATAATTAATAAGGACCCACTGAATAGAACAGGGAACTCTACTCAGTACTTTTTAATGGCCTACATGGGAAAAGAATCTAAAAAAGAGTGCATATATGCATATGTATAACAGATTCACTTTGCTGTACACCTGAAACTAACACAACATTGTAAATCAACTATGCCCCAATACAATATTTAAAAAAAGAAGAAAAAGATAATAATTTGCCAACTCTTGATTTTGATGAATAAATTGATCCAATTACACATAATATTGATTAAATTCCTTAGGTTAATAAAAAGAAGTATTAAATATAAAACAATTAATTTTGAAAGCACACTAAATATATGTTATGAAACATATTTAGTGTATGGTATAGAGACCTCTTTTATAGCTATATCTTAAAAATCATGTCTTAAAATACTATCTACTTGACTAGATGGCAGTCTTGTCTTCCTTGAAATTGCTCTACATGAATACTTCTCAGAATCTCTATTATTTAAATGTGTAAGATAATGCCCTTTAAATATCCCCATGCTTTCTCTTTTGTAGGGTTTTAGACAAAGTCACAGTGTACTACAGACTAGAGATCAGGAGGCATTGCTTTCAGTTCTATAGAATGACTCTGGTTTCTGCTTGTTCAATTAGATCATTTCTCCACTGAACAATCCTAACTTTCTGTATTTAGTGTCAAAGCGTGTGCTGTTGCTAACTTGCTCAAATATGTTGACCTCTTTTAAATCCCAATACAGAATAAGAAGGGAAACAACTAAGATTTTTTTCAGCTCAGTTGCTTCAGAAACTGGGCACCCAAAAAGCATTTTGTGTCCATAACTGCAAAATTATGGAGGACAACTTGGTAATACAAATTGAAAATCCTAAAATATAGTAAAGTCTTTGAATCATCTTATAATTCCTGGAATTTATCCTAAATTAACTATTTTGAATAGAACAGTTATTTTAACTGAATATTCAGAATAACATTTTTACAAATATTTAAAATTTTAAACTAAAATTTTTTTTAGCAATGATTATAATTAAAATACAGTACATATGTTAGAATGTATTTATACATATTTAAAATTATGGCACAACCAATAAAGATTAAAGAAATGAAATAAATATAAAAAAATCCTGCACCTCAAAAATTCACCATGCTTCATATGTTTTACATGCACAATATGCCAAACATTCATGAAATGGACTCTGTCTACAAAATATAAACTGGTTCAGGTAATATATAAAAGAAAAATTTAGCTAATGTATTTTATCAAGTGAAGAAAACCTTGATTACATAACAGGAAAAAAGGATATTGGAAAATAAAATTGGGTCTAATTAAAACTATTAACTTAAATAACACAAAAACCAAAAGAAAAAAAAAAAGAAAGCACAATTGAAACTATGCCAAATGACCAGGGAGTGTATCCCAGATAAATGAAAATGGTTCAACACTAGAAAAGTTGACAATATAAGTCAACTTTTGTATCGTTTTCCCTTTCATTTGCTTAGATACCATCAAACAATTTAAAAAGCATTTTGACAAAAGTCCACACTCTCATATGATAAAATGAACAAGTAAGCAAAGAAATAAAAACAAGCAGCTTTTTAATAAAAAAATAGGAGTATTTCCTTAAGCTGGCAAAAGATATTTATCAAAATCTTACACCTAGAATCATACTAAATGTGGAAACTTTACTAAACATAAAACTAAAATCAGTAACAAGGCAAGGTGTCCATATTATTCAACAGTGTTTTGGAAAGCTTAGCCAATGCATGTTAATATCCATGAAAACAAATAATTTCTAGTGAACAAAATTACTTATTTGGGAAGAGGAAGAAAATATATTTCAGGGGATTCTAAGAATCTCTTCACAAAGGAGCAAAGTCTAAAAAATATCAAGTTATATTATGAAGTCGTAGTATTAAAACAACATGCAATTGTGCAGCAACTATAGCAGTATTAGAAAAATAGATTAATAAAACAGAATAGAAATCCCAGAAACTGAGACATGCGAATATTAGGGCTTTCTATATAATGATGTTAGCATCCCAAATCAGTGCATTAAGAATGACAAATTCAGCAAGAGGTGGAAATTTCAACTGCAGGTAAGTTTGTAGTGAAAATGGAATTTATATATACATTGCTAATGATAGTGCAAATTGATCAGTTCACTATGGATGACAAAAAGTGATTGGAAAGAGAAGGAACAAAACTTCATAATTGTAAGATATTTACGAAGTCTGAACGGGCTCACTTAATTCCAGGCAAACTTATGAAAGACTTATCTGTAAAAGCCATACAAGGTATCTACCAATTAAGGTAACTTTGCCTAGGAAAATTTAGACTACCTGGCACTCAATCCCTCTTTTGAAAGGTTTTTTTTTTCCCCCACAGAGTTTACTATGCTTTGTATCACATGTTCCAATTACCTGTGTAAATATATTTGAGGGAAAAAAAAATGAACAATCCCGTCAATAGGATAATGAGATGCTGACATTTTAATCAATAGGGTCACTATTGGGTGTTGACAACTGAACCAATCAGATCTATCTTCTTTGGGTGTTTATATTGTAAATGTCTGGCTAGGAATTCAGAATAATGGAAACAATAACAGAGAGTAGCTGGATTTCCACAGCAAAGACATCTAATCAAAGGTAATCTGAGAGTGCAACATTTTAATTGGGTCACTTCAGATAAGCTATATTCTAAATGATGTTATATCTATATCACAATTTCTTTATCCATTCATCTGTTGATGGGAACATAGGCTGTTTCCATATCTTGGCTATCGTCAATAAGGTTACAATGATAATGGGAGTGAAGATATCTCTTCGAGATACTGATTTAATTTCTTTTGAGTATATATCCATAAGAGGGATTACTAGATCACATGGTAGTTCTATTTTTAATTTTTTTGACAAACATCCATACTGATTTCCACAGTGACTATACCAATTTACATTCCTACCAACTATGTACAAAGTTCCCTTTTCTCCACATCCTCCTTAATCTCATCTTTTTTATAATATCCATCCTGACTGATATGAGATGATATCTCTTTATGGCTTTAATTTGCATTTACCTGATGATTAGTGATGTTGAGCACCTTTGCATGTACCTGTTGGCCATTTGTGTTATGTCTTTGGAAAAATGTCTATTCAGGCCCTTTGCTTATCTTTTAATTGGGAATTTGTTTTTTCTGTGTGTATGTTGTTGTTGTTTTGCTATACAGTTGTATGAATTCCTTATATATTTTGGATGTTAACTCCTTATCTGATATGTGGTTTGCAAATATTTTCTCCTGTTCTGTAGGTTGCCTTTTCATTTTGCTGATGGTTTTCTTTGCTGTGCAGAAGATTTTAAGCTTAATGTAGTCCCACTTGTTTGTTTTTGCTTTTGTTCCCTATACTTTTTGTGTAATATCCAAAAAACAATAAAAGTTGCCAAGATCAATGTCTAGGAAGTTTTTGTCCTAGGTTTTCTTCTAGGTGTCTTATGGTTTTATGATTCAGGCCTTACATTTAGATCTTTAATTCATTTCAAGTAAATTTTTGTGTGCAGTGTAAGATGGGGATCTGGTTTCATTCTTTTGCATGTTGGTATCCATTTTTCCCAACACCATTTATGGAAGACACTAGCCTTTTACCATTGTGTCTTCTTGTCATCCTTGCCAAAGATTAGTTAAATGTACAGGCATACTTTATTTTATTGCACTTCACTTTGTTGCACTTCACTTTATTGCACTTGACAGATACTGGGTTTTTTTTGAAAATTGAAGGTTTGTGGCAACCCTGCCTTGAGCAACTCTATCAGCTCCGTTTTTCCAATAGCATTTGCTGACTTTGTATCTGTGTGTCACATTTTGGTAATTCTAGCAGTATTTCAAACTTTTCCATTATTATTATATTTTTATGGTGATCTGTGGTCTGTAATCTTTGACGTTACTATTTTAACAACAGAGGTGGAAAAAGTGAGACAACTAAAATTGAGAAGCACAGCTTGAAAGATGTGACTGAATTGCTGCAATCTCATGATAAAACTTTAAAAGGTGAAGAGTTGCTTCTTATGCATGAGGAAGAAAGTGGTTTCTGGTGAAGATGCTGTGAAGATTGTTGAAATGACAATAAAGGATTTCAGATATTACATAAACTTAGTTGATAAACCAATAGCAGGGTTTGAGGGGATTGATTCCACTTTTGAAAGAAGTTCTATGGTGGGTAAAATGTTATCAAACAGCATCACTTGCTACAGAGAAATTGTTAGTGAAAGAGTCAATAGATGTGTTGAACTTCATTGTCGTCTTATTTTAGGAAACTGCCACAGCCACCCAACCTTCAGCAACCACCACCCTGATCAGTCAGCAGCCGTCAACATCAAGGCAAGACCCTCCACCGGCAAAAAGATTATGACTTGTTGAAGGTTCAGATGATGGCTGACATTTTTTAACAATAAAGTATTTTTAAATTGAAGTATGCACATTGTTTTTCTAGACATAATGCTATTGCACACAGTAAACTACAGTGTAGTGTAGACATAAATTTTATACACACTGGGAAACCAGAAAAAGTCATGTCACTTTCTTTGTTGCAATATTCATTTTTTTGAGGTGGTCTGGAATCTAACTAGCATATTTCCAAGCTATGCCTATGTATGTGTGGTTTATTTCTGTGCTCTTTATTCTATTCCATTGATCAATGTCTGTTTTTCTGCCAGCACCATGGTGTTTTGATAATTATTAGTTTGTAATATAATTTGAAATCAGGAAATTATGATGTCTCCATCTTTGTTCTTGCTCAAGATTGCTTTAGCTATTTGGAGTCTTTTGTATCTCCTTATAGATTTCAGGATGGTTTTTCTATTTCTATGAAAAATCCCATTGGAATTTTCATAGGGATTGCATTGAATCTATAGATCACTTTGGGTAAAATGAACATTTTAACAATATTAATCCTTTCAATCCAAGAATACAGGATATCTTCCCGTTTATGTCTTCAATTTCTTTCAACAGTTTCTTACAGTTTTCAGCGTGTAGGTCTTTCACCTCCTGGTTAAATTTATTCATAAGTGTTTTATTGTTTTAGATGTTATTATAAATGGGATTTTCTTAATTTCATAAATCTTAATGGATTTCTTAATTTCTCTTTCAGACAGCTTATCACAGTATAAAAACACAAATGATTTTTGTATGTTAATATTGTATCCTGCAAATTTACTGAATTCTTTGATTAGCTCAACACATGTTTTTGTAGTTGTTTGTTTGTTTGTTTGTTTTGGTGAAGTCTATTGGGTTTTCAATATATAAGATCTTGTCATCTACAAACAGGGTCAATTTCATTTCTCTGGTGGATATTAAAAAAAATTGTTTTCTTCATCTTGGCAATGTGATGTCGTATGCTTAGGTTTATCTTTCTTTGTATTTATTCTGCATATGTTACCTGAGGTTTGTTTGTTGCTTGTCTGTCCTTTTTTCTGCTTGAAATGTTTCCACAGTTTTGGAAAATACTTTCCATGATCTTTTTCAAAATATCTTCTCCTTATTCTGCATCTCCTGTTATTTGAGTACTCAATTGTACATGTGTTATATCAATTTTTACTGACCATATATTTCAAATAGACATTTTTATGTTTTTGACACTTTTCTATTGGTAGTTCATTTTTATAATTTCTATTGACCCTATGTTCATACCTACAGATTCATTTATCTAATGTATCAAAATACTATTAAGCCCATCAAAACAATTCTCTTTTAATATTTTCTATTTCTTTCTTTTTCATCGGGTACATATTTTCTACTTGCCTCTCTTTGGTGCATCCTCTTTCAGCAGATGAGTATTATCCATATTTGCTCTTTATGCATTAATATCAATGTTAAAGTATCTTGCTGATAGTTCCAACCTTCATGCCATCTCCGATTTTTCATTATTGATTCTTCTTCTCTTAGCCATGTGACTTAATTAAATTCATAACATTTATTTCCATAATAGAGCATGCTACTTATTATGGAGAACTGGTAGTTTGTGGGATTGACTTTCTCTTTTGTTTAATTCAGCTGTATTTGGACTTTGTTGCAGTCTTACTTTGATTAATTTCACTTTGCTTTTAAACATTTTTTGTGTGAAGTCAGAACTTTCCTTTCAAAAGGGCTTGGAGTCTCAGCAGTGACAGAGATCTCTTGGGGATATTAGATTTTCTGCCAAGAACTTCTCTTGGGGAAGTTCTCTTTCATCTCCAATATCATTTTGGTCTTTCTGCACAATGTGAAATCCCTCTCATCCCTGTTTTCTTGTCTCTAGCCTTTAATAGCTTATGCCTCACACTTGGTGAAAATTACCAAGAACTGTGAAGAGTATGAAAAATGTCTCTATTTGCAAGCTAACACATTAGTATGTCATAATTTCATGGGTGCTGGCAGAAGACAGGAGATTCCTGGGTCAGAGAAAATAGATTTTATTACTCACATGATAGCAGATAGTATGAGTTTTATGTTCACATTGGATCCTTCTCCCAACTAAGTCTTTGGCAATAAGGTGATAGTGGACCCAGCTGGATGCTACATACAGAATGGGTACACATGGCAACTGTGAACTTAAAAACCCAAATCTTTATAATCGGTTGCAACCAAACATTCAGAACCTTTGCCACAAAGGGAGATTTTACCTTTATTATACTGGACAGCAAAATATTGGCCCTCTTGTTTAGAGGCAGACAGCTATCCCTACTTTCCAACGCTTTTTGTTATAAAACATTCTTGAAAAGATAATCCAGGGAAAAAGCCTGTCAATGCCTCTGATCGTAAGATATGTAAAAATACAAAAGACCCATGGACTGCCTCTCAGAAAAAATCTGCATTGCCTGATCTGAACTAGTTCTCCTGAGTGGTCTTGAAACTTCACTGTTCCACTATTTTGTAGGTAGAGAAGATCTCACATATCTCAGAGGTTGTGTTTTCTGCTTTCCTGCCCTGCCCTTTATTTTGGCACACAACATGACATCGCCATTCATTCAGGTATGGTCCATAGAAAACACTGACAAGTAGCTGCAGATTTGCTCAGTGACTGAGGTAATTTAGGGTTCTTTTTATCAAGTCATGATAAACATTAATGACTTGGCTTGCTTCTCCTTATGGCTACCTACTCTTATTTGCATAGTTCCCTGTTATCTTACTTTCCTCTTAAACTTGTATCTGTATTTGGTTTTCTTTAGGATGTGATTGTCGAACAGTTCATTGAAATACCACAGTTTATTACAGAGCCTGAATGAAGGTTACTTAACAATCTAATGAGATCCATATTTTCCAAAGACCTATGCATTGTGAATTTCACTTTGGCCCAATATTCCAACAGTGTTGAAAAGAGTGGTAGGTCATCTCTATCCTTGCAAGTTACTCTCTGCATTTTAGTTCTTCAGGTTGTTTTTTTTTTCCCTTCAGCTTTCTAATAAATTTACAAAAGCTATGATTTTGTAGCATATCTGCCTTGTTCTTTGTGTTAGGTTGAGGACAAGGACTATACCCTATTCAAAAGTTAACAAATTACCTACCTCTTTCTTTTGTTAAATAAATAGGTTACTGTAATCATCATTATTTTCTGGTTCTTCCCCTCTGTCTCATTAAAATAGAAAAAATAATCCATGGCCGTTTTTCTTTTTCTTTTTTTCTTGTAAATCAGCAGTTTTCAGAGATAATTCTATCGCAATTTTGAGGGTTTCCTACTTTACTCATAAGACAGATGAAAGGTATGAATGATATCTTTGAGAGTTTTTCCACATAATTCTTTCCTTTCCTAGCCCTGCTTTAAGACTCATCTTGATTTCTGAAGTTGTCTCTCTTTTTTCAATAAGGAACATGTTTATTTTATGGTAATATTGCTTTTCCTCAGTTTGAGAATTTTTGTTATTTTCTTTGGCCTATTTTTATTTTTCATGTTTATATTTTAATTTCATTAGATTTTGTATGAAGGAGTTTTTTTATACACTGATTTCATTTCTCTTTTTGAATCCAGAAATTGCTAGTCTGTTTTAGAAAACAAATTTATTATGTAATCCATGTGATTTTATGTGTATGTATGTGTGTTTATGTAAAATGTTAACCAGAATATACACTAAAATTAGTAATTTACTGTCATTACATTTAAGTGAGACATACCACTTTTTCTCACATTTTTTGTCTAAAGCTAGTCTAGTGTCATTGGTACAGGGAATTGTAATTCCCTAAGAAGCAAGCAACAGTTATTTTGAACAATAATAAAACAGAGCATGTAGGCAACTAACAATGCCTGATACATCACATAAAATTCTTTGTCTGAAATAATAAGATAGGTGAATCCCAATTAATTAAAATTTTGTCAGATAAAAAGCTCAAGTGTTCAGATTCTCTGTTCTGAAACATTAAAACTGAAGAAATCAGAGACAAAAATTAGCTTTTTTGTGCTAAGTCATAGTTACAAATTAACTTCAGGTTAAAAATCTGTGTCAAAAATGAGAACGTACTGTATAGCACAGAATATGAGCACATATTCAATGCTCTGCAGTGACCTAAATGGGAAGGAAATCCAAAAAAGATGGGATATATGTATACATATAGCTGATTCACTTTGCTGTACAGTAGAAATTAACACAACATTGTAAAGCAACTATACTCCAATAAAAATCTTTAAAAAATCTGTGTCAAGACATATATAGGTCAGTATCTGTAGTTAAAATAATTGAAAAGATGGAACGAAAATATAGGAAGAGTTTCAAACTTATAAGCCAGTGTAACTGCCTATGTCCAATCTCTTTTCCCAGCCATTTAACCATCTGTGCAGGCAGACTTCATAGCATTAGAGAAAAGTATCTAATTAAAAAAAAAATTCTGGGCTTCCCTGGTGGCGCAGTGGTTGGGAGTCCGCCTGCTGATGCAGGGGACACGGGTTCGTGCCCCGGTCCGGGAAGATCCCGCGTGCCGCGGAGCGGCTGGGCCCGTGAGCCATGGCCGCTGGGCCTGCGCGTCCGGAGCCTGTGCTCCGCGACGGGAGAGGCCACAACAGTGAGAGGCCCGCGTACCACAAAAAAAAAAAAAAAAAAAAATTCTATTTAAGCATGAGATAACTTATTTGTCACAATAACCCTAAGAAGTCATGTTTAAAAAATAAGTTCTTTTTTACAGATGAAGAAACTGAAGCACAGAATATTAAAGTGTGAGTTTTAGTTGAGATATTTAGCAAATACCAAGTGAGATGTAAGACAACTCACGCTTGAAAAATTTCAAAATAAGGCCAAGACACAGTTAGGTGTTAGATTCCCATTAAAACATGTAGTAAGAATGTGATTCAAAGATGTTTATTTGTAGAGAATTATATTGAAAAAAGCTGCCAACAGGTGGTGAGCTCCCCTCTCTCATCATTCCCCTATCTCAATTAGGGAAAACACATCTCACTTGAAATCTAATGGAAAGTTCTCTTTAGGAGAACTCTTCTCAGAACTTGATGTGTATCCCCTATAGCAGGCTAGAAAATCAGACTGTGGTCTGACTCCTGGATAGAAAATCTGAAAGCTGAGAGTGGATCGCCTTTATGGTAAAGCAAAAGAGAATGGAATTATTGACTTGGGAATCAGCCAGGATTGTACAGGTCAAGGTCGAGGACCATCAGTATGGACTGACTGCTCAAGACAATTATTTCACTCTGTGTTTTTCTGAATTCCATACCTCCCAGGATTCCAATATACTCTCATCAAATGGGAAAAGAGCCTTGGCAACATTTGTAAGATTCAACTTTCTAGCCTCCTTCATGGGAGTGCCAAATTGTGTTTTATTTTAAGAAAATAAAGAAATGACAAAATTTAGCTGTAGTTAGTTCATCTGAATCTTCATTCTATAAAAATGAGAATGAGTATAAAGTCATGAAAGCTAGCATCCTCCCAACAAGTTTGATCCTGTATATTTCAGCAATTTGTTATTATGACATACACCATTTAACCAAAAAATAACAAAAAAAGTAAATGTATAGCATCTAAATGCCAATAAAGTTATATTAGATATGAAGGAGCTTCATTAAAAAGTCAGTAAGGGAAGCAAAGGCAATTCTAATTTATCTGGAAAGGGGAAAAAAGCTGAATTATTATGTAGCATGCATTAAAAAATATTTCTGAGCACTAAGTAGTATATTTGTAGTAGCAGTTGAAGCATATGTAATAAAAGTAACATTAATAATAAAAGTGTAATGAAAGTGACATTATAAAGAAAATATCTATAGAAACACATAAGTAATCTGGAAGGATCATCTAATAACCATATTTGAGTCTCCAAAGTAGGAAATATGTGAGCTAAACAAATAAATTTATTCTAAATGGCTAGGTATAGATTTCTAAGATGGTAATTTCTCTAAGTTACCTTTTAAAAACTTATGAATTATTGACCTGGATGATTATAGTACATTGTCAACTCATCATTTAGGTCTTGGCAAATGGCAGTGATCACAATGGTAACCAAAATGGGAGAGCAGATTTGTGAGGCCAGGTTTTGTTTGAGGAATGAAGATAAATATGGCAATAAAGTGTCTTGTTTTCACCATATTTATCCATGAAATCATTTGATATATCAACTATGTTATTGCTCTGTCTGCCCAGCCCACCATGAAGTAGATATTTGGCAACTTTTCAATGAACTCAGGCAGTGTAGTAAACCAAAGCAGGTAACTCAGATTAAAAAAAAAACACTTTTGAATGATCAGATCTGGCTGTCTACATTAGGGACTAATTGAAAGCAGAAAAGTACTACATGTCAAACACAGTCACTTAAAATTATTACAACTGATTAAACAGATCTCTCATTGCCTAAATTATAAGACAAGTTAAATTTTAATAGCTATAAGGGGAACCTAAGGCAGGATCTTTATAATAAAATGGATTAGCTATTTAATGTCAAATATCAAGTACTCAATCTTATTATAATCAGCTGATTCAAGTGAGTAGTTCTAATATTTAAGTGGATAAAATAACCAGACCATTATTGTGGGCAGTAAGAAGATAAAATCAGATGAAATTACATCCTTATAAACTTCAATACTGAACTACTTTCACTGTGTTGAAGTGCTTTCTGATTTTACTAGAAAGAATAGTATATGGTTACTGATTGATCTGTTCAACAGATTTTTGGATCTTAAAGAGATTTTTGATGTAGAATTTCCTATATCATTTATTAAATTAATTTTGAATTTGTTAAAATAAAATAAGTTTATGGAAGGTAAATGCAGCCTTAAGTTACTATTTTGATTTTTTTTAGGTTGGAATTTTAGCAATAAGGATTCACTTTAATAATCTATCATAACTGCATTTGGATTCGATGTACAATTCACTTGTGCTCTTATTTATTCTCTAAAACATACAAATTTATAAAGTCTAGAAATTTCACTGTTAGTTAATCCTTACAAATAATACAAATAATAATAATATCAAATATTCTAGATAATCTGTGTTTTATTCATTACAGATTTTGTGATTTATGGTTTTCTGGAACCAATTGTATATGATTGTATAGTTGTTGCTTCACCCATCCAAAAGGCTGGGATGTTTATTTACCTGCTTATGTTCTCTACTAAGAGTTCTATGGTGCCATGTCTTATATTTAGGTCTTTAAACCATTGTATTGGCAAGTTTTGAATGTGTGTGTTGTGTGTGTGTTTGAGTTCTGCTTCTACTGCTCACAACAAGAAAACTTAAATCTCAAGTTTATAAGGCCATGGAAAAATATAATATAGGTTGACTAAATACATTTTCATGGTTCAAACAATTGATCTGAAAGAAAATAATTTTTATTAACTTTACCCAATATGCTTTAGAAAATTTATTCAGATCATTTCCCTATGCATATTACTACAGGTACCTAGCTCCCCAAGAAAAAGTTTAGAAAAAAAAAAGCTCACTTGAAAATCAATATTCAGATAAGCTTAGCAGGGATGTATTAGGTTAAACATTAAACAGCCAGTGTTTACCTCAACTTTTTATGATCCAACCTAATATGCATTTCTTAATATTGATAGAACTCAACAATTGAGGTTTATATATTTAAGCAAGTGCAGCATAATACAGCTGCATGTTTGGGTAAAGTTTAAACAAATATGATGAGATAAAAATAAAAACAACTTTACGGCTAATAAGTATATGTAAACTTTTTATATAAACATACCTTTCAGATACTTAAAACAAACAGGAAACCTCCTTAACATGGTGACACCATTCTTTATGAAAGTGGTACCATTAACCAAGTTTTATTTTATGAAGATGAAGTTCCATATTCTATCCTTGCAATACAAATCAAGGTATGTATAAAGTCTTTAAAATGCCACAATCATCATGCAGAAAGTGTGAACTATGATCCATACAAGTCAGTTCCATGGCAATTAGTATTATCTTATAGTTAGAACACTAGGAAAACCTCTGTCATTAAAACATACAATTTATTATTAAGTTACCAACTTGACCTATGTGTCTCTTTGGAGTATTCTCAAAATACGTTAGTGTGTGTATTTGATGTTTTATAGGAAACAGAATAATGCAAGACACGTGAATTTATAATCTAACATTGCAGTTTTGGCTCTCCTTTATGCATCATCTTTGGGATTGAATTTACTTATCAGATCATACCAATCTCATACTCTGTACAATAATTTTTCCAGAAGGAGTTACTTATACAGCTATAATTTTGACAGTAGAGGAAAAGAGTATCTCTAAATAATTAATGGCAATATATCCCCCCTTTCTTTCTTTATCTGAAAGATTGCTCAAGTCATGTTCCCTAAAGGTTTCACTGACCCATTGAAACAAAGTTGACAGGTGATGGCTAGATATTTTTAATTAGGAGAAACCCTAAAGTAAAGAGCTTTCCAGAAGGAGTAGCAGTTAGACCCAGTAAACAATATTTGACACCTGCTTTGTCAAATTACAGTGAACACCTGCCATTCGCCATTCGGAATGCTTACTGCTCACTAATTTCAAGTAAAAAATAAAAAGTTAGACTGGAGGCTTTAAACTGTTTAAAGATTTTAAATTAAATAAACTATAATCTTAACTTTTATGTCTTAATTAAATTTTATGACAAAACTAACATATAGATCTATTCTCTTGCCAAAGAATTAAAATTTTACATTGAGACTAAGATCCCATCTGACAACCAAGTTTGAGCACATTTTGAATATTAGCACAAAGGAAAGAGGCCAAAAATTTACCTTTTGGTTAAAATGATGTTTTCTATAGGGAAAATCATGAGTAATTTACCCCGTGTCTCCCTAGATCTTTGTTTCTAGATAGCAATTTATTCTTTCTCACAACAAATGGGACAGACAGACAACAAGCAAATTAATTATGTACTATACCATACATTTCTGAAAAAAAAGAATTGAGACTTCACTTGCTGAGAGAGATTACACTTTAAACAGCCTGGACAAGGAGAGTTTGAATGGGAAAATTTTATTGGAAGAAATAATGTGAAGGAAATGAGAAGCCTGCTGTGTATATTTGGGAGGAGAGCTTGCCAGGTAGACAGAAAGTATAAAGGCCTTGCAATGAGACAAATTCTGACACGCTCAAGTAAAAGCAAGAGAGCAAGTATGGTTTGCATAACAGTAAGGGAGCTAGAAAGGAATAGGTAGGGCTGTCTACATAATTCGTGGTGTCCCATGCAAAATGAAAAGATGGGGGCCCCTTGTTTGGAAAAACAGGAGAAAAGCAATGTTAAGGATCTTGCAAGATAAACCTTTTTCCTTTCTTCCACTGTGTCTCTTTCAACTTCTTAAGGTGTTTTTAAATTCACTTTGTAATATAGTTCTGAGAGAAGAAAAATGAAACTTCTAAATTATTAGCATTAATTTTACTGATTAACTTTATATGGCACAATAGCAGTTTTAAATGCAAATGTAATAGCATTTAACCCATATGTGGAATCCCTGAAATTATACAATTTGCATTTTGTAGCTCATACATGCATATACATATATATTCTTATTATCAGAATAGTGAAAACAGCACAAGAAACAAACTCAACTGATTTTATTTCCCCTCCTAATGCATGTTCTCCCAATCCTCTCTACCTTCAGCTTACTGGTGAGTAAAGATAGACTGAAAAGGAGAGGAACTATCGGTTACCCTTTCTTTCCTATTCCTTCTTTGTCATTATTTTCAGCATAAGTAGTTAGCTAAAACAGGAGTGTTTACATGAATATTATCATGAGGAAGGAAAGACACGATAAGGTTCTTTAATCATTTTTGTTTTTAAGAGAGCCATTGGGCTTCCCTGGTGGTGCAGTGGTTGGGAGTCTGCCTGCCAATGCATGGGACATGTGTTCTAATTTTTCTCTGGTACAGCAATTTTTAAACACCATTTCAGGAAGCTCAAGCTGTTTAGTAGTCTGTAAATGAGGATTCCCAATACAATAATGTCTATGCCCTAGTGTACATTAAAAATGTAATAAAATTACTTTACATTTTTTTAAAAAATGTATGTTTTATCTCTCTATGGGACTAAAACCTGCATCCAGGAGGCAGAAAATGGGAGAGATGTGAATAATCACTATTGTATTGTACTCATAATATCATTCATTCCTTCATTGAGTTAAGATCATCTTATAAATGTGTTCCTCTCAAGAGGCTCTTGAAGTAAACTTGGACCTGAATTTTTGTCATTTTCTGAAGGAAACATTTCTATTCACATTAGCTCCATTAACTATTATCCTTTTTTTTTTTTCAGTCAGTCTTTATGAAAGAACAGTTGCTCAGTCTGGTCTTGAATTCTAGATTTCTGAAGCCTGGTGTAAAAACCGTTATTGATCCCAGCCTTAAAGTCATTAGATTTGATTGAATTCCAAAAGTGTGCTTTCTCCATCCTTGCAGATAGTTTAAGAACAGAATGTTCTTAAACTTGGTCTTTGGAGATCCAATCAAGAAGATTTCTAAGAACTACTTACACTGATGGGTTTTGCACAATTTAATCTCTAAAATTGTTGTTTCTTCAAGTTTTATATAATCTTTGCAGCTCTCAAAGCACAGTACCAGTGAGTTCCTGACAGATCTCCACATAGCCAACAGTCAAGAAGTATCCAGTGCCATGACCATGGCCTGAGTCTCAGACAAGAAAAAACAAATAAGTGCAGGTTTGGGGTTATAATAGCTGGCTGGTTTATATGTAATTGTCTCAAGAGCAATTACTAAGGAAACTTAGATCCTGATATGAGGCCAGGAACTAATATCATCACTGGGCTATCTCTCCAACAGTCTTTATTATAACACTTTCTTTTCCTAAACTCACTCAGTTTCCACACACTAACTTTTCCTTGATTTTTGATCCCTCTGAAAATGAGGCATTTTTTTTTCTAAAACTTTCAATGGCTGTCATCGCCTATGAATTATAAAGCATCCTTCTGATTATGGGTTTCAGGTGCTCTATGGGCATACCCCCATTCTGCCACCCCACTTTATCTCCCATTATGATTTATCACAAATATACAGATGATCAGCAATTTCCAAGTCTTCTACTTATGTGCACATTGTTTCGCCATATGGAATAGCTTTCACCATTGATTCTAACTATAATTTCACAAAGGCCCAGCCCAGATTAATATTTTTGATAAACCCTTTCTCAAATTCCCGATTTTTAAATTATATAATGAACACCGTTAGAAGGTTTACCATGTGCTAATCATTGTTCCAAACACTCAATCCTTATACTAACTTTATGCCATAGATACGGTCACACCCCCAATTTATAAATAAAGAGACTGAGGCACAGAAAGGTTAAGTTACTTGGTAGAGGTCATGCAACTTTCTTGGTTCAATCCCAAGTTCTTAATAAATATCCTATATTGTTCCTCAAAATGAAACTTCCCTAATGTCTACTATTTTATTATTTTGTTCCTTGAGAGGACTTACTTAATTTTCCTTGAATTATAAGAAATGATAAAACTTCTATCCCCATGATATTTAAAACACCATGAAGTCAGAAACTGTGTTATACTTAATATTATTTCCCACAGTATCTAATATATTTTTGCTGAATCAAATGAATAAGCAAATCAAAGGTAAGTTTCAAGTCCTATACATTTATTATTACTGTGGTCCACAGTAGAAGTTTTTGCAGTAGAATGGTGTTCTGCATTTGTTTTGTTTTGCTTTACATTATTTATTTTGCTTGTTGGTTTGTTCAGGGTTATCCTTCAATATCAGGCATTGTGCTAAGGTGCCTCCTATTTATTATACCGTAATAATACTATTATTTTTATTGTTTTGTGTATAAGGAGACAGATGTTAGAGAAGTTAAGTAATTTGCCCACGGTATATGCACATGTGTATATATTATATTTTATAATATATGTAATTACATAATATTAATAAAAATAATAATAGATAAAATGTTTTTAAAAGGATACTATGTAATATTATATTCACTATAAATATAAATAGGTATAGAGTTCTATATAAATAAAAAAATACTGTGCCCTACTATAAGAAAATGTACTGCAAGAGATATTTCCCATTTACAAATAATCAATGAGAATTAAAAATGACAAATTTATTATGATTATTAATGGACAATTAACATACCACTTCACACCTATATAGGTTTTCATACTTTAGAAAACATGTTTACCGCTAGTGTCTTGTTTATTTCTAGGGATGATAATAAGCTCATCTTTTAGATCTGTATTCTGACAGCCAGAAAGAGACTCTGAATTACTAACTGTGCTAATTCTATAAAAAAATGAAGAATCTTGACTGCCAGTCCCAAGATCTTTCCAAGGAATTCTCCATCCATAAAAATAATTTCCACAAATTTCTAGGGAAATAATTCATTTCCCCTTTATTATGAAGAAAGCAACATTCATGCTGGGTGGCTGACAGCAGGTGTTAATTCTGCAAGTACTAATTTAACATAGCAGGTATCAAATACACTGGGTATTAACTGCATGGTTGCTACAAAGTGATGACAATCACTAAATGAGCTCTGATCAGGTGGCCACTGGCACTCACAGGCCTTCTGTTAGATTTTATTGCTTGCCTGAGCTGCATTCATTGGGGTAACATCCCATGGAGAACAGCTTCTCAGGAGCTTACAGAGTAATGAACACCTACTCCAGGGATATGGACATTTTCTCCATCTCCACTGTTTCCTCTTTTCAGTCACATATGATGTGACATATCAGGGTAATTACAGTCACTTTAATTTTTTAAAAATGATGAATAATACTGTAGGAAAATTATCAGCAGCTGCTTCAAACTTAACTCCTTTCCCAAATATTGCCAACCACCTGCTCCCATACCATTCCTTTCCCCACTATTTATAACTAATCTGGAAAAATATGCACACAAACTCACACACCTAAAATATGTCTTCATTTATTAAAAATATGATTTCATGGAAGAGAAATTTAAATTTATGCCTTGCCTTTTAATCTATATTTTTGGTGTTGGTAAAATATTTTTTCTAACCTGTTTCTGGTTTCTCATATGTATCTTCTAGATGTTCACTCTCAGTATTTTTATTTAAACCACATTCACAAGTCTCACATTTTTGTACTCTGTCCTCACCCAGCAACTCACTTTTACTTTGCTCTGTCCTTTTCTTTAAGAATGGCTAGAATCTGAGGCGACAGGGACTGCTGCTGTTTGTAGAGGGGAGTGTCTGAGATGTTACTAAGTTCTAGAGGAAGTGAACAAATGGCTACGTTATGACATTTTCAAAGTGCTCTCTTTTAATATAAAGAAATTTTGTTGTTCAGGTTCATTTGACCTAGCCCTAAATCTCCTTAACCTTTGAATGTTAAGCTGCAGGTGATATGATTACAATCTATGACATAAATTAATTGAGTGTTTGTCAAAATCACCAGGCTCAAATTCTTTGAAATGATCCACTTGCAGACAAAATCTATGCAAAGCCTGTCAGCTGTCAGCTTTTTACTATTCTTGTTTAGTTAGTTAACAACTGTGTTCAGAGGCTTGAGTGAAAGCTGAATTTGTCAGGCTTTTGTGAAACAAAGAACTCAAATTCACAAGCCTTACCATGAGAATAAAGCCACCTACAGGGATGTTTTATACCAGTCTGATCTAAAAGAAATGAGATAGGAAGCTGAGAGAGGTGCCACAGACAGGTAAGGGTAAAAGTCAGTGGTAAGAATACCAACTTCCAGGGGAGCAAATCCCAAGGTTGCCTTTTAGTTTTCTCTAATCAACCAATATGCAGTTTATGACCCAATAAGTGCAGTACATGACAGCCCATTTGTGATGCTCTTTAGAGAGGTCTTACTTCATGAGAGGAAAGTAGGCCTGAAGTCTTTGAAATGGAGATCTAAAAATGTAATGAGGATGTACTGTTCAGAACATAAAGGTATTTTATGTAAGATCCTTTTTCATCTTGGAGAGCTTATTGTGTGAACAAAAGGACTGCTATGGATCCCTTATTTTAAAGGACTTCTAAACATAGCCACCCTGCCCCCTCCCCAAACTGTGAAATGAGATGAATTAGCTAGCTAAGGCTCCTTTAGCAGTGCTTATCACATTTATGAAATCCTGACATTCTAACAGTCTTTCCACATTGTAAAAGGAAGCTGGGTCTTGATCATAGTGTTGGTAAATGAAAATGCGGGCCAAGAAAAGTCGTTAGATATATTAAGAAATAGTTAGCAACTATGCTTTCCTTTTTTATGTATAAATCTAATGATAATAACAGTTTAGTCCATGATGTTTGAATTCCTTTGTCATGAAATAGAGATGATGCCATAACATTGAAGGTCAGCTATCAGGCTTTGACCAATAATTACGATTTCATCAACACCTACCTGTTATCTGTAATAGAGAGTGAGAGAATGTACTTCCACAGGGGTTTTGTGTAACTGATGTGGTGCTCAGCTAACTATACTTTTTAAAATGAAATGATATTGAACAAATGATACTCATGTGAAAATGCATACTTCCTCTTAAGAGATGAAGAACTAAATTTTAAGTGTGGAAATCACCAAAATTCCATCTTGTGCATACAGGATATGAAAACAGTTATTTGGTCTGAAACCTCATAATTACTTCTATCTCCTCTAAAATATTTAATTATGACTCAGTCTCTTATTTTTAAATCATGCTTTTATTATCTCTGTCTTGTTGTTGATTTTACTTCTTTTGCACTAAGTCAGATTTACCTATGTGCCAATCAAATCTTGGATAAAATTCCAGATTTCAATCAAGGTAAATATCATTGTATTTATACAATGTAGACATAGTAGACTCAAAGAAACACACAGAGACATATGAAGACACACCCACACCGTATTCTTCCCTTGTCAGATGCATACAGATTTAGGCATACGTAGTGCTTTCTCTCATTTATAATATGGAAAATCAATAGCAAAACAAAGAGACCTATGAAAACAATTTATCCCATGATTTATCTTGTTTATTTCTCTAACTTCAGAAAGGTAGGCAATTATATATCCAGGACAAATTGTTATTTTGCTTTTTTCCAGGAAATCTTCATGGCTTCCTTTAATCTTTTTTTTTTCTTGTTTCATCATTCTCAGAGAATTTTGTTTTTGTTTGCATACAATCTAGAACAATTCTACAATACATAGAGGATTATCAGGATGTGTGATGTCATGTTTCATAAAGATCTGGAATTGTTATAAGGGATGATATATTCCTTGACTATCTGTGGAAAGGATATGACTTAGTTTTGACATACAGAATAAAATAATTAAAGGGAAAAACATTTTTAAAAGATGATAGATACATACTTTCAAGAGCTGATTGCTATAATTCTCCACTGTTGAAAGTAATCTATCTCCTTAACCTCATTAATGTTCTTATTATCTTACTTCTTATGCCACTGTTGTTTACACATAAGTTTGACACTCCCTGCAAGATTTGTGAAAACAGTATCGCTAGCTAATAAATCGCTGTACACTTCACAGATTGATTGTAATAGTGTCTTGTATATCACATATTTTAAATAAGTATTCAATATAGTTTTGAGTGTCATAGGAGACAGGCAGGTGAGAAAGGGGTTGGGCTTAGGTTGTTCTCATTAAGAAAATAACAACAAAAGCATGAAAGTTAATTTGTAAAACAAATGTTTTTGTTGCACTGAGTTCTAGAAAAACTATGTCAAATGGACCCTCATGTAAGTGGGAATAAATAACTTAATGAATAATATATGATTATAATTTTCTGAGATAAAATACACTTTTCTGGTAGATACTTCTTACAAATATCTCATTAGAAAAGTCAAGGAACTGAAAATTTAACTCAGGAATGCCATTTGGGTGAGTTAACTCTTGACAAGGATAGAACTTTGAGAATATAGAAAGCCTGACTGTCTTAAATGTCAGTCTCAAGAAAACTTCTGACAAGTGCTCAAAGTCAATGTATGGATCAATCCTCTGATGAGTGGTTCACATAACACAATGTTCTATTTTGTTGCTAAATGCATGGATTCCAGATATTTTTATATGTGTTTATTTTTTCAGTGGACATTATCAACCACCTAGGTTAAGGAATATGATCTCATGATGGAAATAAGTTGCAAATCCCAAGAGCTATGAGACAATCCAGGAGCATGCATGCTTATGGGAGATAAGAATACAGAATTTCAAGGAGTAGGTAATACACAGTCATATTAATAGCTAATGTGAATAAGTACCACAACCAACCATCTACCAACTCTCTTTTCCCAAAAGTAGTGAAATTTAACCCTTTGGATTCACCAACTCTTTGGGGGACTTAGTAAAATAATGTGCCATTAACTGAGAAAAATACACAAACATAAAATATTTCATATATCTCTCTCGCTTATTCTTCTCTTGGCTTACTCCCCTCTAGCCATGACAGCCTCTTTGTTGTTTTCTGAATATCCAGAACCACTTAAAGCCTTTGCACTGACTATTCCATCTGTCTGGAAGGATCCTCACGGATTTATCTTCCTGGTTCACTCCCTCAGTTCCTTCAAGTCACTGCTCAAATGTCCCCTTCTCATATGGATGACCACAACTATCTAATTAAAACTTCAACCCCTTCACCACCTCTCACTGTGTAGATACACCTTTATTTTGTTCTATAGTTTGTAGCACCTTATAAACCTTATACAGTTTAATTTTTGTTTATTTTACTCTTTATTTTGTATCCTTCCACTTGAAAATCAGATCCATTAGGTCAAGAGTTTTTACATAGTTTCCTGTTAATGTCTGTACCCCTGGTACATAATAGATAACCCTAAATATTTATTGAATGAATGAATACAGTTTCAAGTAAGTAGTAAAGTATGGTGCTAAAGAACATACTTTTTGGAATCAAATGGATCTGGATGAGTCTTGTTTTAGCCCTTAGTGAGCCTGTGGGAAAATAGCTTTATATCTTTGAGATTTTGTTTCTGGTAACTCACAGAAAGATAGTAAGAAAACCTACAGTTATTTAGGGTTCAGAAACAGAATGCTGTCTCCTCTCACTTATCCCCTCTACTCTCTTCCAACTTCTGTAGAAAAATGATCTTCTTCAGACAAATCCTGAACTTTTATGCAGTATAATATGACAGGCACAAAAAGGAAGAATCATTAACACTTGAAGGGAAATAATATTAATTAGATAAAGAGACAAAGCCAATCTAAATTATTAAGTTCTTAGGGGCAAAAAAGATGAAAGGAAAGTGAAGGCAGTTTTGGTGGAGAGAAATTAGGATATGATTGGTGAATAAAAAGTTTCAGAGAAGTTTGACCTATGAAAATTCAGGTACTAAGAAATATTACTAGGGGTTATGAATTGCATTCTTTTTAATGTGTTTCAAGTAAGGACAGGAATGACTTTTTTCTTGTAGCTATTTGAATTGGATGGTTTGAATGCTGTCTGGGTAATAATGGACTGATATCAATTCCAGAATTCATGTGGGTTACACATATAAAACTTATATAAAAAGGCTAGTGTGTTGCATGGTCTATTGTTATTACTCAATAATTTAATAGAGTGAAAAATACTCATCATATTCCATGGCACTTAATGCATTGATTTAGTTATGTAACACTTATTTATTAAATGCTCACAAGCATCTGGAAACTATGTTTGTCTTAAGGATATAATAAAGAAAAAGAGAGTTGTGAGTCCTGAATTCATGGATTTTACTTTCAATGTACCTAATTCAGGACAGACATGTAGATAGGCTTCTGTCAAATTTTGGGGGGAGTATATTGTATTTGCATTTTTTCCCCGGGGGTTAAACCTTAAGCTTTGATTAGACTCTCAGAACAATTTGTTACCTTAATACCAAAGAATCCTCTCCCTCAGTGAGAGAAGTTGGAGTCATAAACAAATCAGACTGACTGAGAGATGAAACGAATGACAGATAAGGAAATTAGGACCCCAAGAGCAAAGCATGAAGAGTAAACAATAGCTGAGACACATTTTATTTGTTAGTTAGGTCATTAGTTTTAAATGACAGAGAGACTGAGAATGTTTAGAAGTTGAGGAGAGAACTCACTGTAGAAAGACAAAAGGGAGAAGTACAGAGAAAAATAATCTAATGAATAACAATCCCAGAGAAGATAAGAGAAGACACGATCATGAACTTAACTGGTTTTATCTGCAGAGTCTTATTTGACATCTTGTAATGAAATTTTTGAACCTTTTTGTTTGAATTATTTGCTTAGGGCTTTGAAGATAAATTAAACTCTATAACTTCAGATAATTTTATATTCATTTGGGGTCATTAAAAGAGCAAAACCAACTAAACAAACAACAGTGAACTAATGTTTTCATCAAGTAGAAATTGATCTTTAAATTAGTATCCTCTTCAGCAGGGCTCTTGCCTCAATAGACTTTAACTGGAGAGTGAGGGAGACCCAGAACCAGAAAGCAGAACAAGGAAAAATTTACTGGAAGTAGGGAGAGAAGGATGGAACTTAACAGGAAATATTACCTTGGTGCATCACCAAGAGCTTTGGAGTTACTAATTCAATGTGTGGTTCTGTGAAAACTAAAGAGAAACCTATTTAAAACTGAGCATGCCTGAATAAATCTAGTTTTTACTCAGGCCATCAACACTTGTAGTTCTCAAACAAGTGGTCAGACAAGAAATTGTTTTACTCCCATTTTACTCCAGATAACACCTAAAGGTATGAAGTAAAAACGTTTTCTATGCACACTTTGAAACAGAGGGCATATCCAAATGAAGCAGTGCCTCTTGGTGACAGGGAAAGATCAGAGAACTTGGTGACACTGGTATTCACATTAGAAACTCCTTGGAGTTGCTATTGCAACTTACTCTTCCCAAGGGAAGTTTAAGGAGAAAAGAGGTATATTAAGCAGTAAGGCCTACTTGTTTGAATGGCTTTAGAATATAATTTGTAATTGCAAATTAATAAGTAAATTTAATATTACACATAAAAAAAATTAGTCTCAGAGGCAGGTCCAAGACTGCATCATAGGAAGACCCTGAACCCACTTCCTCCCACAGATACACTGAATCTACACCCACATATAAAGCAATTCCTCCCAAAGAAGATGTGAGGGCTGATTGAAGAGCTTCTGCATATAGAGGGACCATGCAAAAATGGGTAAGAAAAATGGAGATATGGCATCCATGGAACCCCACTCCCAACATAGCAACCTGCAGTAGGGAGGGATATTAATGAGGGACGTGAGCCCAGACTCACACACCATGGGACAAAGCAAAATCACAGCAGTTTGAAGGGCACCTAAGCTGTGCAGGAAGATAATCCAATTACTAACCATAAAACATCTACCAAATGGGCAGGGAAAGGTTGGAACCCTATTAGGGGTCAGAGGAACCAATGAGCACCATTGTTTGAGTCCCTCCATACTCCTCCCAGCCCATGCTCACTCCAGCCATACATCAAGCCCATACTTGTGCATGTAGTCTATGCAGGGGATTCTCCCACACCAGGCCACTACTTCAAGAAAAGAAGAGGTAGTGGTTTTGACTAATTCATAGAAACAAATACAGCAAGTCAAACAAAATGAGGAGACAGAGGAATATGTTCCATCCAAATGATAGAATAAGATAAAACCCAGGGTGAGGGGGGGACTAATGAAATGGAGATGAGTAATTTACCTGATAAAGAGTTTAAAGCAATGGTCATAAAATGCTCATTGAACTCAGGAGAATGAGTGAACTCAGTGAATGAAGAATGAATGAACATTAACAAAGGGTTTGAAAACATAAGAAGAAAATATTCATAGCTAAAAATACAAAAACTGAAATGAAAAATATGATAAAGCAATGATACAGAAGAATGAATAAGCAATCTTGAAGATAGAAGAGTGGAAATCACCCAATCAGAACAGCAAAAAGAAAAAAGATTTAAAAAAAAATTGAGGATAGTTTAAGAGACCTCTGGGACAATATCAAGCATATTAAAGTTTGCATTATAGGAGTCCTGGAAGGAAAGAGAGAGAGAAAGAGACAGAAAAAATTATTTGAAGAAGTAATGCTTGAAAACTTCCCTAGCCTGGTAAAAGAAACAGACATCCAGATCTAAGAATCACAGAGTCCCAAACAACATGAATCCAAAGAGATCCACAGTAAGACACATTAGAGTTAAAATGTAGAAGTTAAAGATAAAGAGAGGGGCTTCCCTGGTGGCGCAGTTGTTGAGAGTCTACCTGCTAATGCAGGGGACACCGGTTCATGCCCTGGTCCAGAAAGATCCCACATGCTGTGGAGCGGCTAGGCCCATGAGCCATGGCAGCTGGGCCTGCGCATCCAGAGCCTGTGCTCTGCAACAGGAGAGGCCACAACAGTGAGAGGCCCACGTACCACAAAAAAAAAAAAAAAAAAAAAAAAAAAAAAAAAAAGATAAAGAGAAAATCTTAAGGTGAACAAGAGAAAAACAATCACATAAAAGGGAAACCCCATAAAGGTTATCAGCTTATTTTTCAACAGAAACTTCATGGGCCAGAAGAAAGAGGCAGGATATATTTAAAATGCTGAAAGAGAAAAACTTACAATCTAGACTCAAACTATCCAACAAGGTTATCATTCAGAATTGAACAAGAGGTGAAGAGTTTCTCAGACAAGCAAAAACTATAGGAGTTCATCATCACTAAACTAGCCTTTCAAGAAATGTTAAAAGGACTTCTTTAAGTGGAATAAAAAGGCTACAACTAGAAATAAGAAAATATGTGAAAGAAAAAAAATCTCACTGGCAAAGGCAAGTGTATAGTAGAGGCAGTGGATCAGCCACTTTAAAAGCTAGTATGAAGATTCGTGATAAAATTAGTTCAGTCAATTACAGTTGAACCTTGAACAACACAGGTTTGAACTGCACAGATCCACTTAAACATGGATTTTTTTCAGTAGTTACACTACAGTACTACACAATCCATGGTTGGTTGAATCTGTGGGAAGGAAACTAGATTTGGAGGGCCAATTGTAAAATTACACACACATTTTTGACTATGTGGTGGATGGGCACACTTAATCCACCTGTATAAATGTATAACTACAGTAAGTATACACAGAATGACAAGATGTAAAATATAATATCAAAAACATAAATATGGTGGAGGGGGAATTAAAATGCAGTGCTTTTAGGAGGTGTTCATATGATGGAGGGGGAACTAAAATGCAGTGCTTTTAGAAGGTGTTCAACCTTAAGTGACTATCAGCTTAGAATAGTCTGCTAAACATACAGGTTGATATATATGAACCTCATGGTAACCACAAACCAAAAACTTACAATGAATACACACAAAAATTAAGACAAAGGAACCCAAACATAACAAATCACAAGGGAAGGAATCAAGGGAAGACTGGTTCTACAAAAGATAGAGAACTACAAAAACAACCAGAACAATTAACAGAATGGCAATAAGGACATATCTATCCATAATTACTTTAAATGTAATTTAATTGCTCCAATCCTCAATGCTCCAATTAAAAGATATAGGATGGCTGAATGGATAGAAAAACAAGACCCATCTATATGCTGTCTACAAAAGACTCGCATTAAATCTAAAGATACACGTAGACTGCAAATGAAGGGATAGAAAAAGATACTCCATGCAAATGGAGAAAAAGAGAGCTGGGGTAGCAATACTCATATAAGATGAAATAGACTTTAAAATAGACTGTAACAAGAGACAAAGAAGGGCATTCCTGATGATAAAGGGGTCAATCCAACCAGAGAGTATGATATTTGTAAACATTTATATATATAAAGCAAATAGTAAGAGAAATTTAAAAATAGACAGCAATATAATAATAGTAGGGGACTATAATAACCCACTAACATCAATGGATAGATCATCCAGACAGAAAATCAATAAGGAAAAACTGACCTTAAACACATGTTAAACCAGATGAAATTAGTAAGTATATAAACATCCCAAAGCAGCAAAATACACATTTTTCAAGTGCATATGGAACATTCTCCAGACTACCTTACATGTTTGGTGAAAAAAGTGTCAATAAATGTAAGAAGACTGAAATCATAACAAGCATCTTTTCCAATCACAATGGTATGAGACTAGAAACCAACTACAAGAAAAAAAAAAAAAACCCTACATAAAACACAAACACATTGAGACTAAAAACATACTACCAAAGAATGAATGAGTCAATGAAGAAATCAAAGAGGAAATCAAAAAACACCTGGAGATGAAGAAAGTGAAAACACAACTTTCCAAAATCCACGGGATGTAGCAAAAACAGTTCTAAGATGGAAGTTCATAGAGATACAGGCCTCCATCAAGAAACAAGAAAAATCTGAAATAATCGAAATTTATGTTTAAAGGAACTAGAAGAAGAAGAGAAAGTAAAGCCCAAAGTTAGTACAAGGAAGGAAATAATAAAGATTAAACTGGAAATAAATGAAATAGAGACTAAAATATGATAGAAAAGACCAATGAAACTGAGTTGGTTTCATTTGAAAAGAGACATCGACAAACTTTAGCCAGACTCATCAAGAAAAAAAGAGAAAAGGCAAATTTAAAAAAAAATCAGCAATGAAAGAAGAGAAATTACAAACAACAGCACAGAAATACAAAGGATGATAACAGAATACTATGAACAATTATATGCCAACAAACTAGACAAACTGGAAGAATTGGATAAAGTCCTAGAACTATACAATCTTCCAAGACTGAAATAGAAAATAAGAATAAACTGATCACTAGTAAGAAAACTGATTCAGTAATCAAAAAACTACACCCCCCCCCCGACCAGAAAAAAAGTCCAGGTCCAGATAGCTTCACAGATGAATTTGACAAAACATTTCAAGAAGAGCTAATACCTATCCTCACAAATTATTCCAAAAAATTTGAAGAGGAAGGAATGTTTATGAACTCATTTTACAAGGTCAGCACCTTCATATCAGAACCAGACTAAGACAACACAAAAAGAGAAAATAACAGGCCAATATCATGGATAAACATAAGTGCAAAAATCCTCAACAAAATATTAGCTAACCAAATTTAAGAATGCATTAAAAGGTGTATACAACAGAATGAAGTGGCATTTATTCCAGGGATGCAAGTATGGTTTAAAATCTGCAAATCAATCAACATCATACCTCACATTAACAACATGAAGAATAAAAATCATCTGATCATCTCAACAGATGCAAAAAAAAAAAAAAGCATTTGAAAAGAATCAACATCCATTTATGATAAAAACTCTCAACAAAGTGGGCATAGAGGAAACATACCTCAATATAATAAAGGCCACATATGACAAACCCACAATTAACACCATACCCAATGATGAAAGCTGAAAGCTTTTCTGTTATTATCAGGAGTGAGACAAGAACGCCCACTCTCATCACTTTTTATTCAATATAGTTTTGGAAGTCCTAGACACAGCAATCAGACAAGAAAAAATATAAAAGTCATCCCAACTGAAAAGGAAGAAGTGAAACAGTCACTATTTGCAGATGGCAATATACTGTATTTAGATAACCTCCCCAAAGTCCACCAAAAAACTATTACAACTAATAAATGAATTCAGTAAATTTGCAGGACACAAAATTAATATACAGAAGTCTGTTGATTTTTTATATACTAAGAGTAAACTATCAGAAAAAAATTTCATTTGAAAATCATATCAAAAAGAATAAAGTACCTAGAAATAAATTTAACCAAGGAGGTGAAAGACCTATACTCTGAAAACTATAAGACACTGAGGAATAAAATTGAAGATGACACAAATAAATGGAAAGGTATACTGTGTTCATGGAGCGAAAGAATCAATATTGTTAAAGTGTTCATTACTACCCAAAGCAATCTACAGGTTAAATGCAATCCATATCAAAATACTCATGGTATTTTTCACAAAACTAGAACAAATCATTCTGAAATGTCTACAGAGCCACAAAAGACCCTGGAGAGCCAAAACAATCATGAGAAAGAAGAACAAAGCTGGAAGTATTGTGCTCCCAGACTTAAAACTATACCTCATAGCTACAGTAATCAAAACAGTATGGTACTGGCACAAAAACAGACATATAGATCAATGGAACAGGATAGCTCAGAAATAAACCCATGCTTATATAGTGAGTTAACTTACAACAAAGGAGGCAAGACTATACAATAGGGAAAAGACAGTCTCTTCAATAAATTGTATTAGGAAAACTGGACAGCCACATGCAAAAGAATGAAACTGGACCACTTTCTTACACCATATACAAAAATAAACTCATAATGGATTAAGGACTTATATATATAAGACCTGAAATCATAAAACTCCAAAAAGAAAACATAGGCACTAATTTCTTTGACTTTGGTCTTAATATTTTTTTGGATATGTCTTATCAGGCAAGGGCAACAAAAGCAAAAATAAATGGGAGTACATCATACTAAAAAGCTTTTGCACAGCAAAGGAAACTACAAACAAAGCAAGAAGGCAAACTAGTAAATGGGAAAAGATGCTTGCAAATGATATATCTGATAAGGGGTTGGTATCCAAAATATATAAATAACTCATACAACTCAATAACAATAAAAACAACCCTATTGAAAAATGGGCAGAAGATCTGAATAGCCATTTCTCCAAAGAATGTATAGAGGTGGCCAACAGGCACATGAAAAGATGCTCAATATCACTAATCATCAGGGGAATGCAAATCAAAACCATACCACGTCACATCTGTCAGAATGATTTTTATCAAAATGGCAAGAAACAAGTGTTGATGAAGAAGTGGAGAAAAGGAAACACTCGTACACTGTTGGTGGGAATGTAAATTGGTGCAGCCCCTGTAAAAAACAGTATGAAGTTTTCTCAACAAAAACTAAAATTAGAACTACTGTATGACCCAGCAATTCCACTTCTGTGTATGTATCTGAAGAAAACAAAAATATTAATTTGAAAACATACATGCACCCCATTGTTCATTGCATCATTATTTACAATAGCCAAGATATGGAAGCAACCTAAGTGTCTATTGATAGATGAATGGATAATGAAGGTATGGGAGATATATAGATATAGATAGATATAGATATAGGTATGATGAAATATTACTCAGTGATGATGAAGAATGAAATCTCGCCATTTGTGAAAATGTGGATGCAGCTAGAGATACACTAAGTGAAATAAGTCAGAGAAAAACAACATATGA
Source organism: Stenella coeruleoalba (assembly GCF_951394435.1). Taxonomy (NCBI): domain Eukaryota; kingdom Metazoa; phylum Chordata; class Mammalia; order Artiodactyla; family Delphinidae; genus Stenella; species Stenella coeruleoalba. The sequence goes on from NC_137148.1 coordinate 85,862,405, forward strand.
TTTCACTTATACTTGGAATCTAAAAAGCAAAACTAATGAACAAACATAACAAAATAGAAACAGACTCACAGATACAGAGAACAAAATGGTGGTTGCGAGAGGGTAGCGAGATGGGGAGATATATGTAATCTGTGAAGAGGATTAAAAGGCACAAACTTATAACTATAAAATAAATACATCATGGGGATATAATGTACAGTATAGGGAATTTAGTCAGTAATATTGTAACAACTTTGTATGGTGACCGATGGTAACTAGACTTATTGTGGTGATCATTTCATAGTGTATAAAAATATTGAGTCACTATGTTGTATACCTGAAACCAATATAGTATTGTATGTCAATTACAATTCACTTAAAAAATAGATTAGCATTAATGCATGTAAAGCACCTGGCACAGTGCCTGGACCTTAGTAGGAGGCTTAATAAAGGACAGGTATTGTTAATAAAAACACATTAGTCTCCTGAACAGCATTGGCCCTTTCATTTGGCCACCCATAAATCCTCTTATATTCTTATGGGCTCAGCAAGGTAGGTAGCAAAGTTGATTGATTTACATAAAAAAATATTTTAATAAATTCCTGTGTAAAGAGTCATTACATAAAAGTTCTATAGATCAGCATCCCCAGCCCTAATCCCTTCCTTACTCCTGGAAGGGAACTACTTTCCTGAATCTGCTTTGTATTTTTTCTGGCCTTTTGTTATATGCATTTGGTTCATTAAGTACCCAAATTATAAATACTGTATTTTATGGGAGAATTTCATTATTAATTTTAATGTTAAAATACCATTCTGCAGCCATGTATGTATTAATATCTAATATAATATCTTGGGAATTTTTTTCCCATAGACTCACTTCCTTGAGTAGCTTTGCCTCAGTATAGACATATATTACTATGATTTATTTAGTCATCTCCTTTGATGGCTTTTTAGATTGGTTTGATTTCTATTTGTTTGTTTTAGAGCTGAAATAAACATTATATTATAAGGCTCTGGGGGTATGTTGGAGGTCATTCTTAGCCTTTTCATAAAATACAGAAATGCATTTTGCCCTTATGATTGGAATATTTGGTTTAACTGGAAACTTAACTGCCTTTGGATTGTTCTGTGGATCAAATCCTCAGCGAAGCCAAGGGTGAAGTTTCACAAGATCAGATATTAACAAGAAAGTGTGAAAGTAGTAGAGAAAAAGAAGGCACTTGCCACATGGTAACTTTAGCTGACAGGCTTATTTGTGTGCATAAATTACAAACCTTTCTTGAACCTCCTTGTACTGCGAATGTGTTAACAGAAGTTAATTTGTGTCAGTGAAACTGGTAGGGGCTTGGTTCACTATAGAATTTGTACAAAAAGTGAAGTGTAAAAATTAGAAGAAAAAAGGTGACCTACAGCTGGTAAACCTGAGACATGTGCAACATACTTTATTTCAGGAAAATTGATTAGCTATTGAGAAGATAAGTTTGGACCAAGAGCACAAACCAAGAAAGGTCAGAAATCCCAACAAATAAAGTTAAGTCCTTAAACCCTGTTCTTTCACATGCGAAATGAAGGGCTTGAAAAAAATAATTGTAACCTCTTAATTCTATGTTTTCTAAACGAATTCCATCAAATTCATATTTTCTTTAATAATGAAATCTCTGATTTAAATTTGATATTCAATAGTTATATAAACATCTGTGTAGACAAGCAGTTATGAAAATCAGATGAGAAACTTCAGAGATTCATTACAGGTTGTCTGGCAATGACCTATTGGAGCTGAGAACTTGTCCTTCCTCTCAGGGCTAGGGATTTGCCTATCTTCAATTTGCCTACAGGAGCTGAAGACTCCTAATGTCTGCAAGTATCAGACAGATGGCAATTCCTTGAAGTCTCCTCAAAACTGGCAGCTAGGCTCAGCCTGACTAATGCTTGAGCCCAAAATATGTATTCTCTGAATAGGGGCTGCTTTTATTCTTGCCCCATAAAAAAAGGGAGAGCAGTAAAGAAGGAGAGTCCCATTGCTAGAATACAGTCCCAAGTAAAGTCCTGTATAGTATGTCTATCTCTGCATCTCCACAATTTGCCACCACTTGATTTTTCTTCCTGGCACCTACACTAAATAACCTGTACCAGTATTCACAGCAATTTATTAAAGTTGCTCTCAGAAATTATTACTGAAACTAGCTTCCTATTTACTTTCTACTGTAGACGGTATTAATCCCTTCTACTTTCTTAAAAATTTTGATTTACATGAGAATATTAAAATACATGTATGATTTTTATAATTGGTTTTTCTTTAATATTCGTCAGTCCATCTGTAAATCTTTTTCACTCAGTGAGCCACTAAAAGGAACTTGGGACTTACTTTTATGTGAATATACTTTAAAGCATTTATCAAATAAGCCAAGAGAGCAAGGAAATTGCCACATACTTTAGGTATGTGTGTGTATGTGTGTGGTGAAGGATGTGGTAGTCTATTTGGGAAGGATAGAGCTGCAGTATGCATGGAAAGCTATAAGGAAAAGTTTAGACTACTCATATAGTTAAAACTTTACTGTATCTTCCAGCTCTTTGATGATTGATACATTATATGAAAGCATTGTCTTTTTGAAAATGAACAGCCTTTGAGCCAGTTTATAAATTGCATAGGTTCAAGCCAACACCAATTACAAAGAAAACATTACCCTGTCTTTCTCCCCCTGTGCTGCTTTTACTTAAACAGTCATTCAGGTGGAAAAATGCCAGCCTTCCTGCCCTGGGGCTTGTTGAGTTCACTCACAGATGTCTGGCTCAGATTAGAAATGTATACAATGGCACTGATGCCAGGCTGGGCCTGGGAATTTCCTTGACATCACAGTAAAGTATAAATGTTTGAATGATCACCTGAAACAGGTCTGGGATGGCCTTTGCTAATTTTAAAGTAGGTTTTCTTACCTTTCCTGAAAGGATCCTTCCTTAGGAAGTCTATTCATCACTGTAGCATGCTTTGGTAGGGGAAAAATGCCAAATGGAGGTGGAGGATGATAGCTAATGAAGTGGAATGATCTGTATACGTATGTTAATTTTATAGATAACTGAAGCTTTCAAGCACTGAAAGTAATTTTAATAAATATTTCTGAAACATATTACACACATTTATGCCTTCTAAAACACATGAGTTTAATATAATTTTACTTTTCTATTAAAGCTCAAAGTATCTATCTACATGAATGCCAATCTATTCTGTAATATAATAGCGAATGGAATCAATATGGCTTGGAGAGCTGTAGAACAGGTCACACTCAAATGTTTTTCAGCTTTTCTCTAACTTCAACCTGTGAGCTGTAAGTTTTACTATTGTTTATGTACCTAACTAGCCATCTTCAAGCCCGATTCTAATTTAATTTTCCAATTTTTGCTGAATTTTGGGAAACTACAATACTAGCCTTATTAGAAAAAATTAAGACTTATGAAAGTATCTTAACACAAGTTCAGTATTTCTCTGAAGGAATACCATGGATTACTTATTCACTCATAGATTCACATGACACATGTTTATTGGATTCTTCCCACCTTCTAGGTGCAGAACAAACAAAGAGAAATGTTCTCCTCAAGACAGGAGAACCTGGACTAATAAAATTAAAGAAAAGGAAATAAAAATTGCAATCATCTAGGTTAGATTTAGGGTCAGAAGCTTCAGATGAAATCACAAAAAGTTTAAACAAACAAAGCAAGGGATATTTCTCTATTTAACAGATGAAGGGAATGAAACTCAAGTTTAAATAACTTGCCCAATATCATAAGTGTCAAAGCCAATATTTGAAACTTTGTCTTTCTACACTTAAAACCTCTGAACTTTCCATTTTGCTATGTTCTCTCCCCAAATGCCATTTTCCTTCCTGTTTCTCCCCATCTCCCTTCTAATACACACAAAAGAGTGTGAAGAAGGGTGCTAAAAATGAGGCAATTTGCACAAAGCAGAAATACTTCTGGGAGACTATCTTTACATCTTTCTCTTATAATACTTTGCTGACTTGCCCTCACTTGTAAATATAAGCTCTCATTCAATGGCTTTTTTTCTTCACACATATGGGGTTGTTCATATCCAAATTTTATAGAATTAAGACGGCCAGAAAACTGAAATCTGGATAAGTGAGATGGCACTGACTTCTGTGGGGCAATCTTCTGCCTAATTGGTTGATTATTTATTAATTTGAGGAAGGCAGAAAATGAACAATGAATAAGGACGATGCAGTGAACAGAAGGAAAGCAGCAGGGTCAATAAATACTAGGTACAAAGTGCATGCAATCAAGCTTGTAAAGGACCTTGATCAAGCCATATGGATGCTGAGGAGTTAGCTCTAAGCAGCATGTCTGTGGAGCTTCCTGTGGTGAGCTGCTCAGCCCAGGGAATGCAGGGCAAGGCAGTTGAGAGAAGGCAGGACCCCAAATGTCAGGGGCAACTACCTATATTAAAAAAATAGGTGCTGAATCTAGGAACTACAAAAAAATCAGCAACTGAAAAACAGATATTTTTGAACAAGAAGCATGCTTCTGTGTTTACTGTTTCTATTATTCTTCAGGCTTAGTTTGCTTACCTTCTTTTTTTTTTTTTTTTTTTTTTTTTGCGGTACGCGGGCCTCTCACTGTTGTGGCCTCTCCCGTTGCGGAGCACAGGCTCCGGACGCGCAGGCTCAGTGGCCATGGCTCACGGGCCTAGCCGCTCCACGGCATGTGGGATCTTCCCGGACCGGGGCACGAATCCGTGTCCCCTGCATTGGCAGGTGGACTCCCAACCACTGTGCCACCAGGGAATCCCCGCTTACCTTCTTTTTTATAGTAAATATTATTTTTCTCTTTAAAACATTCACTAATAATAATGTTCAAAAACCTGGTTTTATAAGATTTGTACATGAAACACATCAAAATTTGGGTTTTTCCTAAATCAAATCAAAACATATTCTAGAATAATTTATGCTTCAAAAACTGAAGCAAAGTATTTGGCGTATAAATCATCAAGAATTGCCTAATGGTTTAGATTAGAGAAAGGAGTATATGCAATAGTGAGCTCAATATTTGGAGCTTTAAGAGACTTCTAAAATTTCCCTCATCTCTCTTTATGTTTAGTAGAATGGATGAAGGAAAGAGTTGCTCTTGATCTGACATTCAGACCAAATGGATAGGATCCCTGCGAAAGGATACCAAATGAAAGAACAATGAAGTAGCCAGGGAATACTCAGAGGTACTAAGATTTCCCTTCAGTCAAGTGATCTTCAGCAAGTCTTCATCTCTTGTCAGGTTAAGATAAGACACCACACACGTATCACCATCATCCATCCAAGCCACAGGCTGAAGTAGGTGTGATAGCCATGGTTGTCAGGAGACACTGTGCAATCACAGAAAACAACACCAAGATTTGGTAATTATCTATTGTTTTATTCCCATTTACTTAAAAGGAGACAAAGTTCTCTAGAGCAGACCCAATGAACATTGCTCATAAGAACAATAGAAATAAGATATTAATCAAATGTATTCTAATGCCTCTAGTGAAAGAATGATATGAATGATAAAGTGATTAATAGGAGACAACAAACCTTTGAATGCCTGTCAGCATTTGTATGCAGCATGCTTGAATAATTTAATGAATTAATATATCCTCCATGAAAGCCTGGAAGCCAGAATTATCTTCAGCAGGGTCACACCTTATTTTCAAGAGTTTCCAAGCTCTGTGCTAATTCCCTGAATTGGTATGCGAGGCAGAGTTGTCGATTTAACGTTCACTGCAGAACTGAAGTCTAAACATTAAAACATATCACAACCTAGCGTGCTTTTAGTAAAACACTAGACAGACAATGTCAGTTTTGATTGAGTTCTTCTTCTGTCAGAGGCAATTTAGCACATGCCAACTTACTTCAACAACAACAAAACACTTGTCACCCTGGCTGTAATAAAACCTTACAAGAAAAGCTCTACAAAGAAAACAGGAGAAACGTCAAGGAGGCAACCATGATTGTGAAAGGACATTCTTCTTCTACATAATCTTTGAGCCAGGCAGAACTTACTTTCAAAAAAGATAACTTAATAATAATGAATCAGGTTGCCTCCTTGCAAGAGATATGCCAGTATTAAAATAATATCTGGCAGCCAATACCGAAAACATGGCAGCACGTTAAAACTGGCCATAAATACAGTAAATAGTCTTAGAAAGACATTTAAGGAGACAAGCAACTGCATCTAAACTGCCATATGTTAAAACACATATTTGAGCCTGCATGGCAAGGGAGTCTAATTGTCTCCTGCGAAGGCAACTGGCTTTGACTGGGGCCTCTGAGAAGGGACTAAGTATAAAAGAAGGCAGGGATTTAATAAGCCAGGTTCTCTTTGCTTCTCCAGCAGTTCCTATTTTAAAACATTTCATTACGATCTTCTATTCTGTTTTTAAGTTTCTGTAACTCTGTTTGCTCAGAATAGTCTAGGAAAGAAGGTCTGAATTCTTGTCTCTTCCCTTTCTACCATACCCTTCTCCTTCATAAGAATAAATTTTTCCTCCAGTCACAGAGTGTACAGGCCAGGATTGTACAGTGATACAGAAGAATGCCCTTGTAGATAAATGTTGGGATAGGAAATACAAAGAGAAAATCTTTTCCCATAGATTCCACACCCTGATTCTTTCTGAAACCTTTGATAGCTTCCATCTGCTCTGGAGGTTGAAGACAAGTGTTGGCCTGCCTGTTAGAATCTCTGCCAGTTTTGGAAAAATGGTTTTATGGGTAAAATATTGAGAACTGTGAGGGCACCCCTATTTTTCATGCCCTCTTTGCACTAACAGAAAGCTATCCTCACCCCAAACAAACAGAGTATCTCTTACAGCTCTCTGAAAAAGAGGTTCTTCTTTCTCTCATGCAACCCCATCAGTCAGACTGTAGGTCCATGTTCCCACTGCCTATCCAGATTATTAAACTTCCACTCTCTCCTAGCAAACAAACAAACAAATCTTCCTCCACTCAATTTCATATAACTCGATAACACTATTCAAACCCCGACTTTTGATTATAACCTTTAGGTGATACATTCATATTTATTAACACCTGGTTTACAATTTTCCTTCTGATTCTAACTTCTGGCACCATTTGGGATAATGTCTTGATTGTTACGTGAGCCTGATTAATGTCTTGATCGTTACGTGAGCCTGATTTTATAGTAATGGTCTCCTCTCCAATCTACTTCAGCCATCTTCTTTCATGATTTTAACTTGGATCTTTCACAGCCCAGGAGGCATGCATGGTAGTTAAAAGTTTTCTGATGCAGAAATAGAGAAGTCAATGGTAAACAAAACAAAACAAAACAAAAAAACAGAAAAGAAAGGATTTTTAAGGTAGGTCCATGTGGAATTTGAAAAGGGAGTGACAGTAATTAACCAGATGCTTGCTGGGTAGAAGAGTCAGATGAGAATAGAGTACAAAAAAGTGAGGAGTCAGAAATTGGAGATAGCAAGGCAGTGGAGAATGGAGGAGGAAAGAGTAAGCATGTGGGAGGAATGAAAACGACAAATAATTGTGTTCAGAAATTCAGAGGTAAAAGCGAAATTAAGAATACCAGAGAATACATTTTAATTCAAGTCTCTTAAATTTAATTGCATCTATTTTTCACTGCATTTGGTATGCTGGAAGAAAAGATATTCTTCCTGTAATCTTGATCCAATCTTTCCAGAAATAGTGCAGTCCAAGTATTCAAACTTTTAAAAAATTTTCTTCAACTTATTCTTTTCTGCTGGGATCTCCACCTCAAGCCACAAACTAGCTCACTTTCCTATGATACTTAACAAATTTATAAATACAGCTTATTTCTTTCTTCTGTTCAAACTCACCAAAAGCATATGTTCCATCTTAACTTAGTATTTTTTTCTTCCCCAACAGCCACTGCAAATGTTCTTCCTAAAAATAACCAATGACCTTCCGTATTATTTTAGTTCATCACTTTTCCTGTGATTCTCATCCCTGAGCTCTCTCCTTTAACTTTTTCTGAGCATTTCCTGTCAGCCTCCTTTGCTGGTTGTCATAACAACTTGAACAGTACGCTCATACAAAGTAAAATTTACCACACAGAGATGTAGTGAATTTTTTCTCTTTCCTGTTTTCTCCACTAAACTGTGTATATACTTTGAAGTAATGTCATATTCATTCTCATATTCCTTTGCAAATTACCCCAGCTGCCTTAAAGCTTAGTAAAAATATAGTTGCCTGATGAATATTTCATTAACTTCCAATTAATTTTAACACTAATATTTACATATATTTCCAGACATTTTACACAAACACTAAAAAACTTGCATGGCCCTATTATGCTTCAGACATCAGTCTTGTGCATTCTAAAGGAAAGTTGCTCTTTTTTTCCCAGAGCCCACATCAAAAAACTTTACACAATTCCTTATTATTTTTTAAGTAAGTTTTAGAAAATTTAGAGAATGCACAAGTCAGAATTGTAAAAAGCAAATAGGTTAGCACAAATGGAAATTTACTGGATAATGTCCTAGGACAAGAAATAGTGCATTAGCTACCCAGCATTCACCGTATACCCCCTCCAATACAACCTACTTCCCCTTGTCCAAAGGGAACAACTAACATGACTTCAAACACAACATATTACTTTTGGTTGTGTAAAAAATTAAGTGGATCATATGAATACATATTAAACTTTACATCCTAATAAAAGAAAATAAATCCTCTTTCCAATACACTAAAACATTCACAATTGATCCTTTATTAACTGACAGAAAAATCAATAAATTCTATAAAGAAGAAATTTCACACAAAAATATCAGATCACTGTGCAATAAAAATCGGAATTATTTACACAGACCAAAAAAGTTTCTACTTGGAACTTTAAATATTATATATACATACATATATATATATATATATATATATATATATATATATATATATATATACACACACACACACAAATGTATATTTAAGTTCTATAATGATAGGAACAATTTTCTGTTCTGATATAGATCAGTAAAAGAAGGAAAATCTCTTCTAAGGATGACATTAAATTATCACTGATGGAGTATGGATGGGGTGAAATATAGATATCTATATTGTATAAAACTGTCTTTACGCAAATCACTTATTATGTATAAGAGGATATATTACAATTATATCATGGAGAATCTAGTGATCAAAGACAACGTTATCAGTGTTGAGTCAAAACAACACCATAGGCCTCCTGAATAAAATACACTGAGAAGGCAAAATCATGACTGTGATATTCTTCAAAAACTGTATAATCTGAATCAGATCATAAGAAACCATCATTAAAAAAACAAATTAGTAACATTTCGCAAATTAATTGGCTTATAGTCTTCATAAATGGAGTTACAAAAAAATATGTATAAGTTTTGGAAAACCTGAAAAGTGACCAAAAGGAGTTATTTTATTTTTTATTTTTCCCTTAGAAACTGTTAGTTTTTATATTTCCAGATTTCATAGCTCTTAATTGCATATATTTTTCACTAAATCCAATGTATGCAAGAGCAAGTGTAATGAAAAACATTACTTCTACTGAAGACATTATGATTTGTACTTCTTACGGAAAAATTGAATTATAGTTGAAGAACATATGGTTTAACAAATAATATTCTGAAGCATATATGAGAGATAGTGAAACATTTGTTATATATACTGAATCAACAGATTTTTAAGACAACTAAACGCATTTTAATTTTTTTTGGTTTTCAGATGTACTTTTATGTTTTTTTGAAGTTAAAATTCATACTGACATAATTTTAAATTCACGCGCAGTTATAAGAAACAGAGAACCCATGTATAATTTATCCAGTGCCCCCAATGGTAATATTTTGCAAAACTATAGTATAGTATTAAAACCAGGATATTTACTTTGGTACAGTCCACCAGTCTTATTCTGATTCCCCCAGTTTTACTTCTTCTCATTTGTGTATGTGTATTTATTTCTACACTAAAATTATACAGGCAAGACATTAAACAGTTTCAATATCACAAGGATCCCTTCTACTGCCCTTCTTTAATCACCCCCATGTTCCTCCTGCTTGTTCCTACCCACTGGAGACCACTCAGTTGTCCTCCACTTCTAAAAGTTTTCCTTTCAAAAATGTTATATAAGTGGAATCACACATTATATATATCTTTTGAGTTCTGTACTTTTCACTCAGCATAATTCCCTAGAGATTCATTCAAGTTGTTACATATATCTAGTTTATTCCTTTTTATTGCTGAGTTGTATTAAGTGGTTTATGTACATATACATACAAATACACAGTTTGACTAACCATTCACCTATTGAAGAACATCTAGGAATATTACAGTTTCTTGGCTGTTACAAATGAAATTGCTATGAACACCTGTGTATGAGATTTGTTGTGAACAAAAATTTTATTTCTCTAGGATGAATACCAAAGAGGGCAATTGTTGTGTAGTATAGCAGTTGCATATCTAGTTTTAGAAAAAAGTGACAAACTATTTTGTAGATTGGCTATACCATTTGCATTCCCACAAGCAATGTATGAATGATACAATTTTTCCATGTTCTCACGAGTATTTGTTTTTATCACTGTTTTTTAAAATTTATTCTTGGAAGTATGTAGTGATATCTCATTATAGTTTTAATTTTCCTTTTCCTGGTGGCTACTGATGCTAAATATCTTCTTCAGTGAAATGTCTGTTCATGTGTTTTGTCTATTTCTAAATTGAGTTTTTGTTTATTTTTCACTGTTGAATTTTTAGAGTTCTTTGTGTATTATAAATACTAATCCTATGGCAGATATGTAGTTCATAAATATTTTTCCCCAGAATGTACTTTATCTTTTCTTCTTCCTCACATTGGTTTTTTAAAGCAGTTCTACTGAGGTATAGTTGTTTACAAAGAACTAAATATATTTAATGTGTAAAATTTAATGAGTTTGGACAAGTACAAACACTCATGATGCTATCACCAAAATCAATGTAATACACACAGCCAACACCTCTCAAAGTTTCCTTAGGTCCCTTTATTTTGGTTCTGGTTGTTTTGTGTGTATGGTAAGAACATTTAACATGAGCTCCACCCTCCTAACAAATTTTGAAGTGTGCAATACTGTACTGTTAACTATAGGCATTACATTGTATAGCAGATCTCTAAAACTTAGTCATTTTGCATAAATAAAACGTTATATCCATGGAACAACAACTCTCCATTTTCCCTACTCCCAACACCTCACAACCATTATTATATTCTTCGCTTCTATGAGTTTAATTATTGCGATAATGTACTATTTGCCCTTCTGTGACTAGCTTCTTTTATTTAGTATAATCTCTTTAGATTCATCTATGTTGTTGAAAATGGCAGAATTTCCTTCCTTTTTAAAGCTGAATAATACTCCATCATATGTATATACCATTTTCTTCATCCATTCATCTTGCAATGGACACTTAGGTAGTTGCCATATCTTGGCCATTGTGAATAATGATGCAATGAAGATATTTTTTTGAGATCCTCATTTCAATTCCTTTGGGTGTATATGCCCAGACATGGGATTGTTGGATCATATAGAGGTTCTATTTTAATTTTTGAAGAAGTTCCATACTGTTTTCCATAGCTGCTAAGCCATTTTACGTTCCCATAAACAATGTTCAAAGGTTCCCCTTTCTCCATATCCTTGCCAACACTTGTTTGCTTTGGTTTTTTGATAACAGCCATCCTAACAGGTGTGAGGTGATATCTCAATGTAGTTTTGATTTGCATTTCATGATAATTAATGATGTTGAGCAGCTTTTTATTTCTTTCACAATGACCTGTTGGCCATTTTGTATGTCTTCTTTGGAGAATTGTCTGTTCAAGTCTTTTGTTCATTTTTAATCAAGCTCTTCGTCTTTTTTTGTTGCTTTTTGTTTGATTTTTCTCTTAAGCTGTAGGACGTTCACATGGGCCTTTCCAGAGGAAATGTTTTTAATTTTGATGAGATGCAACTAATATATATTTGTCTTTTATAGATTGTGCTTTCATGCCAAGACTATGAACTGTCCCTAGCCATGGTCCCCTGATATGTTCTCCCTTTTTTGTTTTTAAGTTGTATAGCTTTATGTTTTACATTTATATCTGTATCCCATTTTGAGTTAATTATTTTAATAATGTATGAAGTTTATTATTTAATAATGTATGAAGTTTATTTTTAATTTTTAATAATGTATGAAGTTTAGGTTTAAGGTTTTTTTTTTACCTTTTTTTTTAATAAAAAAGATAACTTATTCAATAGATAGTGCTGGAGAAATTGGTTATCTATGGATAACCAATTTCTCCAGCACTATCTATTGAATAAGTTATCTTTCCTCTACTGAATTCTTTTGTACCTTGTCAAGAATCAGTTGGGCACAGTTGTATGGTTATATATCTGATTCCATTGTTCTATGTGTTTATTACTTTACTAATAGCAACTCTCTTAATTACTGTAGCTACATAGTAAAACTTAATATTCAGTAGAATGATTATTCCACTTCATTCTTTGTCAAGAGTGTCTTAGCTATTCTAGTTTCTTTACATTTTCATATACATTTGAAAACAATTTTGCCTGGATTTATAAAACACTTTGTAGGAATTTTGATATCAATTGCATTAAATCTATAGATCTGAATGACATATTTGCTATCGTGAGTCTTCTACTCCATGAACATGGTATACCTCTCTATGTATTTAGGTCTATCCTAATTTTCAACATACATTTCCTATACATGATTTGTTAAATGTATATTTAAGTATTTCATTTTCTTTGACATAGTTGTGAATGGTTTTGTGCTTTTAATTTTAGTTTTGGAATGTTCACTGTTAGTATAATAAATGCAATTGATTTTTTAAAATGTTTGGTCTTTTTATGATCATCTGCTGAAGTGGATGAACCCCACATAAAGTCTGGGTCAGTTACTGAGACTGACAATATCAAATATACACCAAGAGGGTATGAAAAGGTTTATTATCACTGAAGACTCTGGGGGATCAGGCCAGGCATCTCAAGTAGGTCCAAAATGGCTTGAGAGAGCAAGGAAAGAAGACTGGCCTGCATTTATATTGTGATTAGGGGATAGGGTCAGGGTAAGCATTGCTGAACACTGGAAGGGACTTGCATGGTTAGAATTCCCCACAGGCACCAAAGGAAAATCCACCTTGGCTTTCTCATCAGCTTATACAGATGTGGCTCACAGAGAAAAAGGAGGGATAAGACTTAAAAGATGCTGCAGTCAAACATCAAAAATAAAGTCAGACCCCTCATTATAGTTGTATATCATGCAATATTAATATGCTCACTTTTTAATTCTCCAAGTGTTTCTTTAGATTCCTTGGGCTATTCTACTTATACAATCATGTCACCTGCAAATAGAGACAGTTTTATTTTTTCTTTTCCATTATACATGCTTTTGTTTATTTTTCTTGACTTGTTGCAGTGGCTAGAATTTCCAGTGCTATTTTGAAAAAGCCTTGCTCCCAATCCTAGGGGAATGATATTCACCACTACATATGATGTTAGCTGGTGTTGTAATGGATTAGAATGGATGATTTGTCAAATGCTTTTTTCTGTCAATTAATATAATCATATGATTTTTCTTCTTTAGCCTGCCAATATTAAATGCCATTATAAATGTCAAAAATCAAATATTTAAGTTTTCAATTCATTAAAAATAATTTGTTGCCCAACCAGCTTGTCTCGAAATCACTTTGATTTCTATTGAAGCTGATAGGGCAAAACAAATGTTTATTCTTATTCTGACTTTGTATGATTTTTTTTTTATCCAAGTATATTTCCTTCTTTACTTGGGTATATTTATGAAATTGTTGTATATTTGCCTTCAATATCTCTGTAAACATGTTATAACCTGTGCATATTGTAAAGCATAGTATCTCTTTGAATTGTTTTATTTCACCACAGTGTAGTCAAGGTCTTTTCAGAGTTAGTCTCCTTAAAAAAATTTGCATTATAAATAATAATAATGCAAGTGATGTTTTCACAAACCTAAAGATGGGCCATGCAAAGCTATTCACAAAATTATAAATAAATCTGATGGCATGCTTTTCCTGATTTTCTTTAGTGGTATTTTAAAGTCATAAAATAGGTTTTATTTTATAGTTCTACATATTATACTAACTGGAAGTTAAGTGAGTAATGGCTTACCTAGCTCTTTTACTAGTTATCAGCCCTGTTTCCTATCTTCTCTTCATATACAATCACTTATTAATGAGAAAAACAAAAAACTTCCCTTGGAAAATTCTCTCCCAACCCTTCCTACAATTTAGGACTAAGTTGCTCAAGTCACCGTTTTTTATGGTGAGGTCTTTTTTCTGATAAAAATAAAAGCCTGCATTTACTCCAAATATTCTTCTTGGAGGTGGGTAAGACAGAAATTACTGCTATTTGGAACAAGCATTTCCTGCCTTGGCTTCAGTTGACAAATGCTAAATCATTGATGAACACTGTGTAGGTGACTGTGTTGGCCTTTAGCAGCAGTGGTCTCCTGTGTGGTAGAGACAAGGAAGACAAACTTCTTACACTTAGTCTAAGGAAAAAAAGGGCAAATAAAGCATTGTTGTGTGTCTTCACTCCCTCTGATGTTTTATACATATTTACAGATGGTTAAATATTGTAAATTTCTTCTCAGAACTGTCATGTACAATATGATTAGGTGACAAGTAGTCTCCCAAGTATGAACTGAAATTCCTGGAGCACTTCCATGCTAAATAAAGCTTTGTGTCAATGTCAGCTGTTCAAATTGTACTTAAATCTTTCCAGAAAGCAGAAAGATGATAATGTGAAATCATGTAAGTGCTCAGGGATCTCCCATAGTAATAAATCATAACTGGAAAACAAAGCACACCCGGGGCAAAATTGCAAAATAAAGGAAAGTGTGTCTTTGGTTTTCCCCCCACTTTCTCAGAGTGTCTCTCTTCCATTTCTGGGTTTCTGTGTAGTCTAACTAGCTCACTTTTTTTTTTTAATAGAACAGGGACTCAACTCTAGGACCCATGTGTATAGTGCTACTGACCAACAAGCCTTTCACCTTTTCTGTAGAGCAACGGTAATTTGCTTAACTTTAGTTAAATTTCCTCAGGGAATATGCAGCTAAAATGAAAAAATATATATACAATAATCACTGAATAAGTATTATAAACCTAGCAATACTAAAGTACATCTAATAATTGCTGATGAATAGCTTTATACATTTAAAACATAAAATGAGCATCTACAAGGTGCCAGGAACTGTTAGAGTTATTACCAATTAAATAGATAAATGTTGAATTTATTGTTGATGGGATGTTAGGAAAAAAATGTGTCTGTTTGCCCATCCATCTTTGTATCTATCATCTATCTATATAGAGTCTCCTCTTTTTCTATGTAATACATAGGGATGTTTTCTTAAGTTTCAACAGAATATGGTTTCTCTTGATACCTTCAGACAATGAATGCAGAAACAACCTGGGATCATGTGAAAATCACTGTTGTTAATGAAAAAAAAATGTTGATTCTGACAAGTAACACGTAGTAGTGATTCTTTTAAAAATATAATTGTTTCTGCTTTTGCCCCTTAGTTTGTCTCTAAAGTTTAAAAGTTTTATAAAGGATTAAAAGAGCTGAACTCTAAGAATTCTAAGTTCTAATTTTACATTCTAAATGTATATTCACTACTCAGATGTACAGAAATGTAACATTATTTTCATTATTATAACATTATTATAATGTTATAATATTATAACATGTTATAACATTATTTATATAACATTATAACAATGTTATCATTTGTTCATAACAATGTTATAACATTATTTTCTATAACAAATTCATCTTAGCTGAGAAGCACCTAATTCTGCTGATATCTGAAAATTCTTAATCTTAGCCCTTCTTTATCTCTAGAAGTAAGTTCTGTGAGAGCAGGGACATTATTTTGTTTCTAATAACATTGTAGAGGCTCAATAAATATCTGTATAATAAACTATTAAATTTTGCCATTTCATAATAATCTTTACTAGTAGATATGGACTCATTTATGCTTACAAACTTAGACTGTTTTGAGTATATATTTATTAAAAAGCCAGATTTAACCTGTGGCTTCTCCATTTTCATGAAAGATGGTCTCTTGTTGGGTCTCTAAATGGCAGGCAGAGAACAAGCCATCAGACATTGAATTTCCTCTCAACATATCTAGAATTTATGTTGTCATGACCCTCATGTCCCAGGCTTAACCTGTACCATTCCCTACTCCACAGTTTACTTTCATTAGATCTATTCCCCAATGATCTATGCTCTAGCATTGTAAAGCCTGGCTGAGTATTCCAATTGAGCCTTTGGAAATGTAATATATCTATGTTTATATGAAGTGTTCATCTCAAAACTGTTTGATTTCAAATCAAAGTACCTACTATAAGCTAACACATCACTTCATTAATTGACATTTTTACTCTAGGTTCTATCCACTACTTCCCCAAGGGGAGGGAAATATCATTTGTTCAAAGGCAAGAAACATTTGGAAAAATAAAAATATATTGATTAAAAGTTTTCAAATATAATCACATGATAATATGTAATGGAACATTGTAGTAGTTATCAAAAAGACTATAAGACATAAACTTTCAAATGACAGAGATACAGAGACTTTTGAAAAGAAAGAAAGTGAGAATTTTAACACTATGATGTTCTTCAGATACAGGTATCTGATGCAAACAATCAACAAGATGTAATATATTTGAAAGAAGGCAACTTAACAAATAAAACCCACAACTATTAGCACTTGAATATTGATCTTATACTTTTGACTTTCTATTCCACCTAAAATGAATATGCGTCTCACATTAAAACACACACAAACACACACACATACACACACAGTTTCTTCTAATATTAGCTTTTGGCAATAATCATCTTTAAGCCACTGAAACAGACTTTTGAGACAATCTGATTTTATCTTCTGAAACACTGATCTCATGGACCGCTGCAGCGCTGCCCCCCCCACCCCTTTTAAGAGCAAGGTCACTATCTCATTTAATATTATTTTGAAGAAGAATGAGAGTGCTGTTTTTGTTTGTTTTAAATATACATGTAATGAAGTCAAATGTCTTACAATTTTATACACAACTATTAGGAATTGTAAGCATAGTTTGATCATTGGGTCTATCTACTCATATGCTAATTGAAAGAGTGATTAACATTTCAATTTCCATTACATACAGCTAGACAAAATATCCTAGGATGGGGCGGTCTCTTACTAATTCTAAATCGCACTGAATTGTTGCACACCTACTGGCCTCCTTAAATAATCTGTAATCACTCTTCTTATATTTTACAGAAAATAATGTTTATGATGCATTCCTGGTTTTTTAAGATGAAGTATTTAATTAACCCACCCTTAACAAAGACCTATTAACAGAAATAGCTGGATAATACAACACATTAGCATTTTGTTCCAACTCCTCCTAAGTCATAAGTTCCTTTCCAAAAAGGGGGGAAAAATGAAAACTTTCAATAAAAATGTGCTTCGACTTGCATAAGACCATTGTGTGGTCCATTGCAATGATTAAAGCAAAGTTATGTGGAAGGGATCAACACAGCATAAGAAAGAGCAAAGTATGAAAAATGCAGTTACTTATTCTGCTGCCAAATATATCCTGGCTGAGAAAGTACCAAAACCTAAAATTCTACATTGATTCTTAAAAGTATCACAACTTTCATTAGGCAAATGACCCATGCAAAATAAATCTTTAAAACAAATTCTGAACTAGCAATAGGCAATGGTCATGACAAGTGTGTTTTTTGATTTAAGTCCTCTTTTATCTTTTTCATCATTTTTCTGATTGCTGGATGTGACCAGAAATTTGGGGAATACTTAATCACTGACAATGAGGAAAGGAAACAACCAAATAAATGCAAAGAGAAAACTAATACAATATATGAAAAAGTGATACTTTCCTCTATGTGACTAATTCACTAATTATGAAAGTTCCCTAAGATTTTCAAGACCAAGAGTCAATTTTCTCATTTTTCAGGACTTATTTAACAAGGCTGATTTGCTGCCTGTTATAGGGTGCACCTCATTATCTTCCAAATTTGCGTAATCACAGAATGCTTGATTAAGGAATGGAAGCTTTGAGTGTAATGGATATGCATGCATGATTAGCTGTAGGAGGGTATCTGTAATTATGTGGTGTATAAATATACATCTATAAACTTTAAACCTTCACGATAAACACAACAAAATCTTGACATTTATTTTAAAATTCTTTTAGTCATAACTTAAAAGAGAAAAGCAATAGTATGTTTAAAAGAACCACTAGAATTCTTGATCACACTCTTCCAGAAGAAAAATTCGCATTATAATATAAAATTAATATTTACTGTCTTAAAATATTATTGGTGATTTTTGGAAAGTTATACGGAGCCTTTGTTTCCCAAGGTATTTTTGTGCTATGAGGCTAATGCAAATGAATATCCCAATTCATTAGGCATGCAGTGAGAGTACTGATAGGATGTGTATCTTAAATTTCTGTACTCCATATCTGTTTACCTAAATCCAAAAGTGGCACATAATACACTTGACCCCTCCATCACTCCCTGCCCTCTTATACAAATGCCCATAAATATATACCACACCATGACTGCTTCCAAATATCAGTGTGAACATCAAAACTCGCCAACTGGTAAGAAATAAATTGCCAGTTGGCATATATTCATAAAAGAAGAATGATAAACTGCTATTAAATCTATTTCCATAAGTAGACTTAAAAAAGTCAATTAACTAAGACACAAGAGGGAAGGAGATATGGGGATATATGTATATGTATAGCTGATTCACTTTGTTATAAAGCAGAAACTAACACATTACTGTAAAACAATTATACTCCAATAAAGATGTGAAAAAATAGTCAATTAACTAAACTCAAATTTCAGCCAAACTCTAAATACTCTAATAATCATATTATAACAGAATTAGAAATTTATTTTTATGAGTTGAACTTTTTTCTATGTACTAGATGACTAGTACTTATCTATTTATTTGGATTCAGTCCATAAAGATATTTTATATTTATGAATATTTGTTTCCACAAAACATGTGATGTAGCATTTATCTTTGTTTCCTTTTCTATTATATATGTTGAGAAAGAAAACTGACAACTACTAATAATGAAAGTTTTTTCTTTTTCCTAAATTATTATGAGGCATTTCACCTGTGATAGTTTAAAAAATACATTTTAAATAAATTTATCATTTTAAGAGCAATGTAAAAAATATTTAATGAAATTATTTCTTATATTTCTTTATATAGATTTCATTCTGAAGAAAGGAAAGTTAATCTATACATTTAATTAACTCACTTGCTGCCCTCTCTATTATCATGAACCACATATGACTTAGTTTCTAGCGGTCTTATATTTTACTGAAGAAAACCTAATAGGAAGTCAACCGTACATGTCATCTTAATTTCTCACCTCACTAAAGGGCTCTTATAATTCGCAAAACTGATAGTGAATTTCTTCCTAGGTCATTAATGTCATTTTTCTGGAGTGAGTTGATTCCTCATGTTT